>NC_138894.1:33094072-33614393 GCF_965194825.1 Balaenoptera physalus
GAAGAAGAGAACGATGGAAATCGTTTCTGGGAAACTATTTTTACATTATGTTTTGTTTGTTCCTGGTAAATAAACTGAAATCTTCTTAACATTCAAACAAAATCTAAACCACTAAATTCAACAACACAGGAGTATAACTTTTGAAAAAAATTTCTTTGGCTGCGCAGCATGTGGGATCTTAGCTCCCCAACCAGGGATTGAACCCACGCCTGCTGCATTGGAAGCGCAGAGTCTTCACCACTGGACCACCAGGGAAGTCCCAGGAATAGAACTTTTAAAGGAGAAGGTATAAACCCCTGGGTTATATGAACTGGAGATTTTTAGTAAGAAGTCAATAGATCTTTTGTTAGGCACATTTTATGTTAGGCTGTCTCCCTGCACAGGACGCAGGCGCCTTGAAAATGGAAATCACATCCCTCTATAGTACGTCCCTCTTCTTTCTGCTTTGCAGTTTGCTGCTCCACTTGTTCAACCCCACCTAGTAATAACCTATACTTCCCTTGTTCCTGTTTTCCCATCTGGAAAACAGACAAAAGGCAACCAAACAACGCAAAGGTCTCAACAAATAAGGGATACCCAAAACCAGAGATGGCCAGAACTTCTGTATCCCTCATGAAACCTAGCCCGGTGTTCAATACTTAGGTATCATTAATACATGCGTGTTGACTGAAACAGTTGAAACGCAATTCTTCCACTTCCCAGTTTAGTTTTAGTCCTCATACAAAACCTGATCATCAAATTCCTTAATGCTAGGAATCACAGTGAAAAATAATTTCTCAACTGACTTCTGTCAGATGAGTGAGAACTAAGGTTAATTCAGTGTATCTGAAGCATAGAAAGTGAGGGCAAACGTGGCACAAGATGGGGCTAGAGAAGCAGAGAGGATTCTAGAGCACGCAGAGTCTTAAAGGCCACCAGTGTGTTTTCTATTCTCAAAACAATGTTTGTGAGCGATGTTTATGAGCAATGTTCCAACTTGCTTTGAAGCTTTCTTGTGTGAAGAATGGATTGGAGGGAAACAAGATATATGGACACTAGTTAGGACCTAATCGCAACAGACAGGCAAGTTCAGTATTAGGATGTTGAGGGAGAGCTGACAGATTCCAAAGAAATTCAGGAGATAAACTGAAGCGGGCTTCATGGGGTATGAGATGGAGGAAAGGAAGGTCTTAGGGAATTAAAGGGTTTACTGCACACATGAGCAGAGTCTCAAAATTAATCATTTGAACGTACAGAGGGGGATCGATCTCCCAAATGACACCGGTTAGGAAGCAACGGTACGCCCTGTAGAATTCCTAGAGACAGCACAAATCAACTGTTTCGATGGAAAATTCGGCGGGACCCTTGATTTCCATGGGAATATAGAGAAAAGAGACACTGATCTGGCTTGCAGGTATTTAGGAAGTTGTTAGCCTGACATCACATACTAGTCTCATGTAAGTAGGCCGTCTGAAGTATGAAGCTTAGGGGAAAAACCTTGAAGAAAACTTAAAAGCTTAAGCCACACCTCTATACTACACCACCTTTCACAGTTTCTTCTCAGATAAGCAGCATCCCCATCAGTGAAGAAACTCACATCCCATAATAGGAACAACAGGCCTAAAAATTAAATGTGTGTCTTTGGAGGTCCCATCTATGCGATATCTTCCTGGTACCAGAAAAGTCCCCAGGAAGATCGATCTTTGCACCCCTGAAAGCTTACCACCAAGGAAAATGACTAGGTCCATAGATTTCCTCCCTCAAACCAGCCTACCTCACACATAAATCACTAGCAACTCAGCCCTTAACTCACATTATCACAGTCACAAGAGTGGTTAGGGAGAAAAGCACTAACCAGGGGAACTAACACAGAGGCAATCCAGGCCAAGCTGGGCTGGTGGCAGATATCTGCTCCTTACGCTCGGGTGCATAATGCGACTCACCACAATGCCTTTTTCACAGACCCTTTTTAAAGTTTCTCCACAAAATCCAACAGCTCAAGTTAGCTCATGACGCTTCAAGGTAAACAATCGTCAAGAGAAAAACATGCAATATGTCTTACAATGTTGGATTCCTTACAAATAGGCAAGGAAATAACCATGTAGACAAAACCAGAGCATTTGAAAACATCTGCGTTCTACAAACATACCAGTGAATGCTATAAATAAGGTAATATGACATAAAACAAAATGAAAACTAGATGTGAGACTGTTCTCTTCAGTGTACAGACTTCATGGCAGTTGCTGCACGATCTAGCTACTTATATCTACAACTCTCTGTTCTGTTAATACAAAATGAGGCCCAAGTGTGTCAACTTGTTTCCCACAGAAACCAAAAAACCTACATGCATCTCTTTTCTCCGGTGCCCTTTCACCTTACCTGCTCCCAGTTCTCCACCAATGTCCTCCTCTTTCTCTAATTATTCTCCTCTTCATTGTGCTTGGCCTTGCACCCAAGCATGCAAGACAGAGAGTCCTAGAGGTCCGAGATTCTAGAGGGGCTGTTTGCAAGGGGGAGGAGATTACGGTAACTGCCACACTGTATATACTTCTGTGCAAAGAAAGAGGGACAGTGTTCAGAATGTCTCTCACATATAAAAAGAGCTGGATGGCAGGATACCTGTGTGGCCCAAGGAACTAGAGCTAGCAAATCATGGGCAAAACAATTGCAACCAAAGGCTGGAAGAGGAAAGGTCTGCAACCAGCTCTGTCTCCTGGCTCTCTGGTATTTGCTGCCAATGGGCAGAGTCTATTTCGTGAAGCATCAAGCACTGAAAAGAAGACTCCTGCTGCTGGAAGTTGACAGGAAGGAACATCCAATGCAAGATCAAGGCTTGTCCTAGAAGCAATGCCCATAATGGAAGAAAAAAAAAAAAAAAAAAGAAAGCGGAAGAGAAATGTTAAGTCGCAAGTCCAACCTGGCCCCCAGCCTAGCCCAGCCCAAGGAAGGTAGGAGTCAAGGAGAAGAAACTAAAAGAGAAGAGCCTTGGACCACAACATTCTCCACAGGGTACACTCAACAAACTTCACCCTGCTCTTTAACCAAGTTACAACTGTAATAGTTCAAACTACATGGCTCTTTCCTTCCTAAGGATACTAGTTAAATAAGATCTATATAGCTCTAAGTATATGATACATAAAATAGAATACTCTGTAGAATATAAGTAACTGTTAGTTAATTATATTAATGAACGTCTGTAAGAAATGTTGCAATGATTTCCCTAATGGAAGAGCCTGGGGGAGGTAAATCTGTCTTCTAGGATTTCCTCCCCAGAGCTCAGAAATTGAGGGGTTGTTTTAGCTCTCCTACGCTCTCTTCACCCAAGCCCGCCCTCCTGTTGGGGATCGGACCTCCCTATTGGCTAGCTCATACCTTTCAACTGCCTGCTTTGTGACATCACTCTCCTACCAAACCTACTACCACTTGGTAGAGGTCTTGGGGTTTCCGTGGAGCCGTTTGGACCAGTAACCAGTGACCTTTGTACTGGACACGTGCGCCGTTCAGCTGCAGCCACTCAGACATCCTCTAGTGTTGTCTCCTCATCCCTTGTACCTGCAGTTGATGTCTCCTCTTCTCTGACCATGTCAGGTAAGAAAAGAAACTTTGGAAAGTTTTGCGTTCGATTTCTTGTGCCCCTAAATTGAGGAGGAGATTCAAAATAGCGTGGAATAATGAGGGAAAGTATTGAACTACAAGTCTGGAGACCTAATTTCAGTTTTGACTTTGACGTTTACTGTCTGTGTGACTTTGGACAAATCACTGACTGCCTCACAAAGCCTGCTGCTTTCCTTATCTGTTACGTTAGGATACCACATTGGGTTGATCACTCTGATCCCCTTCTTTTCCAATATTGAGCCTTAAAGGGTACCCATGTAGAAAATGAAATCAGAGACTTCTCAAAAGAGTGTTTCAACAGAAACATAGAAAAGCCAGGTGACACAGAAAACTAGCGATATATACCAAGATGTTTCATCTCCAATGGTCTCCCTCCACTAGTATTTCGACTAGTTGAAAAGAGAGAATAGGGAGAGAGGATGGAGAGTACTGGGCTATATAGGGAGGCACAGAGTCAAACGTAAGCAAGTTTAGGATTGTTTTCATTAGCACAGGCCAACAGGAACCAAGAGATGGGAAAAAAATATAAGAATGAAGAGGGAAAGCATAGAGGAGCTCTCAAGAAAGAGGCAGTTTGCCATGGAATGTTGATGGGAGCCAAAGATTTTAAATTAAAGCAGAAACAGCACAGAGGGAAATCTGCTCAGAGCAGGGCAAAACAAAGCTGATGGTAGCAAATCCTTACATTAACAGACTAAGAAGGAAAGTAAGGCCAGAACAGGGGATCACCAGGAAGGGCAGCCTATCAGAAAAGTCATACTCCGTTTTCTTTCTTTTATTGCCTCTCTGAATACAGCTGGCACTTGACAGTTTGGAATAGAAACATTTTAGAAGTATGTTTTAGAAATGATGCTTCCTAGAAACCAGAAACCAAAGTGGTTATCTAGGGGGCTGCTTTTCAGTGTTCTATTCTTTCTAATTTTTAAACTAGGTAGACATTTGACCAATTAAACATTTTAAATGATATCTTCTACATTGAATCAGAAGGACTATTTCCTTTGTGTGATATGTAGCTTCTAAGGCAAGGTTGCTTTTCAATTTTTACAGTTATTTCCTTCCTAACACAGAGAGCACATTGATCAACAGCCATCGTTCGCTTGTAGATCTTAGCTACCGGAGAAGAAAAAGAAAAAGTCAAGCCCCCACATCTCTAATTCCCCATTTAGGGAATTCCCTGGCGGTCCAGCGCTTAGGACTCGGTGCTTTCACGGCCAGGGCCACGCGGCGCGGCAAAAGAAAAAAAGAAAACACAAACATCCACGTTTATCTAAAACAATGTTGTGGAGTCCTTTGGATTTTCTTACATTTGAAAATCTTTTTTAATTGGATTCTAGGGATGATGGTTTTTTGAGGTCTTGGGATGTCATCTTCTTGGATGTGGAAGATGATTCTAAGTTCTAGGATAAATACAAAAACCTTCTTGATACTTTTTAAGCTTCCTTTCTGCTTATTATATGAGTTATATTCATGGACAGATATATTTCTCCTAGGCTTAATACCTGTTACTTGCTGGGTAAAAATATGAATGAGCACAATAATGAAACTCTTTTACACTTACTATTTTGCTGTCTGCTTTGTACCGGTTTTCATTGAAATACTTGTCTATATATGTTGTGGCTACCTATACATTCACATTTGTTGCATTCTGTTGCTTGTTATGCATTTTTTACTGATTTATCGTCTCTGTCTGTATGCATTGGCTAGGAATTCATTCACCTCTATCACCTCCATCGTGTTTTTTGGTTAATAGTATTCACTAAAATAGAGTGGGCAAAATTCACTTTCATAATATTGCATGTATGGTACAGAATGTCATTTGTTAGTAAATTCATTAGGCTTTGATACTTGCCCACATACCCCAGTTTTCATTAATATCTATGGATTTCTTTTTCGTTACGTAACATGTTTTTCATGATTTTTCTTTGTCTTTCTAGAACTTATTGTATCTTCCTCCATATAAATCATACGCAATAGATCAGCTTATTCATCTATTAATTATTACTGCTATTATTATTGGTGGTGGTGTTATAACCACTTTATAGATGAGTAATCTGAAGTAATCAGATAACTTTTCTCTTTCCAAAAGCACTTAAGAAATCCACTTTCGGGTAATCATTTTGAGGTAGGATGAGAAACCAGGCTTGAAGAGGGCAAAAATGACTCTTTCAGTTCACCAGTTGGACTGAGCTATACGTCAACTCTAGGTAATAGCGTGGGAACTGCACAAGCAAAGGGAGACACTGAAGATGACAATGGTAATGGCCGTACTGTTTTCTAATGGACAAAAAAAATGCTTATATTATAAGTTCTATTTCTCCTGCTTTCTGGCACTATCATGCTCAGAGTGGAGTCCTGGCAAGGAAGTCAGGATACTTAGGTTCTGAAACCTGGTAATGACACTAACATAATGAGAGAACCTGAACAAGTCAACCCGACCTCTCTGAGCCTCAGTTTCCTTACTCGTGAAATGAGACTGAAAAAAGAGAAAGTTCTCTAAGGGCCTCCTAGTTCTAAAATGCTTCCAGTCTAGGAAATAGCATAGAAGTCAATACGAGTGCAGGCTGAAGGGAAAGACAGGGCAGGGAGAAGGTTGCTTCCAGCCTAGAGAACAATGTCTGAACCATACCACTTGGCTCTTCTGCCCATCTGTGCCCAAGATGGGAGCACAGGCAGTTAATACAGAAGAGTGGAAAACTGCTCAGTCCTTACAGCCATCATTAACTGTCTGATTTTGGGTTTCTCAGGAAGGGTCGATAGTAGAGGTGTCCTGAGAGCAAGAACCTTAAGATAATGCTGTTCCTCAAACGTAGTGAGAATTTCTCAACCTCCCTGAGTTTTTCATGACCCTCTTGTTCTTACAGAAAATTTCCAAAATCCATCTCTACTTGGAACTCTAAATTCTCTGCAGCATTCTCTTCCTGTGGTGAGCAATGCAACTTCCCTAACACGAAGTGTCTGCAACTTCTCCAGAGTCTCTGCCCCTGCCGTCAGTTCGGCATCGGCTACCGGTACCTCTTTCCAGACACTCATGGGTAGTGCCTACCTTTACCAACATTCCAGCACGACTATGTTATCTGGAGTTACTGACCACAGCCAGATCTCCACTTCAGCTCCTTCCTATCCAGGTGTTCTTGAGTGGGACATCACAGGAAGCACTGAAAAGAATTCCTCTTCACTCGGAGACTTTACTCTGGCACTCACTGACCGGCACCCAGCTGCTTCCTCCATGTTTATGGCAGCCCAGTATGATAAAACTTCAGACGCCAATAACATGGTCCCTCTATATCCATCACTTTCTGCCAGGCTTGCTCAGGGAGCACCATCTCAGATTCCAAATCAGGGGCATAGCCGCCTGTCACTTCCCTACCAGGAAGGAAGCCAGGTATATTACTATAACCAAGGCACACTGGGGTCTTCACTGTATGGAGAACTTGGCTCCTGCCCGCAATCCTATGGCTCCGCGTCATACACAGGAAGTAGGGCCTCTGCGCAACCAGAAATGGGAATGGGACTGAAGGAGATTCAGCCCACAAATATCCGACCACCAGCTTCCACCTCTGCAATCTGCCACCCTGTGTCTGCTCAACGCATCACAGAAACAAGTTTTCAAGGTGAGTATACAAACGGCAGAGAAAGCTGAAGAATGAGGTCGGCATTCACAAATGGGGTCAAATCGACAGCTGGGAAGGGGTGTAGAGACAGGTAGAATTTAGATCCTGAGCCTTTAGTAACCACTACCTTCGCTCAGTGCCCTCTGTTTTTAGACTCTATGTAAGAACACCTAGGGCTTCCCTGGTGGCGCCGTGGTTAAGAATCCACCTGCCAATGCAATGCGGGGGACACGGGTTCGAGCCCTGGTCTGGGAAGATCCCACATGCCGTGGAGCAACTAAGCCCATGTGCCACAACGACTGAGCCTGCATTCTAGAGCCCGTGAGCCGCAACTACCGAAGCCCACGCGCCTAGAGCGCATGCTCCGCAACAAGAGAAGCCCGCACAGCGCAACCAAGAGTAGACCCCGCTAGCCGCAACTAGAGAAAGCCCGTGCACAGCAATGAAGACCCTGTGCAGCCAAAAAAATAAATACGTAGAATAAATAAGTTCAAACAATCAATCAATAAATAAACGTAAATTAAAAAAAAACAAAAAAACAAAAAAACAAAAAGAACACCTAATGCAGGTGGGAAGGTGGCAGGGACACTGTAAAGGTCATCTATGCTACATGTACAAGAACCCCGAGAGCACACCAATAGGTACCACATTTTTCACTGCTGTAGCCGAGCATTCCCCCTGTACTACCACACTGTAGCACTCCCTTCCCTCGTCTACTGCTACAGTCTCTTTGGAAGGTGTCTCAGAACTCTTGTTATGAGAGTGCCAGTTGAAGTGTCCTCACTTCCGTCATTTATACCAGGATTTAAGACCTTGTGGTCCGAGATCCTGTCCAGAGAGCAAGCAGGCTAAGACTCTGTCTTTGTTTCTGTATTTCATCAGAAAGGGCTCTACCCCCTCTCCTAGTTCATGGTGTGAAGTGTTCTTAGCCTCTCGGGAAAGTGGGGAGAATTGAAAGGACTCTATATGAGAATGCTAGGCTTTGTAAAACATTTCAGTTGTTTAAAAAGAAGACTCATTTTGTATTGGACTTACAACAGTCCTATGAGATACAAAGAGAGCCAAGGATCAGTGACATGAAATGATCACCAGTTAAGCATTACAACAGTCACCGCTTACCTCGTAGCATAGGGCACTGTCCATGATCCTTAAGAAGAGTTAGTAGAAATGCCTTGCCCATCTTGCCCCTGAACCCCTTGAAAGGTACATGACTGCTGTGTTGGTGTTTAGGGGGAGCATCTCATTTACCAGGGACTGACTTCTCCCTTGATCCCTTTGTAGTGATGGAGACTTCCCTGGTGATGAAAAATTCCCTGGGATTGCAACCTCCAAGCCAGACGTTTTGTGTGACACAAACTCAAGAACTCCCCAAGTCCTGCAGTAGCAGAAACAGTCACATACTTGAGAGTAACCCACCATCTGAACTTGGGGACATTTCAGTGACAGCTCCAGTCCAGAGTGCCAGGCGTCTCCTGGCCCTGCCTCCAGCTCCAAGCCAGGGACAAACAGAGAGTAAGAACGTGGAGGATATCAAAACCAAGCTGTCAAAGCCTCTGGAGGCCTACCAGATCCCAATAGAAAACCAAGATCCTCCACTACTCCCTTTGGGAATCCCTGATATTCCCCAGCCGCTGGCCTGCACCGATCCCCTCAGCCAAGAGGAGCAGCCTGGTTCTGAAAATGCTGATCTGGGAGAGAACAGCCTGAGTCGTCAGGACCTAGGGACACTTGAAAATGGGACTGAACCTAGCAGTGGTCTTGCAGACATTACTACACTGGCGGAGGATATTCACCTTCCCCAGCTCTTTAATTCTTGGAAAGATCTTGATCGATCCCAAGGTCCCAACGTGATCAAAGCTGAAGACACCAGAGCCATTAAGGTGAATCAGGTGCAGGAAAAGCCAAGTGTCGTAAAGGTTCCCTCTGATCAACCCAGGAAGAACAAACAGAAAGCCTCTGAGCCTATCGGTGGTGCTCCCAAGGCCAAAATCCAGCCAAAGGATCCAGAGTGCCTGTTAGGGGGAGAAGCGGTTATATGCACTGCTGCAGTCAGTGACAGGGCTCCTGCGAACACGGCCAAGCACTCTCAAGGCAAACCTCAGAAAGCTGCATCCGGAAAGATCAGCAAAACTGAGAGCCATGGGCAGGAAAAGACCAAAAGGACCAGAGGAAGAAACAAGGCTGAAGAGAACAAGCAGTCAGGGAACAAAGTCAAGGCAGAAGACAAGCCAGCAATCCCCAACACGAAGCGAAAGGAACACCAAACTGAGCTTCGCCAAGAGAGCTTTCAAAAGCCTCGAACCTCCCTTGGCGTGCGCATGCTGGAGTCTGTGAAGGTTCTTCATGCGCTGGGGAAGAAGAATGAGACGAAAACTGGGCTCTCTTCCTGTCGGCTCTTGGGAAATTCAAGCAACCCCAAAGACCCCCAGCCACCCCCAGCGATCCAGCCACGGCGGCATACCCCACGTGAGGGTAAGAGGCCTGAGAAAACGCAAGTCCAAGCCCAGAAACCAGACAGCAGTGCTGAAACAGAGTGTCCATCTCCATCCCAGTGTGAGCGGCCTCCTCCTGGGAAGGTCAAGTTGATACCTCTGCCTTTTTCTGCCTGGGACAAGCCTCAAGCTCGACCCGCTCCTCGGAGGCCACAGTCTCTGGCCTCACATCGGCCTGCTGTGGCTTACCGTGCCCAGCCTGGTTCTACTGACTCAGCTCAACCTGCTGCAGTCAATTCATCCCAGCCAGCTCCTGCCTCTTTGCCAGGTCCCGCCAAACCAGCTCAGCCAACTGTGGCCAACCCAACCCAACCGGCTTGGACCAACCATACCCAGCCTCGTGTCCCTCAGCCTGCTGCTCCTAGGCCTGCACCCTACAAAACTTCATCTGGCGCTTCTCTCCAGCGCGAGCCTGTTCCCCCTGCTGTGACTAAGCGCCAGTCCCCACCCAAGCTCCAAACCCAACTTCTACTCCAAGACTTCAGCAAGCAACGAGTTCCATGGAGGGAACCCAACGTGCCTGAGCCAGTCATGTCAAAGCCCATCGAACAAGAGCAGAGGCCAGAGCGAGAGGCCATGAAGAGGCGGGCTCAACAACAACGGGAGAATGCTGCCAGATACACCTCTTCGGGGAAGCTGCAATTTTTCACCCAGAGGGACAAAGAAATGGAAATTGCTGACTACTACGGATACATCAGGTGACAGCTGCTAGGATTCTTGCTGCCACCTTGGCTACCAGCGGTTCTTCCATACATAGGTAAGATAGGTATAGAACCGAATAAGTAAATGGAATAGAATTAATAGATGAGTAATAAACCTTTCGAATTTTGAGATGCTGCTAACTGGGGCGTGAGAAAGGAAGGACTGAAAGTTGGATGGGAGAATGAAGGAAAGGGGTAAAAACTGAGGAAAGAGGAAGGAACTTGGCCCAGGGCTAGGAAGGCCAAAAGAGACGTATGGATTTAGGAAAGGAAGCAGGAGTGAGGATGAAATGGCAGAAGTAAAAAGCAGGGTCAGGGGTCTGGGTTGAAAGAACACAATTGGAGTAGAGTTGAAGGTGACAGGAGATGAGTCTAGGTTTACTAGGAGAAATAGAAACAAAGTCTCTCGGGGAGGTTGGCCTTAAGTCTCACAACCACCAGATAGGTATTTCAGAAAACAAGAGGTTCACGACACATCTCTGAAAGGTTTGAGTTGCCTTATTCAGGTGTGATTATAGTGGGGGAATAGGCAAATCTACCAGAGAAGTGGCTAGGGCTCAGAGTCCTCCTAGGGGCAGCTGACGACAGGGCCAGAGCCAAGGGAACTGCTGTATCAGGAGGCCCACGAACAAATCAGGGGCATAGCCGCCTGTCACTTCCCTACCAGGAAGGAAGCCAGGTATATTACTATAACCAAGGCACACTGGGGTCTTCACTGTATGGAGAACTTGGCTCCTGCCCGCAATCCTATGGCTCCGCGTCATACACAGGAAGTAGGGCCTCTGCGCAACCAGAAATGGGAATGGGACTGAAGGAGATTCAGCCCGCAAATATCCGACCACCAGCTTCCACCTCTGCAATCTGCCACCCTGTGTCTGCTCAACGCATCACAGAAACAAGTTTTCAAGGTGAGTATACAAACGGCAGAGAAAGTTGAAGAATGAGGTCGGCATTCACAAACGGGGTCAAATCGACAGCTGGGAAGGGGTGTAGAGACAGGTAGAATTTAGATCCTGAGCCTTTAATAACCACTACCTTCTCTCAGTGCTCTCTGTTTTTAGACTCTATATAAGAACAGCTAGGGCTTCCCTGGTGGCGCCTGCCAATGCAGGGGACACGGCTTCGAGCCCCGGTCTGCGAAGATCCCACATGCCGTGCAGCAACTAAGCGCATGTGCCACAACGACTGAGCCTGCATTCCAGAGCCCGTGAGCCGCAACTACCGAAGCCCACGCGCCTACAGCCCATGCTCCGCAACAAGAGAGGCCACCGCGATGAGAAGCCCGCACACCGCAACCAAGAGTAGACCCCGCTAGCCGCAACTAGAGAAAGCCCGTGCACACCAATGAGGACCCAGTGCAGCCAAAAAAATAAATACGTAGAATAAATAAGTTCAATCAATCAATCAATCAATAAACGTAAATTAAAAAAAAAAAACAAAGAAACAGAACACCTAATGCAGGTGGGAAGGTGGGAGGGACACTGTAAAGGTCATCTATGCTACATGTACAAGAACCCCAAGAGCACACCAATAGGTACCACATTTTTCACTGCTGTAGCCGAGCATTCCCCCTGTACTACCACACTGTAGCACTCCCTTCCCTCGTCTACTGCTACAGTCTCTTTGGAAGGTGTTTCAGAACTCTTGTTATGAGAGTGCCAGTTGAACTGTCCTCACTTCCGTCATTTATACCAGGATTTAAGACCTTGTGGTCCGAGATCCTGTCCAGAGAGCAAGCAGGCTAAGACTCTGTCTTTGTTTCTATATTTCATCAGAAAGGGCTCTACCCCCTCTCCTAGTTCATGGTGTGAACTAGTGTTCTTAGCCTCTCGGGAAAGTGGGGAGAATTCAAAGGACTCTCTATGAGAATGCTAGGCTTTGTAAAACATTTCAGTTTTTTAAAAAGAAGACTCATTTTGTATTGGACTTACAACAGTCCTATGAGATACAAAGAGAGCCAAGGATCAGTGACATGAAATGATCACCAGTAAGAATTACAACAGTCACCGCTTACCTCGTAGCATAGGGCACACTGTCCATGATCCTTAAGAAGAGTTAGTAGAAATGCCTTGCCCATCTTGCCCCTGAACCCCTTGAAAGGTACACGACTGCTGTGTTGGTGTTTAGGGGGAGCATCTCACTTACCCGGGACTGACTTCTCCCTTGATTCCTCTGTAGTGATGGAGACTTCCCCGCTGATGAAAAATTCCCTGGGATTGCAACCTCCAAGCCAGACCGCTTTCCTATGGAATGACAGAGAACTTCAGAGAACTTGTCAAGATGAAACACCAGTCAGTCTGCGGGAGAAAGGGAAGAAGAGAACGATGGAAATCGTTTCTGGGAAACTATTTTTACATTATGTTTTGTTTGTTCCTGGTAAATAAACTGAAATCTTCTTAACATTCAAACAAAATCTAAACCACTAAATTCAACAACACAGGAGTATAACTTTTGAAAAAAATTTCTTTGGCTGCGCAGCATGTGGGATCTTAGCTCCCCAACCAGGGATTGAACCCACGCCTGCTGCATTGGAAGCGCAGAGTCTTCACCACTGGACCACCAGGGAAGTCCCAGGAATAGAACTTTTAAAGGAGAAGGTATAAACCCCTGGGTTATATGAACTGGAGATTTTTAGTAAGAAGTCAATAGATCTTTTGTTAGGCACATTTTATGTTAGGCTGTCTCCCTGCACAGGACGCAGGCGCCTTGAAAATGGAAATCACATCCCTCTATAGTACGTCCCTCTTCTTTCTGCTTTGCAGTTTGCTGCTCCACTTGTTCAACCCCACCTAGTAATAACCTATACTTCCCTTGTTCCTGTTTTCCCATCTGGAAAACAGACAAAAGGCAACCAAACAACGCAAAGGTCTCAACAAATAAGGGATACCCAAAACCAGAGATGGCCAGAACTTCTGTATCCCTCATGAAACCTAGCCTGGTGTTCAATACTTAGGTATCATTAATACATGCGTGTTGACTGAAACAGTTGAAACGCAATTCTTCCACTTCCCAGTTTAGTTTTAGTCCTCATACAAAACCTGATCATCAAATTCCTTAATGCTAGGAATCACAGTGAAAAATAATTTCTCAACTGACTTCTGTCAGATGAGTGAGAACTAAGGTTAATTCAGTGTATCTGAAGCATAGAAAGTGAGGGCAAACGTGGCACAAGATGGGGCTAGAGAAGCAGAGAGGATTCTAGAGCACGCAGAGTCTTAAAGGCCACCAGTGTGTTTTCTATTCTCAAAACAATGTTTGTGAGCGATGTTTATGAGCAATGTTCCAACTTGCTTTGAAGCTTTCTTGTGTGAAGAATGGATTGGAGGGAAACAAGATATATGGACACTAGTTAGGACCTAATCGCAACAGACAGGCAAGTTCAGTATTAGGATGTTGAGGGAGAGCTGACAGATTCCAAAGAAATTCAGGAGATAAACTGAAGCGGGCTTCATGGGGTATGAGATGGAGGAAAGGAAGGTCTTAGGGAATTAAAGGGTTTACTGCACACATGAGCAGAGTCTCAAAATTAATCATTTGAACGTACAGAGGGGGATCGATCTCCCAAATGACACCGGTTAGGAAGCAACGGTACGCCCTGTAGAATTCCTAGAGACAGCACAAATCAACTGTTTCGATGGAAAATTCGGCGGGACCCTTGATTTCCATGGGAATATAGAGAAAAGAGACACTGATCTGGCTTGCAGGTATTTAGGAAGTTGTTAGCCTGACATCACATACTAGTCTCATGTAAGTAGGCCGTCTGAAGTATGAAGCTTAGGGGAAAAACCTTGAAGAAAACTTAAAAGCTTAAGCCACACCTCTATACTACACCACCTTTCACAGTTTCTTCTCAGATAAGCAGCATCCCCATCAGTGAAGAAACTCACATCCCATAATAGGAACAACAGGCCTAAAAATTAAATGTGTGTCTTTGGAGGTCCCATCTATGCGATATCTTCCTGGTACCAGAAAAGTCCCCAGGAAGATCGATCTTTGCACCCCTGAAAGCTTACCACCAAGGAAAATGACTAGGTCCATAGATTTCCTCCCTCAAACCAGCCTACCTCACACATAAATCACTAGCAACTCAGCCCTTAACTCACATTATCACAGTCACAAGAGTGGTTAGGGAGAAAAGCACTAACCAGGGGAACTAACACAGAGGCAATCCAGGCCAAGCTGGGCTGGTGGCAGATATCTGCTCCTTACGCTCGGGTGCATAATGCGACTCACCACAATGCCTTTTTCACAGACCCTTTTTAAAGTTTCTCCACAAAATCCAACAGCTCAAGTTAGCTCATGACGCTTCAAGGTAAACAATCGTCAAGAGAAAAACATGCAATATGTCTTACAATGTTGGATTCCTTACAAATAGGCAAGGAAATAACCATGTAGACAAAACCAGAGCATTTGAAAACATCTGCGTTCTACAAACATACCAGTGAATGCTATAAATAAGGTAATATGACATAAAACAAAATGAAAACTAGATGTGAGACTGTTCTCTTCAGTGTACAGACTTCATGGCAGTTGCTGCACGATCTAGCTACTTATATCTACAACTCTCTGTTCTGTTAATACAAAATGAGGCCCAAGTGTGTCAACTTGTTTCCCACAGAAACCAAAAAACCTACATGCATCTCTTTTCTCCGGTGCCCTTTCACCTTACCTGCTCCCAGTTCTCCACCAATGTCCTCCTCTTTCTCTAATTATTCTCCTCTTCATTGTGCTTGGCCTTGCACCCAAGCATGCAAGACAGAGAGTCCTAGAGGTCCGAGATTCTAGAGGGGCTGTTTGCAAGGGGGAGGAGATTACGGTAACTGCCACACTGTATATACTTCTGTGCAAAGAAAGAGGGACAGTGTTCAGAATGTCTCTCACATATAAAAAGAGCTGGATGGCAGGATACCTGTGTGGCCCAAGGAACTAGAGCTAGCAAATCATGGGCAAAACAATTGCAACCAAAGGCTGGAAGAGGAAAGGTCTGCAACCAGCTCTGTCTCCTGGCTCTCTGGTATTTGCTGCCAATGGGCAGAGTCTATTTCGTGAAGCATCAAGCACTGAAAAGAAGACTCCTGCTGCTGGAAGTTGACAGGAAGGAACATCCAATGCAAGATCAAGGCTTGTCCTAGAAGCAATGCCCATAATGGAAGAAAAAAAAAAAAAAAAAAGAAAGCGGAAGAGAAATGTTAAGTCGCAAGTCCAACCTGGCCCCCAGCCTAGCCCAGCCCAAGGAAGGTAGGAGTCAAGGAGAAGAAACTAAAAGAGAAGAGCCTTGGACCACAACATTCTCCACAGGGTACACTCAACAAACTTCACCCTGCTCTTTAACCAAGTTACAACTGTAATAGTTCAAACTACATGGCTCTTTCCTTCCTAAGGATACTAGTTAAATAAGATCTATATAGCTCTAAGTATATGATACATAAAATAGAATACTCTGTAGAATATAAGTAACTGTTAGTTAATTATATTAATGAACGTCTGTAAGAAATGTTGCAATGATTTCCCTAATGGAAGAGCCTGGGGGAGGTAAATCTGTCTTCTAGGATTTCCTCCCCAGAGCTCAGAAATTGAGGGGTTGTTTTAGCTCTCCTACGCTCTCTTCACCCAAGCCCGCCCTCCTGTTGGGGATCGGACCTCCCTATTGGCTAGCTCATACCTTTCAACTGCCTGCTTTGTGACATCACTCTCCTACCAAACCTACTACCACTTGGTAGAGGTCTTGGGGTTTCCGTGGAGCCGTTTGGACCAGTAACCAGTGACCTTTGTACTGGACACGTGCGCCGTTCAGCTGCAGCCACTCAGACATCCTCTAGTGTTGTCTCCTCATCCCTTGTACCTGCAGTTGATGTCTCCTCTTCTCTGACCATGTCAGGTAAGAAAAGAAACTTTGGAAAGTTTTGCGTTCGATTTCTTTTGCCCCTAAATTGAGGAGGAGATTCAAAATAGCGTGGAATAATGAGGGAAAGTATTGAACTACAAGTCTGGAGACCTAATTTCAGTTTTGACTTTGACGTTTACTGTCTGTGTGACTTTGGACAAATCACTGACTGCCTCACAAAGCCTGCTGCTTTCCTTATCTGTTACGTTAGGATACCACATTGGGTTGATCACTCTGATCCCCTTCTTTTCCAATATTGAGCCTTAAAGGGTACCCATGTAGAAAATGAAATCAGAGACTTCTCAAAAGAGTGTTTCAACAGAAACATAGAAAAGCCAGGTGACACAGAAAACTAGCGATATATACCAAGATGTTTCATCTCCAATGGTCTCCCTCCACTAGTATTTCGACTAGTTGAAAAGAGAGAATAGGGAGAGAGGATGGAGAGTACTGGGCTATATAGGGAGGCACAGAGTCAAACGTAAGCAAGTTTAGGATTGTTTTCATTAGCACAGGCCAACAGGAACCAAGAGATGGGAAAAAAATATAAGAATGAAGAGGGAAAGCATAGAGGAGCTCTCAAGAAAGAGGCAGTTTGCCATGGAATGTTGATGGGAGCCAAAGATTTTAAATTAAAGCAGAAACAGCACAGAGGGAAATCTGCTCAGAGCAGGGCAAAACAAAGCTGATGGTAGCAAATCCTTACATTAACAGACTAAGAAGGAAAGTAAGGCCAGAACAGGGGATCACCAGGAAGGGCAGCCTATCAGAAAAGTCATACTCCGTTTTCTTTCTTTTATTGCCTCTCTGAATACAGCTGGCACTTGACAGTTTGGAATAGAAACATTTTAGAAGTATGTTTTAGAAATGATGCTTCCTAGAAACCAGAAACCAAAGTGGTTATCTAGGGGGCTGCTTTTCAGTGTTCTATTCTTTCTAATTTTTAAACTAGGTAGACATTTGACCAATTAAACATTTTAAATGATATCTTCTACATTGAATCAGAAGGACTATTTCCTTTGTGTGATATGTAGCTTCTAAGGCAAGGTTGCTTTTCAATTTTTACAGTTATTTCCTTCCTAACACAGAGAGCACATTGATCAACAGCCATCGTTCGCTTGTAGATCTTAGCTACCGGAGAAGAAAAAGAAAAAGTCAAGCCCCCACATCTCTAATTCCCCATTTAGGGAATTCCCTGGCGGTCCAGCGCTTAGGACTCGGTGCTTTCACGGCCAGGGCCACGCGGCGCGGCAAAAGAAAAAAAGAAAACACAAACATCCACGTTTATCTAAAACAATGTTGTGGAGTCCTTTGGATTTTCTTACATTTGAAAATCTTTTTTAATTGGATTCTAGGGATGATGGTTTTTTGAGGTCTTGGGATGTCATCTTCTTGGATGTGGAAGATGATTCTAAGTTCTAGGATAAATACAAAAACCTTCTTGATACTTTTTAAGCTTCCTTTCTGCTTATTATATGAGTTATATTCATGGACAGATATATTTCTCCTAGGCTTAATACCTGTTACTTGCTGGGTAAAAATATGAATGAGCACAATAATGAAACTCTTTTACACTTACTATTTTGCTGTCTGCTTTGTACCGGTTTTCATTGAAATACTTGTCTATATATGTTGTGGCTACCTATACATTCACATTTGTTGCATTCTGTTGCTTGTTATGCATTTTTTACTGATTTATCGTCTCTGTCTGTATGCATTGGCTAGGAATTCATTCACCTCTATCACCTCCATCGTGTTTTTTGGTTAATAGTATTCACTAAAATAGAGTGGGCAAAATTCACTTTCATAATATTGCATGTATGGTACAGAATGTCATTTGTTAGTAAATTCATTAGGCTTTGATACTTGCCCACATACCCCAGTTTTCATTAATATCTATGGATTTCTTTTTCGTTACGTAACATGTTTTTCATGATTTTTCTTTGTCTTTCTAGAACTTATTGTATCTTCCTCCATATAAATCATACGCAATAGATCAGCTTATTCATCTATTAATTATTACTGCTATTATTATTGGTGGTGGTGTTATAACCACTTTATAGATGAGTAATCTGAAGTAATCAGATAACTTTTCTCTTTCCAAAAGCACTTAAGAAATCCACTTTCGGGTAATCATTTTGAGGTAGGATGAGAAACCAGGCTTGAAGAGGGCAAAAATGACTCTTTCAGTTCACCAGTTGGACTGAGCTATACGTCAACTCTAGGTAATAGCGTGGGAACTGCACAAGCAAAGGGAGACACTGAAGATGACAATGGTAATGGCCGTACTGTTTTCTAATGGACAAAAAAAATGCTTATATTATAAGTTCTATTTCTCCTGCTTTCTGGCACTATCATGCTCAGAGTGGAGTCCTGGCAAGGAAGTCAGGATACTTAGGTTCTGAAACCTGGTAATGACACTAACATAATGAGAGAACCTGAACAAGTCAACCCGACCTCTCTGAGCCTCAGTTTCCTTACTCGTGAAATGAGACTGAAAAAAGAGAAAGTTCTCTAAGGGCCTCCTAGTTCTAAAATGCTTCCAGTCTAGGAAATAGCATAGAAGTCAATACGAGTGCAGGCTGAAGGGAAAGACAGGGCAGGGAGAAGGTTGCTTCCAGCCTAGAGAACAATGTCTGAACCATACCACTTGGCTCTTCTGCCCATCTGTGCCCAAGATGGGAGCACAGGCAGTTAATACAGAAGAGTGGAAAACTGCTCAGTCCTTACAGCCATCATTAACTGTCTGATTTTGGGTTTCTCAGGAAGGGTCGATAGTAGAGGTGTCCTGAGAGCAAGAACCTTAAGATAATGCTGTTCCTCAAACGTAGTGAGAATTTCTCAACCTCCCTGAGTTTTTCATGACCCTCTTGTTCTTACAGAAAATTTCCAAAATCCATCTCTACTTGGAACTCTAAATTCTCTGCAGCATTCTCTTCCTGTGGTGAGCAATGCAACTTCCCTAACACGAAGTGTCTGCAACTTCTCCAGAGTCTCTGCCCCTGCCGTCAGTTCGGCATCGGCTACCGGTACCTCTTTCCAGACACTCATGGGTAGTGCCTACCTTTACCAACATTCCAGCACGACTATGTTATCTGGAGTTACTGACCACAGCCAGATCTCCACTTCAGCTCCTTCCTATCCAGGTGTTCTTGAGTGGGACATCACAGGAAGCACTGAAAAGAATTCCTCTTCACTCGGAGACTTTACTCTGGCACTCACTGACCGGCACCCAGCTGCTTCCTCCATGTTTATGGCAGCCCAGTATGATAAAACTTCAGACGCCAATAACATGGTCCCTCTATATCCATCACTTTCTGCCAGGCTTGCTCAGGGAGCACCATCTCAGATTCCAAATCAGGGGCATAGCCGCCTGTCACTTCCCTACCAGGAAGGAAGCCAGGTATATTACTATAACCAAGGCACACTGGGGTCTTCACTGTATGGAGAACTTGGCTCCTGCCCGCAATCCTATGGCTCCGCGTCATACACAGGAAGTAGGGCCTCTGCGCAACCAGAAATGGGAATGGGACTGAAGGAGATTCAGCCCACAAATATCCGACCACCAGCTTCCACCTCTGCAATCTGCCACCCTGTGTCTGCTCAACGCATCACAGAAACAAGTTTTCAAGGTGAGTATACAAACGGCAGAGAAAGCTGAAGAATGAGGTCGGCATTCACAAATGGGGTCAAATCGACAGCTGGGAAGGGGTGTAGAGACAGGTAGAATTTAGATCCTGAGCCTTTAGTAACCACTACCTTCGCTCAGTGCCCTCTGTTTTTAGACTCTATGTAAGAACACCTAGGGCTTCCCTGGTGGCGCCGTGGTTAAGAATCCACCTGCCAATGCAATGCGGGGGACACGGGTTCGAGCCCTGGTCTGGGAAGATCCCACATGCCGTGGAGCAACTAAGCCCATGTGCCACAACGACTGAGCCTGCATTCTAGAGACCGTGAGCCGCAACTACCGAAGCCCACGCGCCTAGAGCGCATGCTCCGCAACAAGAGAAGCCCGCACACCGCAACCAAGAGTAGACCCCGCTAGCCGCAACTAGAGAAAGCCCGTGCACAGCAATGAAGACCCTGTGCAGCCAAAAAAATAAATACGTAGAATAAATAAGTTCAAACAATCAATCAATAAATAAACGTAAATTTAAAAAAAACAAAAAAACAAAAAAACAAAAAGAACACCTAATGCAGGTGGGAAGGTGGCAGGGACACTGTAAAGGTCATCTATGCTACATGTACAAGAACCCCGAGAGCACACCAATAGGTACCACATTTTTCACTGCTGTAGCCGAGCATTCCCCCTGTACTACCACACTGTAGCACTCCCTTCCCTCGTCTACTGCTACAGTCTCCTTGGAAGGTGTCTCAGAACTCTTGTTATGAGAGTGCCAGTTGAAGTGTCCTCACTTCCGTCATTTATACCAGGATTTAAGACCTTGTGGTCCGAGATCCTGTCCAGAGAGCAAGCAGGCTAAGACTCTGTCTTTGTTTCTGTATTTCATCAGAAAGGGCTCTACCCCCTCTCCTAGTTCATGGTGTGAAGTGTTCTTAGCCTCTCGGGAAAGTGGGGAGAATTGAAAGGACTCTATATGAGAATGCTAGGCTTTGTAAAACATTTCAGTTGTTTAAAAAGAAGACTCATTTTGTATTGGACTTACAACAGTCCTATGAGATACAAAGAGAGCCAAGGATCAGTGACATGAAATGATCACCAGTTAAGCATTACAACAGTCACCGCTTACCTCGTAGCATAGGGCACTGTCCATGATCCTTAAGAAGAGTTAGTAGAAATGCCTTGCCCATCTTGCCCCTGAACCCCTTGAAAGGTACATGACTGCTGTGTTGGTGTTTAGGGGGAGCATCTCATTTACCAGGGACTGACTTCTCCCTTGATCCCTTTGTAGTGATGGAGACTTCCCTGGTGATGAAAAATTCCCTGGGATTGCAACCTCCAAGCCAGACGTTTTGTGTGACACAAACTCAAGAACTCCCCAAGTCCTGCAGTAGCAGAAACAGTCACATACTTGAGAGTAACCCACCATCTGAACTTGGGGACATTTCAGTGACAGCTCCAGTCCAGAGTGCCAGGCGTCTCCTGGCCCTGCCTCCAGCTCCAAGCCAGGGACAAACAGAGAGTAAGAACGTGGAGGATATCAAAACCAAGCTGTCAAAGCCTCTGGAGGCCTACCAGATCCCAATAGAAAACCAAGATCCTCCACTACTCCCTTTGGGAATCCCTGATATTCCCCAGCCGCTGGCCTGCACCGATCCCCTCAGCCAAGAGGAGCAGCCTGGTTCTGAAAATGCTGATCTGGGAGAGAACAGCCTGAGTCGTCAGGACCTAGGGACACTTGAAAATGGGACTGAACCTAGCAGTGGTCTTGCAGACATTACTACACTGGCGGAGGATATTCACCTTCCCCAGCTCTTTAATTCTTGGAAAGATCTTGATCGATCCCAAGGTCCCAACGTGATCAAAGCTGAAGACACCAGAGCCATTAAGGTGAATCAGGTGCAGGAAAAGCCAAGTGTCGTAAAGGTTCCCTCTGATCAACCCAGGAAGAACAAACAGAAAGCCTCTGAGCCTATCGGTGGTGCTCCCAAGGCCAAAATCCAGCCAAAGGATCCAGAGTGCCTGTTAGGGGGAGAAGCGGTTATATGCACTGCTGCAGTCAGTGACAGGGCTCCTGCGAACACGGCCAAGCACTCTCAAGGCAAACCTCAGAAAGCTGCATCCGGAAAGATCAGCAAAACTGAGAGCCATGGGCAGGAAAAGACCAAAAGGACCAGAGGAAGAAACAAGGCTGAAGAGAACAAGCAGTCAGGGAACAAAGTCAAGGCAGAAGACAAGCCAGCAATCCCCAACACGAAGCGAAAGGAACACCAAACTGAGCTTCGCCAAGAGAGCTTTCAAAAGCCTCGAACCTCCCTTGGCGTGCGCATGCTGGAGTCTGTGAAGGTTCTTCATGCGCTGGGGAAGAAGAATGAGACGAAAACTGGGCTCTCTTCCTGTCGGCTCTTGGGAAATTCAAGCAACCCCAAAGACCCCCAGCCACCCCCAGCGATCCAGCCACGGCGGCATACCCCACGTGAGGGTAAGAGGCCTGAGAAAACGCAAGTCCAAGCCCAGAAACCAGACAGCAGTGCTGAAACAGAGTGTCCATCTCCATCCCAGTGTGAGCGGCCTCCTCCTGGGAAGGTCAAGTTGATACCTCTGCCTTTTTCTGCCTGGGACAAGCCTCAAGCTCGACCCGCTCCTCGGAGGCCACAGTCTCTGGCCTCACATCGGCCTGCTGTGGCTTACCGTGCCCAGCCTGGTTCTACTGACTCAGCTCAACCTGCTGCAGTCAATTCATCCCAGCCAGCTCCTGCCTCTTTGCCAGGTCCCGCCAAACCAGCTCAGCCAACTGTGGCCAACCCAACCCAACCGGCTTGGACCAACCATACCCAGCCTCGTGTCCCTCAGCCTGCTGCTCCTAGGCCTGCACCCTACAAAACTTCATCTGGCGCTTCTCTCCAGCGCGAGCCTGTTCCCCCTGCTGTGACTAAGCGCCAGTCCCCACCCAAGCTCCAAACCCAACTTCTACTCCAAGACTTCAGCAAGCAACGAGTTCCATGGAGGGAACCCAACGTGCCTGAGCCAGTCATGTCAAAGCCCATCGAACAAGAGCAGAGGCCAGAGCGAGAGGCCATGAAGAGGCGGGCTCAACAACAACGGGAGAATGCTGCCAGATACACCTCTTCGGGGAAGCTGCAATTTTTCACCCAGAGGGACAAAGAAATGGAAATTGCTGACTACTACGGATACATCAGGTGACAGCTGCTAGGATTCTTGCTGCCACCTTGGCTACCAGCGGTTCTTCCATACATAGGTAAGATAGGTATAGAACCGAATAAGTAAATGGAATAGAATTAATAGATGAGTAATAAACCTTTCGAATTTTGAGATGCTGCTAACTGGGGCGTGAGAAAGGAAGGACTGAAAGTTGGATGGGAGAATGAAGGAAAGGGGTAAAAACTGAGGAAAGAGGAAGGAACTTGGCCCAGGGCTAGGAAGGCCAAAAGAGATGTATGGATTTAGGAAAGGAAGCAGGAGTGAGGATGAAATGGCAGAAGTAAAAAGCAGGGTCAGGGGTCTGGGTTGAAAGAACACAATTGGAGTAGAGTTGAAGGTGACAGGAGATGAGTCTAGGTTTACTAGGAGAAATAGAAACAAAGTCTCTCGGGGAGGTTGGCCTTAAGTCTCACAACCACCAGATAGGTATTTCAGAAAACAAGAGGTTCACGACACATCTCTGAAAGGTTTGAGTTGCCTTATTCAGGTGTGATTATAGTGGGGGAATAGGCAAATCTACCAGAGAAGTGGCTAGGGCTCAGAGTCCTCCTAGGGGCAGCTGACGACAGGGCCAGAGCCAAGGGAACTGCTGTATCAGGAGGCCCACGAACAAATCAGGGGCATAGCCGCCTGTCACTTCCCTACCAGGAAGGAAGCCAGGTATATTACTATAACCAAGGCACACTGGGGTCTTCACTGTATGGAGAACTTGGCTCCTGCCCGCAATCCTATGGCTCCGCGTCATACACAGGAAGTAGGGCCTCTGCGCAACCAGAAATGGGAATGGGACTGAAGGAGATTCAGCCCGCAAATATCCGACCACCAGCTTCCACCTCTGCAATCTGCCACCCTGTGTCTGCTCAACGCATCACAGAAACAAGTTTTCAAGGTGAGTATACAAACGGCAGAGAAAGTTGAAGAATGAGGTCGGCATTCACAAACGGGGTCAAATCGACAGCTGGGAAGGGGTGTAGAGACAGGTAGAATTTAGATCCTGAGCCTTTAATAACCACTACCTTCTCTCAGTGCTCTCTGTTTTTAGACTCTATATAAGAACAGCTAGGGCTTCCCTGGTGGCGCCTGCCAATGCAGGGGACACGGCTTCGAGCCCCGGTCTGCGAAGATCCCACATGCCGTGCAGCAACTAAGCGCATGTGCCACAACGACTGAGCCTGCATTCCAGAGCCCGTGAGCCGCAACTACCGAAGCCCACGCGCCTACAGCCCATGCTCCGCAACAAGAGAGGCCACCGCGATGAGAAGCCCGCACACCGCAACCAAGAGTAGACCCCGCTAGCCGCAACTAGAGAAAGCCCGTGCACACCAATGAGGACCCAGTGCAGCCAAAAAAATAAATACGTAGAATAAATAAGTTCAATCAATCAATCAATCAATAAACGTAAATTAAAAAAAAAAAACAAAGAAACAGAACACCTAATGCAGGTGGGAAGGTGGGAGGGACACTGTAAAGGTCATCTATGCTACATGTACAAGAACCCCAAGAGCACACCAATAGGTACCACATTTTTCACTGCTGTAGCCGAGCATTCCCCCTGTACTACCACACTGTAGCACTCCCTTCCCTCGTCTACTGCTACAGTCTCTTTGGAAGGTGTTTCAGAACTCTTGTTATGAGAGTGCCAGTTGAACTGTCCTCACTTCCGTCATTTATACCAGGATTTAAGACCTTGTGGTCCGAGATCCTGTCCAGAGAGCAAGCAGGCTAAGACTCTGTCTTTGTTTCTATATTTCATCAGAAAGGGCTCTACCCCCTCTCCTAGTTCATGGTGTGAACTAGTGTTCTTAGCCTCTCGGGAAAGTGGGGAGAATTCAAAGGACTCTCTATGAGAATGCTAGGCTTTGTAAAACATTTCAGTTTTTTAAAAAGAAGACTCATTTTGTATTGGACTTACAACAGTCCTATGAGATACAAAGAGAGCCAAGGATCAGTGACATGAAATGATCACCAGTAAGAATTACAACAGTCACCGCTTACCTCGTAGCATAGGGCACACTGTCCATGATCCTTAAGAAGAGTTAGTAGAAATGCCTTGCCCATCTTGCCCCTGAACCCCTTGAAAGGTACACGACTGCTGTGTTGGTGTTTAGGGGGAGCATCTCACTTACCCGGGACTGACTTCTCCCTTGATTCCTCTGTAGTGATGGAGACTTCCCCGCTGATGAAAAATTCCCTGGGATTGCAACCTCCAAGCCAGACCGCTTTCCTATGGAATGACAGAGAACTTCAGAGAACTTGTCAAGATGAAACACCAGTCAGTCTGCGGGAGAAAGGGAAGAAGAGAACGATGGAAATCGTTTCTGGGAAACTATTTTTACATTATGTTTTGTTTGTTCCTGGTAAATAAACTGAAATCTTCTTAACATTCAAACAAAATCTAAACCACTAAATTCAACAACACAGGAGTATAACTTTTGAAAAAAATTTCTTTGGCTGCGCAGCATGTGGGATCTTAGCTCCCCAACCAGGGATTGAACCCACGCCTGCTGCATTGGAAGCGCAGAGTCTTCACCACTGGACCACCAGGGAAGTCCCAGGAATAGAACTTTTAAAGGAGAAGGTATAAACCCCTGGGTTATATGAACTGGAGATTTTTAGTAAGAAGTCAATAGATCTTTTGTTAGGCACATTTTATGTTAGGCTGTCTCCCTGCACAGGACGCAGGCGCCTTGAAAATGGAAATCACATCCCTCTATAGTACGTCCCTCTTCTTTCTGCTTTGCAGTTTGCTGCTCCACTTGTTCAACCCCACCTAGTAATAACCTATACTTCCCTTGTTCCTGTTTTCCCATCTGGAAAACAGACAAAAGGCAACCAAACAACGCAAAGGTCTCAACAAATAAGGGATACCCAAAACCAGAGATGGCCAGAACTTCTGTATCCCTCATGAAACCTAGCCTGGTGTTCAATACTTAGGTATCATTAATACATGCGTGTTGACTGAAACAGTTGAAACGCAATTCTTCCACTTCCCAGTTTAGTTTTAGTCCTCATACAAAACCTGATCATCAAATTCCTTAATGCTAGGAATCACAGTGAAAAATAATTTCTCAACTGACTTCTGTCAGATGAGTGAGAACTAAGGTTAATTCAGTGTATCTGAAGCATAGAAAGTGAGGGCAAACGTGGCACAAGATGGGGCTAGAGAAGCAGAGAGGATTCTAGAGCACGCAGAGTCTTAAAGGCCACCAGTGTGTTTTCTATTCTCAAAACAATGTTTGTGAGCGATGTTTATGAGCAATGTTCCAACTTGCTTTGAAGCTTTCTTGTGTGAAGAATGGATTGGAGGGAAACAAGATATATGGACACTAGTTAGGACCTAATCGCAACAGACAGGCAAGTTCAGTATTAGGATGTTGAGGGAGAGCTGACAGATTCCAAAGAAATTCAGGAGATAAACTGAAGCGGGCTTCATGGGGTATGAGATGGAGGAAAGGAAGGTCTTAGGGAATTAAAGGGTTTACTGCACACATGAGCAGAGTCTCAAAATTAATCATTTGAACGTACAGAGGGGGATCGATCTCCCAAATGACACCGGTTAGGAAGCAACGGTACGCCCTGTAGAATTCCTAGAGACAGCACAAATCAACTGTTTCGATGGAAAATTCGGCGGGACCCTTGATTTCCATGGGAATATAGAGAAAAGAGACACTGATCTGGCTTGCAGGTATTTAGGAAGTTGTTAGCCTGACATCACATACTAGTCTCATGTAAGTAGGCCGTCTGAAGTATGAAGCTTAGGGGAAAAACCTTGAAGAAAACTTAAAAGCTTAAGCCACACCTCTATACTACACCACCTTTCACAGTTTCTTCTCAGATAAGCAGCATCCCCATCAGTGAAGAAACTCACATCCCATAATAGGAACAACAGGCCTAAAAATTAAATGTGTGTCTTTGGAGGTCCCATCTATGCGATATCTTCCTGGTACCAGAAAAGTCCCCAGGAAGATCGATCTTTGCACCCCTGAAAGCTTACCACCAAGGAAAATGACTAGGTCCATAGATTTCCTCCCTCAAACCAGCCTACCTCACACATAAATCACTAGCAACTCAGCCCTTAACTCACATTATCACAGTCACAAGAGTGGTTAGGGAGAAAAGCACTAACCAGGGGAACTAACACAGAGGCAATCCAGGCCAAGCTGGGCTGGTGGCAGATATCTGCTCCTTACGCTCGGGTGCATAATGCGACTCACCACAATGCCTTTTTCACAGACCCTTTTTAAAGTTTCTCCACAAAATCCAACAGCTCAAGTTAGCTCATGACGCTTCAAGGTAAACAATCGTCAAGAGAAAAACATGCAATATGTCTTACAATGTTGGATTCCTTACAAATAGGCAAGGAAATAACCATGTAGACAAAACCAGAGCATTTGAAAACATCTGCGTTCTACAAACATACCAGTGAATGCTATAAATAAGGTAATATGACATAAAACAAAATGAAAACTAGATGTGAGACTGTTCTCTTCAGTGTACAGACTTCATGGCAGTTGCTGCACGATCTAGCTACTTATATCTACAACTCTCTGTTCTGTTAATACAAAATGAGGCCCAAGTGTGTCAACTTGTTTCCCACAGAAACCAAAAAACCTACATGCATCTCTTTTCTCCGGTGCCCTTTCACCTTACCTGCTCCCAGTTCTCCACCAATGTCCTCCTCTTTCTCTAATTATTCTCCTCTTCATTGTGCTTGGCCTTGCACCCAAGCATGCAAGACAGAGAGTCCTAGAGGTCCGAGATTCTAGAGGGGCTGTTTGCAAGGGGGAGGAGATTACGGTAACTGCCACACTGTATATACTTCTGTGCAAAGAAAGAGGGACAGTGTTCAGAATGTCTCTCACATATAAAAAGAGCTGGATGGCAGGATACCTGTGTGGCCCAAGGAACTAGAGCTAGCAAATCATGGGCAAAACAATTGCAACCAAAGGCTGGAAGAGGAAAGGTCTGCAACCAGCTCTGTCTCCTGGCTCTCTGGTATTTGCTGCCAATGGGCAGAGTCTATTTCGTGAAGCATCAAGCACTGAAAAGAAGACTCCTGCTGCTGGAAGTTGACAGGAAGGAACATCCAATGCAAGATCAAGGCTTGTCCTAGAAGCAATGCCCATAATGGAAGAAAAAAAAAAAAAAAAAAGAAAGCGGAAGAGAAATGTTAAGTCGCAAGTCCAACCTGGCCCCCAGCCTAGCCCAGCCCAAGGAAGGTAGGAGTCAAGGAGAAGAAACTAAAAGAGAAGAGCCTTGGACCACAACATTCTCCACAGGGTACACTCAACAAACTTCACCCTGCTCTTTAACCAAGTTACAACTGTAATAGTTCAAACTACATGGCTCTTTCCTTCCTAAGGATACTAGTTAAATAAGATCTATATAGCTCTAAGTATATGATACATAAAATAGAATACTCTGTAGAATATAAGTAACTGTTAGTTAATTATATTAATGAACGTCTGTAAGAAATGTTGCAATGATTTCCCTAATGGAAGAGCCTGGGGGAGGTAAATCTGTCTTCTAGGATTTCCTCCCCAGAGCTCAGAAATTGAGGGGTTGTTTTAGCTCTCCTACGCTCTCTTCACCCAAGCCCGCCCTCCTGTTGGGGATCGGACCTCCCTATTGGCTAGCTCATACCTTTCAACTGCCTGCTTTGTGACATCACTCTCCTACCAAACCTACTACCACTTGGTAGAGGTCTTGGGGTTTCCGTGGAGCCGTTTGGACCAGTAACCAGTGACCTTTGTACTGGACACGTGCGCCGTTCAGCTGCAGCCACTCAGACATCCTCTAGTGTTGTCTCCTCATCCCTTGTACCTGCAGTTGATGTCTCCTCTTCTCTGACCATGTCAGGTAAGAAAAGAAACTTTGGAAAGTTTTGCGTTCGATTTCTTGTGCCCCTAAATTGAGGAGGAGATTCAAAATAGCGTGGAATAATGAGGGAAAGTATTGAACTACAAGTCTGGAGACCTAATTTCAGTTTTGACTTTGACGTTTACTGTCTGTGTGACTTTGGACAAATCACTGACTGCCTCACAAAGCCTGCTGCTTTCCTTATCTGTTACGTTAGGATACCACATTGGGTTGATCACTCTGATCCCCTTCTTTTCCAATATTGAGCCTTAAAGGGTACCCATGTAGAAAATGAAATCAGAGACTTCTCAAAAGAGTGTTTCAACAGAAACATAGAAAAGCCAGGTGACACAGAAAACTAGCGATATATACCAAGATGTTTCATCTCCAATGGTCTCCCTCCACTAGTATTTCGACTAGTTGAAAAGAGAGAATAGGGAGAGAGGATGGAGAGTACTGGGCTATATAGGGAGGCACAGAGTCAAACGTAAGCAAGTTTAGGATTGTTTTCATTAGCACAGGCCAACAGGAACCAAGAGATGGGAAAAAAATATAAGAATGAAGAGGGAAAGCATAGAGGAGCTCTCAAGAAAGAGGCAGTTTGCCATGGAATGTTGATGGGAGCCAAAGATTTTAAATTAAAGCAGAAACAGCACAGAGGGAAATCTGCTCAGAGCAGGGCAAAACAAAGCTGATGGTAGCAAATCCTTACATTAACAGACTAAGAAGGAAAGTAAGGCCAGAACAGGGGATCACCAGGAAGGGCAGCCTATCAGAAAAGTCATACTCCGTTTTCTTTCTTTTATTGCCTCTCTGAATACAGCTGGCACTTGACAGTTTGGAATAGAAACATTTTAGAAGTATGTTTTAGAAATGATGCTTCCTAGAAACCAGAAACCAAAGTGGTTATCTAGGGGGCTGCTTTTCAGTGTTCTATTCTTTCTAATTTTTAAACTAGGTAGACATTTGACCAATTAAACATTTTAAATGATATCTTCTACATTGAATCAGAAGGACTATTTCCTTTGTGTGATATGTAGCTTCTAAGGCAAGGTTGCTTTTCAATTTTTACAGTTATTTCCTTCCTAACACAGAGAGCACATTGATCAACAGCCATCGTTCGCTTGTAGATCTTAGCTACCGGAGAAGAAAAAGAAAAAGTCAAGCCCCCACATCTCTAATTCCCCATTTAGGGAATTCCCTGGCGGTCCAGCGCTTAGGACTCGGTGCTTTCACGGCCAGGGCCACGCGGCGCGGCAAAAGAAAAAAAGAAAACACAAACATCCACGTTTATCTAAAACAATGTTGTGGAGTCCTTTGGATTTTCTTACATTTGAAAATCTTTTTTAATTGGATTCTAGGGATGATGGTTTTTTGAGGTCTTGGGATGTCATCTTCTTGGATGTGGAAGATGATTCTAAGTTCTAGGATAAATACAAAAACCTTCTTGATACTTTTTAAGCTTCCTTTCTGCTTATTATATGAGTTATATTCATGGACAGATATATTTCTCCTAGGCTTAATACCTGTTACTTGCTGGGTAAAAATATGAATGAGCACAATAATGAAACTCTTTTACACTTACTATTTTGCTGTCTGCTTTGTACCGGTTTTCATTGAAATACTTGTCTATATATGTTGTGGCTACCTATACATTCACATTTGTTGCATTCTGTTGCTTGTTATGCATTTTTTACTGATTTATCGTCTCTGTCTGTATGCATTGGCTAGGAATTCATTCACCTCTATCACCTCCATCGTGTTTTTTGGTTAATAGTATTCACTAAAATAGAGTGGGCAAAATTCACTTTCATAATATTGCATGTATGGTACAGAATGTCATTTGTTAGTAAATTCATTAGGCTTTGATACTTGCCCACATACCCCAGTTTTCATTAATATCTATGGATTTCTTTTTCGTTACGTAACATGTTTTTCATGATTTTTCTTTGTCTTTCTAGAACTTATTGTATCTTCCTCCATATAAATCATACGCAATAGATCAGCTTATTCATCTATTAATTATTACTGCTATTATTATTGGTGGTGGTGTTATAACCACTTTATAGATGAGTAATCTGAAGTAATCAGATAACTTTTCTCTTTCCAAAAGCACTTAAGAAATCCACTTTCGGGTAATCATTTTGAGGTAGGATGAGAAACCAGGCTTGAAGAGGGCAAAAATGACTCTTTCAGTTCACCAGTTGGACTGAGCTATACGTCAACTCTAGGTAATAGCGTGGGAACTGCACAAGCAAAGGGAGACACTGAAGATGACAATGGTAATGGCCGTACTGTTTTCTAATGGACAAAAAAAATGCTTATATTATAAGTTCTATTTCTCCTGCTTTCTGGCACTATCATGCTCAGAGTGGAGTCCTGGCAAGGAAGTCAGGATACTTAGGTTCTGAAACCTGGTAATGACACTAACATAATGAGAGAACCTGAACAAGTCAACCCGACCTCTCTGAGCCTCAGTTTCCTTACTCGTGAAATGAGACTGAAAAAAGAGAAAGTTCTCTAAGGGCCTCCTAGTTCTAAAATGCTTCCAGTCTAGGAAATAGCATAGAAGTCAATACGAGTGCAGGCTGAAGGGAAAGACAGGGCAGGGAGAAGGTTGCTTCCAGCCTAGAGAACAATGTCTGAACCATACCACTTGGCTCTTCTGCCCATCTGTGCCCAAGATGGGAGCACAGGCAGTTAATACAGAAGAGTGGAAAACTGCTCAGTCCTTACAGCCATCATTAACTGTCTGATTTTGGGTTTCTCAGGAAGGGTCGATAGTAGAGGTGTCCTGAGAGCAAGAACCTTAAGATAATGCTGTTCCTCAAACGTAGTGAGAATTTCTCAACCTCCCTGAGTTTTTCATGACCCTCTTGTTCTTACAGAAAATTTCCAAAATCCATCTCTACTTGGAACTCTAAATTCTCTGCAGCATTCTCTTCCTGTGGTGAGCAATGCAACTTCCCTAACACGAAGTGTCTGCAACTTCTCCAGAGTCTCTGCCCCTGCCGTCAGTTCGGCATCGGCTACCGGTACCTCTTTCCAGACACTCATGGGTAGTGCCTACCTTTACCAACATTCCAGCACGACTATGTTATCTGGAGTTACTGACCACAGCCAGATCTCCACTTCAGCTCCTTCCTATCCAGGTGTTCTTGAGTGGGACATCACAGGAAGCACTGAAAAGAATTCCTCTTCACTCGGAGACTTTACTCTGGCACTCACTGACCGGCACCCAGCTGCTTCCTCCATGTTTATGGCAGCCCAGTATGATAAAACTTCAGACGCCAATAACATGGTCCCTCTATATCCATCACTTTCTGCCAGGCTTGCTCAGGGAGCACCATCTCAGATTCCAAATCAGGGGCATAGCCGCCTGTCACTTCCCTACCAGGAAGGAAGCCAGGTATATTACTATAACCAAGGCACACTGGGGTCTTCACTGTATGGAGAACTTGGCTCCTGCCCGCAATCCTATGGCTCCGCGTCATACACAGGAAGTAGGGCCTCTGCGCAACCAGAAATGGGAATGGGACTGAAGGAGATTCAGCCCACAAATATCCGACCACCAGCTTCCACCTCTGCAATCTGCCACCCTGTGTCTGCTCAACGCATCACAGAAACAAGTTTTCAAGGTGAGTATACAAACGGCAGAGAAAGCTGAAGAATGAGGTCGGCATTCACAAATGGGGTCAAATCGACAGCTGGGAAGGGGTGTAGAGACAGGTAGAATTTAGATCCTGAGCCTTTAGTAACCACTACCTTCGCTCAGTGCCCTCTGTTTTTAGACTCTATGTAAGAACACCTAGGGCTTCCCTGGTGGCGCCGTGGTTAAGAATCCACCTGCCAATGCAATGCGGGGGACACGGGTTCGAGCCCTGGTCTGGGAAGATCCCACATGCCGTGGAGCAACTAAGCCCATGTGCCACAACGACTGAGCCTGCATTCTAGAGCCCGTGAGCCGCAACTACCGAAGCCCACGCGCCTAGAGCGCATGCTCCGCAACAAGAGAAGCCCGCACACCGCAACCAAGAGTAGACCCCGCTAGCCGCAACTAGAGAAAGCCCGTGCACAGCAATGAAGACCCTGTGCAGCCAAAAAAATAAATACGTAGAATAAATAAGTTCAAACAATCAATCAATAAATAAACGTAAATTTAAAAAAAACAAAAAAACAAAAAAACAAAAAGAACACCTAATGCAGGTGGGAAGGTGGCAGGGACACTGTAAAGGTCATCTATGCTACATGTACAAGAACCCGAGAGCACACCAATAGGTACCACATTTTTCACTGCTGTAGCCGAGCATTCCCCCTGTACTACCACACTGTAGCACTCCCTTCCCTCGTCTACTGCTACAGTCTCCTTGGAAGGTGTCTCAGAACTCTTGTTATGAGAGTGCCAGTTGAAGTGTCCTCACTTCCGTCATTTATACCAGGATTTAAGACCTTGTGGTCCGAGATCCTGTCCAGAGAGCAAGCAGGCTAAGACTCTGTCTTTGTTTCTGTATTTCATCAGAAAGGGCTCTACCCCCTCTCCTAGTTCATGGTGTGAAGTGTTCTTAGCCTCTCGGGAAAGTGGGGAGAATTGAAAGGACTCTATATGAGAATGCTAGGCTTTGTAAAACATTTCAGTTGTTTAAAAAGAAGACTCATTTTGTATTGGACTTACAACAGTCCTATGAGATACAAAGAGAGCCAAGGATCAGTGACATGAAATGATCACCAGTTAAGCATTACAACAGTCACCGCTTACCTCGTAGCATAGGGCACTGTCCATGATCCTTAAGAAGAGTTAGTAGAAATGCCTTGCCCATCTTGCCCCTGAACCCCTTGAAAGGTACATGACTGCTGTGTTGGTGTTTAGGGGGAGCATCTCATTTACCAGGGACTGACTTCTCCCTTGATCCCTTTGTAGTGATGGAGACTTCCCTGGTGATGAAAAATTCCCTGGGATTGCAACCTCCAAGCCAGACGTTTTGTGTGACACAAACTCAAGAACTCCCCAAGTCCTGCAGTAGCAGAAACAGTCACATACTTGAGAGTAACCCACCATCTGAACTTGGGGACATTTCAGTGACAGCTCCAGTCCAGAGTGCCAGGCGTCTCCTGGCCCTGCCTCCAGCTCCAAGCCAGGGACAAACAGAGAGTAAGAACGTGGAGGATATCAAAACCAAGCTGTCAAAGCCTCTGGAGGCCTACCAGATCCCAATAGAAAACCAAGATCCTCCACTACTCCCTTTGGGAATCCCTGATATTCCCCAGCCGCTGGCCTGCACCGATCCCCTCAGCCAAGAGGAGCAGCCTGGTTCTGAAAATGCTGATCTGGGAGAGAACAGCCTGAGTCGTCAGGACCTAGGGACACTTGAAAATGGGACTGAACCTAGCAGTGGTCTTGCAGACATTACTACACTGGCGGAGGATATTCACCTTCCCCAGCTCTTTAATTCTTGGAAAGATCTTGATCGATCCCAAGGTCCCAACGTGATCAAAGCTGAAGACACCAGAGCCATTAAGGTGAATCAGGTGCAGGAAAAGCCAAGTGTCGTAAAGGTTCCCTCTGATCAACCCAGGAAGAACAAACAGAAAGCCTCTGAGCCTATCGGTGGTGCTCCCAAGGCCAAAATCCAGCCAAAGGATCCAGAGTGCCTGTTAGGGGGAGAAGCGGTTATATGCACTGCTGCAGTCAGTGACAGGGCTCCTGCGAACACGGCCAAGCACTCTCAAGGCAAACCTCAGAAAGCTGCATCCGGAAAGATCAGCAAAACTGAGAGCCATGGGCAGGAAAAGACCAAAAGGACCAGAGGAAGAAACAAGGCTGAAGAGAACAAGCAGTCAGGGAACAAAAGTCAAGGCAGAAGACAAGCCAGCAATCCCCAACACGAAGCGAAAGGAACACCAAACTGAGCTTCGCCAAGAGAGCTTTCAAAAGCCTCGAACCTCCCTTGGCGTGCGCATGCTGGAGTCTGTGAAGGTTCTTCATGCGCTGGGGAAGAAGAATGAGACGAAAACTGGGCTCTCTTCCTGTCGGCTCTTGGGAAATTCAAGCAACCCCAAAGACCCCCAGCCACCCCCAGCGATCCAGCCACGGCGGCATACCCCACGTGAGGGTAAGAGGCCTGAGAAAACGCAAGTCCAAGCCCAGAAACCAGACAGCAGTGCTGAAACAGAGTGTCCATCTCCATCCCAGTGTGAGCGGCCTCCTCCTGGGAAGGTCAAGTTGATACCTCTGCCTTTTTCTGCCTGGGACAAGCCTCAAGCTCGACCCGCTCCTCGGAGGCCACAGTCTCTGGCCTCACATCGGCCTGCTGTGGCTTACCGTGCCCAGCCTGGTTCTACTGACTCAGCTCAACCTGCTGCAGTCAATTCATCCCAGCCAGCTCCTGCCTCTTTGCCAGGTCCCGCCAAACCAGCTCAGCCAACTGTGGCCAACCCAACCCAACCGGCTTGGACCAACCATACCCAGCCTCGTGTCCCTCAGCCTGCTGCTCCTAGGCCTGCACCCTACAAAACTTCATCTGGCGCTTCTCTCCAGCGCGAGCCTGTTCCCCCTGCTGTGACTAAGCGCCAGTCCCCACCCAAGCTCCAAACCCAACTTCTACTCCAAGACTTCAGCAAGCAACGAGTTCCATGGAGGGAACCCAACGTGCCTGAGCCAGTCATGTCAAAGCCCATCGAACAAGAGCAGAGGCCAGAGCGAGAGGCCATGAAGAGGCGGGCTCAACAACAACGGGAGAATGCTGCCAGATACACCTCTTCGGGGAAGCTGCAATTTTTCACCCAGAGGGACAAAGAAATGGAAATTGCTGACTACTACGGATACGTCAGGTGACAGCTGCTAGGATTCTTGCTGCCACCTTGGCTACCAGCGGTTCTTCCATACATAGGTAAGATAGGTATAGAACCGAATAAGTAAATGGAATAGAATTAATAGATGAGTAATAAACCTTTCGAATTTTGAGATGCTGCTAACTGGGGCGTGAGAAAGGAAGGACTGAAAGTTGGATGGGAGAATGAAGGAAAGGGGTAAAAACTGAGGAAAGAGGAAGGAACTTGGCCCAGGGCTAGGAAGGCCAAAAGAGACGTATGGATTTAGGAAAGGAAGCAGGAGTGAGGATGAAATGGCAGAAGTAAAAAGCAGGGTCAGGGGTCTGGGTTGAAAGAACACAATTGGAGTAGAGTTGAAGGTGACAGGAGATGAGTCTAGGTTTACTAGGAGAAATAGAAACAAAGTCTCTCGGGGAGGTTGGCCTTAAGTCTCACAACCACCAGATAGGTATTTCAGAAAACAAGAGGTTCACGACACATCTCTGAAAGGTTTGAGTTGCCTTATTCAGGTGTGATTATAGTGGGGGAATAGGCAAATCTACCAGAGAAGTGGCTAGGGCTCAGAGTCCTCCTAGGGGCAGCTGACGACAGGGCCAGAGCCAAGGGAACTGCTGTATCAGGAGGCCCACGAACAAATCAGGGGCATAGCCGCCTGTCACTTCCCTACCAGGAAGGAAGCCAGGTATATTACTATAACCAAGGCACACTGGGGTCTTCACTGTATGGAGAACTTGGCTCCTGCCCGCAATCCTATGGCTCCGCGTCATACACAGGAAGTAGGGCCTCTGCGCAACCAGAAATGGGAATGGGACTGAAGGAGATTCAGCCCGCAAATATCCGACCACCAGCTTCCACCTCTGCAATCTGCCACCCTGTGTCTGCTCAACGCATCACAGAAACAAGTTTTCAAGGTGAGTATACAAACGGCAGAGAAAGTTGAAGAATGAGGTCGGCATTCACAAACGGGGTCAAATCGACAGCTGGGAAGGGGTGTAGAGACAGGTAGAATTTAGATCCTGAGCCTTTAATAACCACTACCTTCTCTCAGTGCTCTCTGTTTTTAGACTCTATATAAGAACAGCTAGGGCTTCCCTGGTGGCGCCTGCCAATGCAGGGGACACGGCTTCGAGCCCCGGTCTGCGAAGATCCCACATGCCGTGCAGCAACTAAGCGCATGTGCCACAACGACTGAGCCTGCATTCCAGAGCCCGTGAGCCGCAACTACCGAAGCCCACGCGCCTACAGCCCATGCTCCGCAACAAGAGAGGCCACCGCGATGAGAAGCCCGCACACCGCAACCAAGAGTAGACCCCGCTAGCCGCAACTAGAGAAAGCCCGTGCACAGCAATGAGGACCCAGTGCAGCCAAAAAAATAAATACGTAGAATAAATAAGTTCAATCAATCAATCAATCAATAAACGTAAATTAAAAAAAAAAAACAAACAAAAAAACAGAACACCTAATGCAGGTGGGAAGGTGGGAGGGACACTGTAAAGGTCATCTATGCTACATGTACAAGAACCCCGAGAGCACACCAATAGGTACCACATTTTTCACTGCTGTAGCCGAGCATTCCCCCTGTACTACCACACTGTAGCACTCCCTTCCCTCGTCTACCGCTACAGTCTCTTTGGAAGGTGTTTCAGAACTCTTGTTATGAGAGTGCCAGTTGAACTGTCCTCACTTCCGTCATTTATACCAGGATTTAAGACCTTGTGGTCCGAGATCCTGTCCAGAGAGCAAGCAGGCTAAGACTCTGTCTTTGTTTCTATATTTCATCAGAAAGGGCTCTACCCCCTCTCCTAGTTCATGGTGTGAAGTGTTCTTAGCCTCTCGGGAAAGTGGGGAGAATTCAAAGGACTCTCTATGAGAATGCTAGGCTTTGTAAAACATTTCAGTTTTTTAAAAAGAAGACTCATTTTGTATTGGACTTACAACAGTCCTATGAGATACAAAGAGAGCCAAGGATCAGTGACATGAAATGATCACCAGTAAGAATTACAACAGTCACCGCTTACCTCGTAGCACAGGGCACACTGTCCATGATCCTTAAGAAGAGTTAGTAGAAATGCCTTGCCCATCTTGCCCCTGAACCCCTTGAAAGGTACACGACTGCTGTGTTGGTGTTTAGGGGGAGCATCTCACTTACCCGGGACTGACTTCAACCTTGATTCCTCTGTAGTGATGGAGACTTCCCCGCTGATGAAAAATTCCCTGGGATTGCAACCTCCAAGCCAGACCGCTTTCCTATGGAATGACAGAGAACTTCAGAGAACTTGTCAAGATGAAACACCAGTCAGTCTGCGGGAGAAAGGGAAGAAGAGAACGATGGAAATCGTTTCTGGGAAACTATTTTTACATTATGTTTTGTTTGTTCCTGGTAAATAAACTGAAATCTTCTTAACATTCAAACAAAATCTAAACCACTAAATTCAACAACACAGGAGTATAACTTTTGAAAAAAATTTCTTTGGCTGCGCAGCATGTGGGATCTTAGCTCCCCAACCAGGGATTGAACCCACGCCTGCTGCATTGGAAGCGCAGAGTCTTCACCACTGGACCACCAGGGAAGTCCCAGGAATAGAACTTTTAAAGGAGAAGGTATAAACCCCTGGGTTATATGAACTGGAGATTTTTAGTAAGAAGTCAATAGATCTTTTGTTAGGCACATTTTATGTTAGGCTGTCTCCCTGCACAGGACGCAGGCGCCTTGAAAATGGAAATCACATCCCTCTATAGTACGTCCCTCTTCTTTCTGCTTTGCAGTTTGCTGCTCCACTTGTTCAACCCCACCTAGTAATAACCTATACTTCCCTTGTTCCTGTTTTCCCATCTGGAAAACAGACAAAAGGCAACCAAACAACGCAAAGGTCTCAACAAATAAGGGATACCCAAAACCAGAGATGGCCAGAACTTCTGTATCCCTCATGAAACCTAGCCCGGTGTTCAATACTTAGGTATCATTAATACATGCGTGTTGACTGAAACAGTTGAAACGCAATTCTTCCACTTCCCAGTTTAGTTTTAGTCCTCATACAAAACCTGATCATCAAATTCCTTAATGCTAGGAATCACAGTGAAAAATAATTTCTCAACTGACTTCTGTCAGATGAGTGAGAACTAAGGTTAATTCAGTGTATCTGAAGCATAGAAAGTGAGGGCAAACGTGGCACAAGATGGGGCTAGAGAAGCAGAGAGGATTCTAGAGCACGCAGAGTCTTAAAGGCCACCAGTGTGTTTTCTATTCTCAAAACAATGTTTGTGAGCGATGTTTATGAGCAATGTTCCAACTTGCTTTGAAGCTTTCTTGTGTGAAGAATGGATTGGAGGGAAACAAGATATATGGACACTAGTTAGGACCTAATCGCAACAGACAGGCAAGTTCAGTATTAGGATGTTGAGGGAGAGCTGACAGATTCCAAAGAAATTCAGGAGATAAACTGAAGCGGGCTTCATGGGGTATGAGATGGAGGAAAGGAAGGTCTTAGGGAATTAAAGGGTTTACTGCACACATGAGCAGAGTCTCAAAATTAATCATTTGAACGTACAGAGGGGGATCGATCTCCCAAATGACACCGGTTAGGAAGCAACGGTACGCCCTGTAGAATTCCTAGAGACAGCACAAATCAACTGTTTCGATGGAAAATTCGGCGGGACCCTTGATTTCCATGGGAATATAGAGAAAAGAGACACTGATCTGGCTTGCAGGTATTTAGGAAGTTGTTAGCCTGACATCACATACTAGTCTCATGTAAGTAGGCCGTCTGAAGTATGAAGCTTAGGGGAAAAACCTTGAAGAAAACTTAAAAGCTTAAGCCACACCTCTATACTACACCACCTTTCACAGTTTCTTCTCAGATAAGCAGCATCCCCATCAGTGAAGAAACTCACATCCCATAATAGGAACAACAGGCCTAAAAATTAAATGTGTGTCTTTGGAGGTCCCATCTATGCGATATCTTCCTGGTACCAGAAAAGTCCCCAGGAAGATCGATCTTTGCACCCCTGAAAGCTTACCACCAAGGAAAATGACTAGGTCCATAGATTTCCTCCCTCAAACCAGCCTACCTCACACATAAATCACTAGCAACTCAGCCCTTAACTCACATTATCACAGTCACAAGAGTGGTTAGGGAGAAAAGCACTAACCAGGGGAACTAACACAGAGGCAATCCAGGCCAAGCTGGGCTGGTGGCAGATATCTGCTCCTTACGCTCGGGTGCATAATGCGACTCACCACAATGCCTTTTTCACAGACCCTTTTTAAAGTTTCTCCACAAAATCCAACAGCTCAAGTTAGCTCATGACGCTTCAAGGTAAACAATCGTCAAGAGAAAAACATGCAATATGTCTTACAATGTTGGATTCCTTACAAATAGGACAAGGAAATAACCATGTAGACAAAACCAGAGCATTTGAAAACATCTGCGTTCTACAAACATACCAGTGAATGCTATAAATAAGGTAATATGACATAAAACAAAATGAAAACTAGATGTGAGACTGTTCTCTTCAGTGTACAGACTTCATGGCAGTTGCTGCACGATCTAGCTACTTATATCTACAACTCTCTGTTCTGTTAATACAAAATGAGGCCCAAGTGTGTCAACTTGTTTCCCACAGAAACCAAAAAACCTACATGCATCTCTTTTCTCCGGTGCCCTTTCACCTTACCTGCTCCCAGTTCTCCACCAATGTCCTCCTCTTTCTCTAATTATTCTCCTCTTCATTGTGCTTGGCCTTGCACCCAAGCATGCAAGACAGAGAGTCCTAGAGGTCCGAGATTCTAGAGGGGCTGTTTGCAAGGGGGAGGAGATTACGGTAACTGCCACACTGTATATACTTCTGTGCAAAGAAAGAGGGACAGTGTTCAGAATGTCTCTCACATATAAAAAGAGCTGGATGGCAGGATACCTGTGTGGCCCAAGGAACTAGAGCTAGCAAATCATGGGCAAAACAATTGCAACCAAAGGCTGGAAGAGGAAAGGTCTGCAACCAGCTCTGTCTCCTGGCTCTCTGGTATTTGCTGCCAATGGGCAGAGTCTATTTCGTGAAGCATCAAGCACTGAAAAGAAGACTCCTGCTGCTGGAAGTTGACAGGAAGGAACATCCAATGCAAGATCAAGGCTTGTCCTAGAAGCAATGCCCATAATGGAAGAAAAAAAAAAAAAAAAAGAAAGCGGAAGAGAAATGTTAAGTCGCAAGTCCAACCTGGCCCCCAGCCTAGCCCAGCCCAAGGAAGGTAGGAGTCAAGGAGAAGAAACTAAAAGAGAAGAGCCTTGGACCACAACATTCTCCACAGGGTACACTCAACAAACTTCACCCTGCTCTTTAACCAAGTTACAACTGTAATAGTTCAAACTACATGGCTCTTTCCTTCCTAAGGATACTAGTTAAATAAGATCTATATAGCTCTAAGTATATGATACATAAAATAGAATACTCTGTAGAATATAAGTAACTGTTAGTTAATTATATTAATGAACGTCTGTAAGAAATGTTGCAATGATTTCCCTAATGGAAGAGCCTGGGGGAGGTAAATCTGTCTTCTAGGATTTCCTCCCCAGAGCTCAGAAATTGAGGGGTTGTTTTAGCTCTCCTACGCTCTCTTCACCCAAGCCCGCCCTCCTGTTGGGGATCGGACCTCCCTATTGGCTAGCTCATACCTTTCAACTGCCTGCTTTGTGACATCACTCTCCTACCAAACCTACTACCACTTGGTAGAGGTCTTGGGGTTTCCGTGGAGCCGTTTGGACCAGTAACCAGTGACCTTTGTACTGGACACGTGCGCCGTTCAGCTGCAGCCACTCAGACATCCTCTAGTGTTGTCTCCTCATCCCTTGTACCTGCAGTTGATGTCTCCTCTTCTCTGACCATGTCAGGTAAGAAAAGAAACTTTGGAAAGTTTTGCGTTCGATTTCTTGTGCCCCTAAATTGAGGAGGAGATTCAAAATAGCGTGGAGTAATGAGGGAAAGTATTGAACTACAAGTCTGGAGACCTAATTTCAGTTTTGACTTTGACGTTTACTGTCTGTGTGACTTTGGACAAATCACTGACTGCCTCACAAAGCCTGCTGCTTTCCTTATCTGTTACGTTAGGATACCACATTGGGTTGATCACTCTGATCCCCTTCTTTTCCAATATTGAGCCTTAAAGGGTACCCATGTAGAAAATGAAATCAGAGACTTCTCAAAAGAGTGTTTCAACAGAAACATAGAAAAGCCAGGTGACACAGAAAACTAGCGATATATACCAAGATGTTTCATCTCCAATGGTCTCCCTCCACTAGTATTTCGACTAGTTGAAAAGAGAGAATAGGGAGAGAGGATGGAGAGTACTGGGCTATATAGGGAGGCACAGAGTCAAACGTAAGCAAGTTTAGGATTGTTTTCATTAGCACAGGCCAACAGGAACCAAGAGATGGGAAAAAAATATAAGAATGAAGAGGGAAAGCATAGAGGAGCTCTCAAGAAAGAGGCAGTTTGCCATGGAATGTTGATGGGAGCCAAAGATTTTAAATTAAAGCAGAAACAGCACAGAGGGAAATCTGCTCAGAGCAGGGCAAAACAAAGCTGATGGTAGCAAATCCTTACATTAACAGACTAAGAAGGAAAGTAAGGCCAGAACAGGGGATCACCAGGAAGGGCAGCCTATCAGAAAAGTCATACTCCGTTTTCTTTCTTTTATTGCCTCTCTGAATACAGCTGGCACTTGACAGTTTGGAATAGAAACATTTTAGAAGTATGTTTTAGAAATGATGCTTCCTAGAAACCAGAAACCAAAGTGGTTATCTAGGGGGCTGCTTTTCAGTGTTCTATTCTTTCTAATTTTTAAACTAGGTAGACATTTGACCAATTAAACATTTTAAATGATATCTTCTACATTGAATCAGAAGGACTATTTCCTTTGTGTGATATGTAGCTTCTAAGGCAAGGTTGCTTTTCAATTTTTACAGTTATTTCCTTCCTAACACAGAGAGCACATTGATCAACAGCCATCGTTCGCTTGTAGATCTTAGCTACCGGAGAAGAAAAAGAAAAAGTCAAGCCCCCACATCTCTAATTCCCCATTTAGGGAATTCCCTGGCGGTCCAGCGCTTAGGACTCGGTGCTTTCACGGCCAGGGCCACGCGGCGCGGCAAAAGAAAAAAAGAAAACACAAACATCCACGTTTATCTAAAACAATGTTGTGGAGTCCTTTGGATTTTCTTACATTTGAAAATCTTTTTTAATTGGATTCTAGGGATGATGGTTTTTTGAGGTCTTGGGATGTCATCTTCTTGGATGTGGAAGATGATTCTAAGTTCTAGGATAAATACAAAAACCTTCTTGATACTTTTTAAGCTTCCTTTCTGCTTATTATATGAGTTATATTCATGGACAGATATATTTCTCCTAGGCTTAATACCTGTTACTTGCTGGGTAAAAATATGAATGAGCACAATAATGAAACTCTTTTACACTTACTATTTTGCTGTCTGCTTTGTACCGGTTTTCATTGAAATACTTGTCTATATATGTTGTGGCTACCTATACATTCACATTTGTTGCATTCTGTTGCTTGTTGTGCATTTTTTACTGATTTATCGTCTCTGTCTGTATGCATTGGCTAGGAATTCATTCACCTCTATCACCTCCATCGTGTTTTTTGGTTAATAGTATTCACTAAAATAGAGTGGGCAAAATTCACTTTCATAATATTGCATGTATGGTACAGAATGTCATTTGTTAGTAAATTCATTAGGCTTTGATACTTGCCCACATACCCCAGTTTTCATTAATATCTATGGATTTCTTTTTCGTTACGTAACATGTTTTTCATGATTTTTCTTTGTCTTTCTAGAACTTATTGTATCTTCCTCCATATAAATCATACGCAATAGATCAGCTTATTCATCTATTAATTATTACTGCTATTATTATTGGTGGTGGTGTTATAACCACTTTATAGATGAGTAATCTGAAGTAATCAGATAACTTTTCTCTTTCCAAAAGCACTTAAGAAATCCACTTTCGGGTAATCATTTTGAGGTAGGATGAGAAACCAGGCTTGAAGAGGGCAAAAATGACTCTTTCAGTTCACCAGTTGGACTGAGCTATACGTCAACTCTAGGTAATAGCGTGGGAACTGCACAAGCAAAGGGAGACACTGAAGATGACAATGGTAATGGCCGTACTGTTTTCTAATGGACAAAAAAAATGCTTATATTATAAGTTCTATTTCTCCTGCTTTCTGGCACTATCATGCTCAGAGTGGAGTCCTGGCAAGGAAGTCAGGATACTTAGGTTCTGAAACCTGGTAATGACACTAACATAATGAGAGAACCTGAACAAGTCAACCCGACCTCTCTGAGCCTCAGTTTCCTTACTCGTGAAATGAGACTGAAAAAAGAGAAAGTTCTCTAAGGGCCTCCTAGTTCTAAAATGCTTCCAGTCTAGGAAATAGCATAGAAGTCAATACGAGTGCAGGCTGAAGGGAAAGACAGGGCAGGGAGAAGGTTGCTTCCAGCCTAGAGAACAATGTCTGAACCATACCACTTGGCTCTTCTGCCCATCTGTGCCCAAGATGGGAGCACAGGCAGTTAATACAGAAGAGTGGAAAACTGCTCAGTCCTTACAGCCATCATTAACTGTCTGATTTTGGGTTTCTCAGGAAGGGTCGATAGTAGAGGTGTCCTGAGAGCAAGAACCTTAAGATAATGCTGTTCCTCAAACGTAGTGAGAATTTCTCAACCTCCCTGAGTTTTTCATGACCCTCTTGTTCTTACAGAAAATTTCCAAAATCCATCTCTACTTGGAACTCTAAATTCTCTGCAGCATTCTCTTCCTGTGGTGAGCAATGCAACTTCCCTAACACGAAGTGTCTGCAACTTCTCCAGAGTCTCTGCCCCTGCCGTCAGTTCGGCATCGGCTACCGGTACCTCTTTCCAGACACTCATGGGTAGTGCCTACCTTTACCAACATTCCAGCACGACTATGTTATCTGGAGTTACTGACCACAGCCAGATCTCCACTTCAGCTCCTTCCTATCCAGGTGTTCTTGAGTGGGACATCACAGGAAGCACTGAAAAGAATTCCTCTTCACTCGGAGACTTTACTCTGGCACTCACTGACCGGCACCCAGCTGCTTCCTCCATGTTTATGGCAGCCCAGTATGATAAAACTTCAGACGCCAATAACATGGTCCCTCTATATCCATCACTTTCTGCCAGGCTTGCTCAGGGAGCACCATCTCAGATTCCAAATCAGGGGCATAGCCGCCTGTCACTTCCCTACCAGGAAGGAAGCCAGGTATATTACTATAACCAAGGCACACTGGGGTCTTCACTGTATGGAGAACTTGGCTCCTGCCCGCAATCCTATGGCTCCGCGTCATACACAGGAAGTAGGGCCTCTACGCAACCAGAAATGGGAATGGGACTGAAGGAGATTCAGCCCACAAATATCCGACCACCAGCTTCCACCTCTGCAATCTGCCACCCTGTGTCTGCTCAACGCATCACAGAAACAAGTTTTCAAGGTGAGTATACAAACGGCAGAGAAAGTTGAAGAATGAGGTCGGCATTCACAAATGGGGTCAAATCGACAGCTGGGAAGGGGTGTAGAGACAGGTAGAATTTAGATCCTGAGCCTTCAGTAACCACTACCTTCGCTCAGTGCCCTCTGTTTTTAGACTCTATATAAGAACACCTAGGGCTTCCCTGGTGGCGCCGTGGTTAAGAATCCGCCTGCCAATGCAATGCGGGGGACACGGGTTCGAGCCCTGGTCTGGGAAGATCCCACATGCCGTGGAGCAACTAAGCCCATGTGCCACAACGACTGAGCCTGCATTCTAGAGCCCGTGAGCCGCAACTACCGAAGCCCACGCGCCTAGAGCGCATGCTCCGCAACAAGAGAAGCCCGCACACCGCAACCAAGAGTAGACCCCGCTAGCCGCAACTAGAGAAAGCCCGTGCACAGCAATGAAGACCCTGTGCAGCCAAAAAAATAAATACGTAGAATAAATAAGTTCAAACAATCAATCAATAAATAAACGTAAATTAAAAAAAACAAAAAAACAAAAAGAACACCTAATGCAGGTGGGAAGGTGGCAGGGACACTGTAAAGGTCATCTATGCTACATGTACAAGAACCCCGAGAGCACACCAATAGGTACCACATTTTTCACTGCTGTAGCCGAGCATTCCCCCTGTACTACCACACTGTAGCACTCCCTTCCCTCGTCTACTGCTACAGTCTCTTTGGAAGGTGTCTCAGAACTCTTGTTATGAGAGTGCCAGTTGAAGTGTCCTCACTTCCGTCATTTATACCAGGATTTAAGACCTTGTGGTCCGAGATCCTGTCCAGAGAGCAAGCAGGCTAAGACTCTGTCTTTGTTTCTGTATTTCATCAGAAAGGGCTCTACCCCCTCTCCTAGTTCATGGTGTGAAGTGTTCTTAGCCTCTCGGGAAAGTGGGGAGAATTGAAAGGACTCTATATGAGAATGCTAGGCTTTGTAAAACATTTCAGTTGTTTAAAAAGAAGACTCATTTTGTATTGGACTTACAACAGTCCTATGAGATACAAAGAGAGCCAAGGATCAGTGACATGAAATGATCACCAGTTAAGCATTACAACAGTCACCGCTTACCTCGTAGCATAGGGCACTGTCCATGATCCTTAAGAAGAGTTAGTAGAAATGCCTTGCCCATCTTGCCCCTGAACCCCTTGAAAGGTACACGACTGCTGTGTTGGTGTTTAGGGGGAGCATCTCATTTACCAGGGACTGACTTCTCCCTTGATCCCTTTGTAGTGATGGAGACTTCCCTGGTGATGAAAAATTCCCTGGGATTGCAACCTCCAAGCCAGACGTTTTGTGTGACACAAACTCAAGAACTCCCCAAGTCCTGCAGTAGCAGAAACAGTCACATACTTGAGAGTAACCCACCATCTGAACTTGGGGACATTTCAGTGACAGCTCCAGTCCAGAGTGCCAGGCGTCTCCTGGCCCTGCCTCCAGCTCCAAGCCAGGGACAAACAGAGAGTAAGAACGTGGAGGATATCAAAACCAAGCTGTCAAAGCCTCTGGAGGCCTACCAGATCCCAATAGAAAACCAAGATCCTCCACTACTCCCTTTGGGAATCCCTGATATTCCCCAGCCGCTGGCCTGCACCGATCCCCTCAGCCAAGAGGAGCAGCCTGGTTCTGAAAATGCTGATCTGGGAGAGAACAGCCTGAGTCGTCAGGACCTAGGGACACTTGAAAATGGGACTGAACCTAGCAGTGGTCTTGCAGACATTACTACACTGGCGGAGGATATTCACCTTCCCCAGCTCTTTAATTCTTGGAAAGATCTTGATCGATCCCAAGGTCCCAACGTGATCAAAGCTGAAGACACCAGAGCCATTAAGGTGAATCAGGTGCAGGAAAAGCCAAGTGTCGTAAAGGTTCCCTCTGATCAACCCAGGAAGAACAAACAGAAAGCCTCTGAGCCTATCGGTGGTGCTCCCAAGGCCAAAATCCAGCCAAAGGATCCAGAGTGCCTGTTAGGGGGAGAAGCGGTTATATGCACTGCTGCAGTCAGTGACAGGGCTCCTGCGAACACGGCCAAGCACTCTCAAGGCAAACCTCAGAAAGCTGCATCCGGAAAGATCAGCAAAACTGAGAGCCATGGGCAGGAAAAGACCAAAAGGACCAGAGGAAGAAACAAGGCTGAAGAGAACAAGCAGTCAGGGAACAAAGTCAAGGCAGAAGACAAGCCAGCAATCCCCAACACGAAGCGAAAGGAACACCAAACTGAGCTTCGCCAAGAGAGCTTTCAAAAGCCTCGAACCTCCCTTGGCGTGCGCATGCTGGAGTCTGTGAAGGTTCTTCATGCGCTGGGGAAGAAGAATGAGACGAAAACTGGGCTCTCTTCCTGTCGGCTCTTGGGAAATTCAAGCAACCCCAAAGACCCCCAGCCACCCCCAGCGATCCAGCCACGGCGGCATACCCCACGTGAGGGTAAGAGGCCTGAGAAAACGCAAGTCCAAGCCCAGAAACCAGACAGCAGTGCTGAAACAGAGTGTCCATCTCCATCCCAGTGTGAGCGGCCTCCTCCTGGGAAGGTCAAGTTGATACCTCTGCCTTTTTCTGCCTGGGACAAGCCTCAAGCTCGACCCGCTCCTCGGAGGCCACAGTCTCTGGCCTCACATCGGCCTGCTGTGGCTTACCGTGCCCAGCCTGGTTCTACTGACTCAGCTCAACCTGCTGCAGTCAATTCATCCCAGCCAGCTCCTGCCTCTTTGCCAGGTCCCGCCAAACCAGCTCAGCCAACTGTGGCCAACCCAACCCAACCGGCTTGGACCAACCATACCCAGCCTCGTGTCCCTCAGCCTGCTGCTCCTAGGCCTGCACCCTACAAAACTTCATCTGGCGCTTCTCTCCAGCGCGAGCCTGTTCCCCCTGCTGTGACTAAGCGCCAGTCCCCACCCAAGCTCCAAACCCAACTTCTACTCCAAGACTTCAGCAAGCAACGAGTTCCATGGAGGGAACCCAACGTGCCTGAGCCAGTCATGTCAAAGCCCATCGAACAAGAGCAGAGGCCAGAGCGAGAGGCCATGAAGAGGCGGGCTCAACAACAACGGGAGAATGCTGCCAGATACACCTCTTCGGGGAAGCTGCAATTTTTCACCCAGAGGGACAAAGAAATGGAAATTGCTGACTACTACGGATACGTCAGGTGACAGCTGCTAGGATTCTTGCTGCCACCTTGGCTACCAGCGGTTCTTCCATACATAGGTAAGATAGGTATAGAACCGAGTAAGTAAATGGAATAGAATTAATAGATGAGTAATAAACCTTTCGAATTTTGAGATGCTGCTAACTGGGGCGTGAGAAAGGAAGGCCTGAAAGTTGGATGGGAGAATGAAGGAAAGGGGTAAAAACTGAGGAAAGAGGAAGGAACTTGGCCCAGGGCTAGGAAGGCCAAAAGAGACGTATGGATTTAGGAAAGGAAGCAGGAGTGAGGATGAAATGGCAGAAGTAAAAAGCAGGGTCAGGGGTCTGGGTTGAAAGAACACAATTGGAGTAGAGTTGAAGGTGACAGGAGATGAGTCTAGGTTTACTAGGAGAAATAGAAACAAAGTCTCTCGGGGAGGTTGGCCTTAAGTCTCACAACCACCAGATAGGTATTTCAGAAAACAAGAGGTTCACGACACATCTCTGAAAGGTTTGAGTTGCCTTATTCAGGTGTGATTATAGTGGGGGAATAGGCAAATCTACCAGAGAAGTGGCTAGGGCTCAGAGTCCTCCTAGGGGCAGCTGACGACAGGGCCAGAGCCAAGGGAACTGCTGTATCAGGAGGCCCACGAACAAATCAGGGGCATAGCCGCCTGTCACTTCCCTACCAGGAAGGAAGCCAGGTATATTACTATAACCAAGGCACACTGGGGTCTTCACTGTATGGAGAACTTGGCTCCTGCCCGCAATCCTATGGCTCCGCGTCATACACAGGAAGTAGGGCCTCTGCGCAACCAGAAATGGGAATGGGACTGAAGGAGATTCAGCCCGCAAATATCCGACCACCAGCTTCCACCTCTGCAATCTGCCACCCTGTGTCTGCTCAACGCATCACAGAAACAAGTTTTCAAGGTGAGTATACAAACGGCAGAGAAAGTTGAAGAATGAGGTCGGCATTCACAAACGGGGTCAAATCGACAGCTGGGAAGGGGTGTAGAGACAGGTAGAATTTAGATCCTGAGCCTTTAATAACCACTACCTTCTCTCAGTGCTCTCTGTTTTTAGACTCTATATAAGAACAGCTAGGGCTTCCCTGGTGGCGCCTGCCAATGCAGGGGACACGGCTTCGAGCCCCGGTCTGCGAAGATCCCACATGCCGTGCAGCAACTAAGCGCATGTGCCACAACGACTGAGCCTGCATTCCAGAGCCCGTGAGCCGCAACTACCGAAGCCCACGCGCCTACAGCCCATGCTCCGCAACAAGAGAGGCCACCGCGATGAGAAGCCCGCACACCGCAACCAAGAGTAGACCCCGCTAGCCGCAACTAGAGAAAGCCCGTGCACACCAATGAGGACCCAGTGCAGCCAAAAAAATAAATACGTAGAATAAATAAGTTCAATCAATCAATCAATCAATAAACGTAAATTAAAAAAAAAAAACAAACAAAAAAACAGAACACCTAATGCAGGTGGGAAGGTGGGAGGGACACTGTAAAGGTCATCTATGCTACATGTACAAGAACCCCAAGAGCACACCAATAGGTACCACATTTTTCACTGCTGTAGCCGAGCATTCCCCCTGTACTACCACACTGTAGCACTCCCTTCCCTCGTCTACTGCTACAGTCTCTTTGGAAGGTGTTTCAGAACTCTTGTTATGAGAGTGCCAGTTGAACTGTCCTCACTTCCGTCATTTATACCAGGATTTAAGACCTTGTGGTCCGAGATCCTGTCCAGAGAGCAAGCAGGCTAAGACTCTGTCTTTGTTTCTATATTTCATCAGAAAGGGCTCTACCCCCTCTCCTAGTTCATGGTGTGAAGTGTTCTTAGCCTCTCGGGAAAGTGGGGAGAATTCAAAGGACTCTCTATGAGAATGCTAGGCTTTGTAAAACATTTCAGTTTTTTAAAAAGAAGACTCATTTTGTATTGGACTTACAACAGTCCTATGAGATACAAAGAGAGCCAAGGATCAGTGACATGAAATGATCACCAGTAAGAATTACAACAGTCACCGCTTACCTCGTAGCATAGGGCACTGTCCATGATCCTTAAGAAGAGTTAGTAGAAATGCCTTGCCCATCTTGCCCCTGAACCCCTTGAAAGGTACACGACTGCTGTGTTGGTGTTTAGGGGGAGCATCTCACTTACCCGGGACTGACTTCAACCTTGATTCCTCTGTAGTGATGGAGACTTCCCCGCTGATGAAAAATTCCCTGGGATTGCAACCTCCAAGCCAGACCGCTTTCCTATGGAATGACAGAGAACTTCAGAGAACTTGTCGAGATGAAACACCAGTCAGTCTGCGGGAGAAAGGGAAGAAGAGAACGATGGAAATCGTTTCTGGGAAACTATTTTTACATTATGTTTTGTTTGTTCCTGGTAAATAAACTGAAATCTTCTTAACATTCAAACAAAATCTAAACCACTAAATTCAACAACACAGGAGTATAACTTTTGAAAAAAATTTCTTTGGCTGCGCAGCATGTGGGATCTTAGCTCCCCAACCAGGGATTGAACCCACGCCTGCTGCATTGGAAGCGCAGAGTCTTCACCACTGGACCACCAGGGAAGTCCCAGGAATAGAACTTTTAAAGGAGAAGGTATAAACCCCTGGGTTATATGAACTGGAGATTTTTAGTAAGAAGTCAATAGATCTTTTGTTAGGCACATTTTATGTTAGGCTGTCTCCCTGCACAGGACGCAGGCGCCTTGAAAATGGAAATCACATCCCTCTATAGTACGTCCCTCTTCTTTCTGCTTTGCAGTTTGCTGCTCCACTTGTTCAACCCCACCTAGTAATAACCTATACTTCCCTTGTTCCTGTTTTCCCATCTGGAAAACAGACAAAAGGCAACCAAACAACGCAAAGGTCTCAACAAATAAGGGATACCCAAAACCAGAGATGGCCAGAACTTCTGTATCCCTCATGAAACCTAGCCCGGTGTTCAATACTTAGGTATCATTAATACATGCGTGTTGACTGAAACAGTTGAAACGCAATTCTTCCACTTCCCAGTTTAGCTTTAGTCCTCATACAAAACCTGATCATCAAATTCCTTAATGCTAGGAATCACAGTGAAAAATAATTTCTCAACTGACTTCTGTCAGATGAGTGAGAACTAAGGTTAATTCAGTGTATCTGAAGCATAGAAAGTGAGGGCAAACGTGGCACAAGATGGGGCTAGAGAAGCAGAGAGGATTCTAGAGCACGCAGAGTCTTAAAGGCCACCAGTGTGTTTTCTATTCTCAAAACAATGTTTGTGAGCGATGTTTATGAGCAATGTTCCAACTTGCTTTGAAGCTTTCTTGTGTGAAGAATGGATTGGAGGGAAACAAGATATATGGACACTAGTTAGGACCTAATCGCAACAGACAGGCAAGTTCAGTATTAGGATGTTGAGGGAGAGCTGACAGATTCCAAAGAAATTCAGGAGATAAACTGAAGCGGGCTTCATGGGGTATGAGATGGAGGAAAGGAAGGTCTTAGGGAATTAAAGGGTTTACTGCACACATGAGCAGAGTCTCAAAATTAATCATTTGAACGTACAGAGGGGGATCTCCCAAATGACACCGGTTAGGAAGCAACGGTACGCCCTGTAGAATTCCTAGAGACAGCACAAATCAACTGTTTCGATGGAAAATTCGGCGGGACCCTTGATTTCCATGGGAATATAGAGAAAAGAGACACTGATCTGGCTTGCAGGTATTTAGGAAGTTGTTAGCCTGACATCACATACTAGTCTCATGTAAGTAGGCCGTCTGAAGTATGAAGCTTAGGGGAAAAACCTTGAAGAAAACTTAAAAGCTTAAGCCACACCTCTATACTACACCACCTTTCACAGTTTCTTCTCAGATAAGCAGCATCCCCATCAGTGAAGAAACTCACATCCCATAATAGGAACAACAGGCCTAAAAATTAAATGTGTGTCTTTGGAGGTCCCATCTATGCGATATCTTCCTGGTACCAGAAAAGTCCCCAGGAAGATCGATCTTTGCACCCCTGAAAGCTTACCACCAAGGAAAATGACTAGGTCCATAGATTTCCTCCCTCAAACCAGCCTACCTCACACATAAATCACTAGCAACTCAGCCCTTAACTCACATTATCACAGTCACAAGAGTGGTTAGGGAGAAAAGCACTAACCAGGGGAACTAACACAGAGGCAATCCAGGCCAAGCTGGGCTGGTGGCAGATATCTGCTCCTTACGCTCGGGTGCATAATGCGACTCACCACAATGCCTTTTTCACAGACCCTTTTTAAAGTTTCTCCACAAAATCCAACAGCTCAAGTTAGCTCATGACGCTTCAAGGTAAACAATCGTCAAGAGAAAAACATGCAATATGTCTTACAATGTTGGATTCCTTACAAATAGGACAAGGAAATAACCATGTAGACAAAACCAGAGCATTTGAAAACATCTGCGTTCTACAAACATACCAGTGAATGCTATAAATAAGGTAATATGACATAAAACAAAATGAAAACTAGATGTGAGACTGTTCTCTTCAGTGTACAGACTTCATGGCAGTTGCTGCACGATCTAGCTACTTATATCTACAACTCTCTGTTCTGTTAATACAAAATGAGGCCCAAGTGTGTCAACTTGTTTCCCACAGAAACCAAAAAACCTACATGCATCTCTTTTCTCCGGTGCCCTTTCACCTTACCTGCTCCCAGTTCTCCACCAATGTCCTCCTCTTTCTCTAATTATTCTCCTCTTCATTGTGCTTGGCCTTGCACCCAAGCATGCAAGACAGAGAGTCCTAGAGGTCCGAGATTCTAGAGGGGCTGTTTGCAAGGGGGAGGAGATTACGGTAACTGCCACACTGTATATACTTCTGTGCAAAGAAAGAGGGACAGTGTTCAGAATGTCTCTCACATATAAAAAGAGCTGGATGGCAGGATACCTGTGTGGCCCAAGGAACTAGAGCTAGCAAATCATGGGCAAAACAATTGCAACCAAAGGCTGGAAGAGGAAAGGTCTGCAACCAGCTCTGTCTCCTGGCTCTCTGGTATTTGCTGCCAATGGGCAGAGTCTATTTCGTGAAGCATCAAGCACTGAAAAGAAGACTCCTGCTGCTGGAAGTTGACAGGAAGGAACATCCAATGCAAGATCAAGGCTTGTCCTAGAAGCAATGCCCATAATGGAAGAAAAAAAAAAAAAAAAAAAGAAAGCGGAAGAGAAATGTTAAGTCGCAAGTCCAACCTGGCCCCCAGCCTAGCCCAGCCCAAGGAAGGTAGGAGTCAAGGAGAAGAAACTAAAAGAGAAGAGCCTTGGACCACAACATTCTCCACAGGGTACACTCAACAAACTTCACCCTGCTCTTTAACCAAGTTACAACTGTAATAGTTCAAACTACATGGCTCTTTCCTTCCTAAGGATACTAGTTAAATAAGATCTATATAGCTCTAAGTATATGATACATAAAATAGAATACTCTGTAGAATATAAGTAACTGTTAGTTAATTATATTAATGAACGTCTGTAAGAAATGTTGCAATGATTTCCCTAATGGAAGAGCCTGGGGGAGGTAAATCTGTCTTCTAGGATTTCCTCCCCAGAGCTCAGAAATTGAGGGGTTGTTTTAGCTCTCCTACGCTCTCTTCACCCAAGCCCGCCCTCCTGTTGGGGATCGGACCTCCCTATTGGCTAGCTCATACCTTTCAACTGCCTGCTTTGTGACATCACTCTCCTACCAAACCTACTACCACTTGGTAGAGGTCTTGGGGTTTCCGTGGAGCCGTTTGGACCAGTAACCAGTGACCTTTGTACTGGACACGTGCGCCGTTCAGCTGCAGCCACTCAGACATCCTCTAGTGTTGTCTCCTCATCCCTTGTACCTGCAGTTGATGTCTCCTCTTCTCTGACCATGTCAGGTAAGAAAAGAAACTTTGGAAAGTTTTGCGTTCGATTTCTTTTGCCCCTAAATTGAGGAGGAGATTCAAAATAGCGTGGAATAATGAGGGAAAGTATTGAACTACAAGTCTGGAGACCTAATTTCAGTTTTGACTTTGACGTTTACTGTCTGTGTGACTTTGGACAAATCACTGACTGCCTCACAAAGCCTGCTGCTTTCCTTATCTGTTACGTTAGGATACCACATTGGGTTGATCACTCTGATCCCCTTCTTTTCCAATATTGAGCCTTAAAGGGTACCCATGTAGAAAATGAAATCAGAGACTTCTCAAAAGAGTGTTTCAACAGAAACATAGAAAAGCCAGGTGACACAGAAAACTAGCGATATATACCAAGATGTTTCATCTCCAATGGTCTCCCTCCACTAGTATTTCGACTAGTTGAAAAGAGAGAATAGGGAGAGAGGATGGAGAGTACTGGGCTATATAGGGAGGCACAGAGTCAAACGTAAGCAAGTTTAGGATTGTTTTCATTAGCACAGGCCAACAGGAACCAAGAGATGGGAAAAAAATATAAGAATGAAGAGGGAAAGCATAGAGGAGCTCTCAAGAAAGAGGCAGTTTGCCATGGAATGTTGATGGGAGCCAAAGATTTTAAATTAAAGCAGAAACAGCACAGAGGGAAATCTGCTCAGAGCAGGGCAAAACAAAGCTGATGGTAGCAAATCCTTACATTAACAGACTAAGAAGGAAAGTAAGGCCAGAACAGGGGATCACCAGGAAGGGCAGCCTATCAGAAAAGTCATACTCCGTTTTCTTTCTTTTATTGCCTCTCTGAATACAGCTGGCACTTGACAGTTTGGAATAGAAACATTTTAGAAGTATGTTTTAGAAATGATGCTTCCTAGAAACCAGAAACCAAAGTGGTTATCTAGGGGGCTGCTTTTCAGTGTTCTATTCTTTCTAATTTTTAAACTAGGTAGACATTTGACCAATTAAACATTTTAAATGATATCTTCTACATTGAATCAGAAGGACTATTTCCTTTGTGTGATATGTAGCTTCTAAGGCAAGGTTGCTTTTCAATTTTTACAGTTATTTCCTTCCTAACACAGAGAGCACATTGATCAACAGCCATCGTTCGCTTGTAGATCTTAGCTACCGGAGAAGAAAAAGAAAAAGTCAAGCCCCCACATCTCTAATTCCCCATTTAGGGAATTCCCTGGCGGTCCAGCGCTTAGGACTCGGTGCTTTCACGGCCAGGGCCACGCGGCGCGGCAAAAGAAAAAAAGAAAACACAAACATCCACGTTTATCTAAAACAATGTTGTGGAGTCCTTTGGATTTTCTTACATTTGAAAATCTTTTTTAATTGGATTCTAGGGATGATGGTTTTTTGAGGTCTTGGGATGTCATCTTCTTGGATGTGGAAGATGATTCTAAGTTCTAGGATAAATACAAAAACCTTCTTGATACTTTTTAAGCTTCCTTTCTGCTTATTATATGAGTTATATTCATGGAAAGATATATTTCTCCTAGGCTTAATACCTGTTACTTGCTGGGTAAAAATATGAATGAGCACAATAATGAAACTCTTTTACACTTACTATTTTGCTGTCTGCTTTGTACCGGTTTTCATTGAAATACTTGTCTATATATGTTGTGGCTACCTATACATTCACATTTGTTGCATTCTGTTGCTTGTTGTGCATTTTTTACTGATTTATCGTCTCTGTCTGTATGCATTGGCTAGGAATTCATTCACCTCTATCACCTCCATCGTGTTTTTTGGTTAATAGTATTCACTAAAATAGAGTGGGCAAAATTCACTTTCATAATATTGCATGTATGGTACAGAATGTCATTTGTTAGTAAATTCATTAGGCTTTGATACTTGCCCACATACCCCAGTTTTCATTAATATCTATGGATTTCTTTTTCGTTACGTAACATGTTTTTCATGATTTTTCTTTGTCTTTCTAGAACTTATTGTATCTTCCTCCATATAAATCATACGCAATAGATCAGCTTATTCATCTATTAATTATTACTGCTATTATTATTGGTGGTGGTGTTATAACCACTTTATAGATGAGTAATCTGAAGTAATCAGATAACTTTTCTCTTTCCAAAAGCACTTAAGAAATCCACTTTCGGGTAATCATTTTGAGGTAGGATGAGAAACCAGGCTTGAAGAGGGCAAAAATGACTCTTTCAGTTCACCAGTTGGACTGAGCTATACGTCAACTCTAGGTAATAGCGTGGGAACTGCACAAGCAAAGGGAGACACTGAAGATGACAATGGTAATGGCCGTACTGTTTTCTAATGGACAAAAAAAATGCTTATATTATAAGTTCTATTTCTCCTGCTTTCTGGCACTATCATGCTCAGAGTGGAGTCCTGGCAAGGAAGTCAGGATACTTAGGTTCTGAAACCTGGTAATGACACTAACATAATGAGAGAACCTGAACAAGTCAACCCGACCTCTCTGAGCCTCAGTTTCCTTACTCGTGAAATGAGACTGAAAAAAGAGAAAGTTCTCTAAGGGCCTCCTAGTTCTAAAATGCTTCCAGTCTAGGAAATAGCATAGAAGTCAATACGAGTGCAGGCTGAAGGGAAAGACAGGGCAGGGAGAAGGTTGCTTCCAGCCTAGAGAACAATGTCTGAACCATACCACTTGGCTCTTCTGCCCATCTGTGCCCAAGATGGGAGCACAGGCAGTTAATACAGAAGAGTGGAAAACTGCTCAGTCCTTACAGCCATCATTAACTGTCTGATTTTGGGTTTCTCAGGAAGGGTCGATAGTAGAGGTGTCCTGAGAGCAAGAACCTTAAGATAATGCTGTTCCTCAAACGTAGTGAGAATTTCTCAACCTCCCTGAGTTTTTCATGACCCTCTTGTTCTTACAGAAAATTTCCAAAATCCATCTCTACTTGGAACTCTAAATTCTCTGCAGCATTCTCTTCCTGTGGTGAGCAATGCAACTTCCCTAACACGAAGTGTCTGCAACTTCTCCAGAGTCTCTGCCCCTGCCGTCAGTTCGGCATCGGCTACCGGTACCTCTTTCCAGACACTCATGGGTAGTGCCTACCTTTACCAACATTCCAGCACGACTATGTTATCTGGAGTTACTGACCACAGCCAGATCTCCACTTCAGCTCCTTCCTATCCAGGTGTTCTTGAGTGGGACATCACAGGAAGCACTGAAAAGAATTCCTCTTCACTCGGAGACTTTACTCTGGCACTCACTGACCGGCACCCAGCTGCTTCCTCCATGTTTATGGCAGCCCAGTATGATAAAACTTCAGACGCCAATAACATGGTCCCTCTATATCCATCACTTTCTGCCAGGCTTGCTCAGGGAGCACCATCTCAGATTCCAAATCAGGGGCATAGCCGCCTGTCACTTCCCTACCAGGAAGGAAGCCAGGTATATTACTATAACCAAGGCACACTGGGGTCTTCACTGTATGGAGAACTTGGCTCCTGCCCGCAATCCTATGGCTCCGCGTCATACACAGGAAGTAGGGCCTCTGCGCAACCAGAAATGGGAATGGGACTGAAGGAGATTCAGCCCACAAATATCCGACCACCAGCTTCCACCTCTGCAATCTGCCACCCTGTGTCTGCTCAACGCATCACAGAAACAAGTTTTCAAGGTGAGTATACAAACGGCAGAGAAAGTTGAAGAATGAGGTCGGCATTCACAAATGGGGTCAAATCGACAGCTGGGAAGGGGTGTAGAGACAGGTAGAATTTAGATCCTGAGCCTTCAGTAACCACTACCTTCGCTCAGTGCCCTCTGTTTTTAGACTCTATATAAGAACACCTAGGGCTTCCCTGGTGGCGCCGTGGTTAAGAATCCGCCTGCCAATGCAATGCGGGGGACACGGGTTCGAGCCCTGGTCTGGGAAGATCCCACATGCCGTGGAGCAACTAAGCCCATGTGCCACAACGACTGAGCCTGCATTCTAGAGCCCGTGAGCCGCAACTACCGAAGCCCACGCGCCTAGAGCGCATGCTCCGCAACAAGAGAAGCCCGCACACCGCAACCAAGAGTAGACCCCGCTAGCCGCAACTAGAGAAAGCCCGTGCACAGCAATGAAGACCCTGTGCAGCCAAAAAAATAAATACGTAGAATAAATAAGTTCAAACAATCAATCAATAAATAAACGTAAATTAAAAAAAACAAAAAAACAAAAAGAACACCTAATGCAGGTGGGAAGGTGGCAGGGACACTGTAAAGGTCATCTATGCTACATGTACAAGAACCCCGAGAGCACACCAATAGGTACCACATTTTTCACTGCTGTAGCCGAGCATTCCCCCTGTACTACCACACTGTAGCACTCCCTTCCCTCGTCTACTGCTACAGTCTCTTTGGAAGGTGTCTCAGAACTCTTGTTATGAGAGTGCCAGTTGAAGTGTCCTCACTTCCGTCATTTATACCAGGATTTAAGACCTTGTGGTCCGAGATCCTGTCCAGAGAGCAAGCAGGCTAAGACTCTGTCTTTGTTTCTGTATTTCATCAGAAAGGGCTCTACCCCCTCTCCTAGTTCATGGTGTGAAGTGTTCTTAGCCTCTCGGGAAAGTGGGGAGAATTGAAAGGACTCTATATGAGAATGCTAGGCTTTGTAAAACATTTCAGTTGTTTAAAAAGAAGACTCATTTTGTATTGGACTTACAACAGTCCTATGAGATACAAAGAGAGCCAAGGATCAGTGACATGAAATGATCACCAGTTAAGCATTACAACAGTCACCGCTTACCTCGTAGCATAGGGCACTGTCCATGATCCTTAAGAAGAGTTAGTAGAAATGCCTTGCCCATCTTGCCCCTGAACCCCTTGAAAGGTACACGACTGCTGTGTTGGTGTTTAGGGGGAGCATCTCATTTACCAGGGACTGACTTCTCCCTTGATCCCTTTGTAGTGATGGAGACTTCCCTGGTGATGAAAAATTCCCTGGGATTGCAACCTCCAAGCCAGACGTTTTGTGTGACACAAACTCAAGAACTCCCCAAGTCCTGCAGTAGCAGAAACAGTCACATACTTGAGAGTAACCCACCATCTGAACTTGGGGACATTTCAGTGACAGCTCCAGTCCAGAGTGCCAGGCGTCTCCTGGCCCTGCCTCCAGCTCCAAGCCAGGGACAAACAGAGAGTAAGAACGTGGAGGATATCAAAACCAAGCTGTCAAAGCCTCTGGAGGCCTACCAGATCCCAATAGAAAACCAAGATCCTCCACTACTCCCTTTGGGAATCCCTGATATTCCCCAGCCGCTGGCCTGCACCGATCCCCTCAGCCAAGAGGAGCAGCCTGGTTCTGAAAATGCTGATCTGGGAGAGAACAGCCTGAGTCGTCAGGACCTAGGGACACTTGAAAATGGGACTGAACCTAGCAGTGGTCTTGCAGACATTACTACACTGGCGGAGGATATTCACCTTCCCCAGCTCTTTAATTCTTGGAAAGATCTTGATCGATCCCAAGGTCCCAACGTGATCAAAGCTGAAGACACCAGAGCCATTAAGGTGAATCAGGTGCAGGAAAAGCCAAGTGTCGTAAAGGTTCCCTCTGATCAACCCAGGAAGAACAAACAGAAAGCCTCTGAGCCTATCGGTGGTGCTCCCAAGGCCAAAATCCAGCCAAAGGATCCAGAGTGCCTGTTAGGGGGAGAAGCGGTTATATGCACTGCTGCAGTCAGTGACAGGGCTCCTGCGAACACGGCCAAGCACTCTCAAGGCAAACCTCAGAAAGCTGCATCCGGAAAGATCAGCAAAACTGAGAGCCATGGGCAGGAAAAGACCAAAAGGACCAGAGGAAGAAACAAGGCTGAAGAGAACAAGCAGTCAGGGAACAAAGTCAAGGCAGAAGACAAGCCAGCAATCCCCAACACGAAGCGAAAGGAACACCAAACTGAGCTTCGCCAAGAGAGCTTTCAAAAGCCTCGAACCTCCCTTGGCGTGCGCATGCTGGAGTCTGTGAAGGTTCTTCATGCGCTGGGGAAGAAGAATGAGACGAAAACTGGGCTCTCTTCCTGTCGGCTCTTGGGAAATTCAAGCAACCCCAAAGACCCCCAGCCACCCCCAGCGATCCAGCCACGGCGGCATACCCCACGTGAGGGTAAGAGGCCTGAGAAAACGCAAGTCCAAGCCCAGAAACCAGACAGCAGTGCTGAAACAGAGTGTCCATCTCCATCCCAGTGTGAGCGGCCTCCTCCTGGGAAGGTCAAGTTGATACCTCTGCCTTTTTCTGCCTGGGACAAGCCTCAAGCTCGACCCGCTCCTCGGAGGCCACAGTCTCTGGCCTCACATCGGCCTGCTGTGGCTTACCGTGCCCAGCCTGGTTCTACTGACTCAGCTCAACCTGCTGCAGTCAATTCATCCCAGCCAGCTCCTGCCTCTTTGCCAGGTCCCGCCAAACCAGCTCAGCCAACTGTGGCCAACCCAACCCAACCGGCTTGGACCAACCATACCCAGCCTCGTGTCCCTCAGCCTGCTGCTCCTAGGCCTGCACCCTACAAAACTTCATCTGGCGCTTCTCTCCAGCGCGAGCCTGTTCCCCCTGCTGTGACTAAGCGCCAGTCCCCACCCAAGCTCCAAACCCAACTTCTACTCCAAGACTTCAGCAAGCAACGAGTTCCATGGAGGGAACCCAACGTGCCTGAGCCAGTCATGTCAAAGCCCATCGAACAAGAGCAGAGGCCAGAGCGAGAGGCCATGAAGAGGCGGGCTCAACAACAACGGGAGAATGCTGCCAGATACACCTCTTCGGGGAAGCTGCAATTTTTCACCCAGAGGGACAAAGAAATGGAAATTGCTGACTACTACGGATACGTCAGGTGACAGCTGCTAGGATTCTTGCTGCCACCTTGGCTACCAGCGGTTCTTCCATACATAGGTAAGATAGGTATAGAACCGAGTAAGTAAATGGAATAGAATTAATAGATGAGTAATAAACCTTTCGAATTTTGAGATGCTGCTAACTGGGGCGTGAGAAAGGAAGGCCTGAAAGTTGGATGGGAGAATGAAGGAAAGGGGTAAAAACTGAGGAAAGAGGAAGGAACTTGGCCCAGGGCTAGGAAGGCCAAAAGAGACGTATGGATTTAGGAAAGGAAGCAGGAGTGAGGATGAAATGGCAGAAGTAAAAAGCAGGGTCAGGGGTCTGGGTTGAAAGAACACAATTGGAGTAGAGTTGAAGGTGACAGGAGATGAGTCTAGGTTTACTAGGAGAAATAGAAACAAAGTCTCTCGGGGAGGTTGGCCTTAAGTCTCACAACCACCAGATAGGTATTTCAGAAAACAAGAGGTTCACGACACATCTCTGAAAGGTTTGAGTTGCCTTATTCAGGTGTGATTATAGTGGGGGAATAGGCAAATCTACCAGAGAAGTGGCTAGGGCTCAGAGTCCTCCTAGGGGCAGCTGACGACAGGGCCAGAGCCAAGGGAACTGCTGTATCAGGAGGCCCACGAACAAATCAGGGGCATAGCCGCCTGTCACTTCCCTACCAGGAAGGAAGCCAGGTATATTACTATAACCAAGGCACACTGGGGTCTTCACTGTATGGAGAACTTGGCTCCTGCCCGCAATCCTATGGCTCCGCGTCATACACAGGAAGTAGGGCCTCTGCGCAACCAGAAATGGGAATGGGACTGAAGGAGATTCAGCCCGCAAATATCCGACCACCAGCTTCCACCTCTGCAATCTGCCACCCTGTGTCTGCTCAACGCATCACAGAAACAAGTTTTCAAGGTGAGTATACAAACGGCAGAGAAAGTTGAAGAATGAGGTCGGCATTCACAAACGGGGTCAAATCGACAGCTGGGAAGGGGTGTAGAGACAGGTAGAATTTAGATCCTGAGCCTTTAATAACCACTACCTTCTCTCAGTGCTCTCTGTTTTTAGACTCTATATAAGAACAGCTAGGGCTTCCCTGGTGGCGCCTGCCAATGCAGGGGACACGGCTTCGAGCCCCGGTCTGCGAAGATCCCACATGCCGTGCAGCAACTAAGCGCATGTGCCACAACGACTGAGCCTGCATTCCAGAGCCCGTGAGCCGCAACTACCGAAGCCCACGCGCCTACAGCCCATGCTCCGCAACAAGAGAGGCCACCGCGATGAGAAGCCCGCACACCGCAACCAAGAGTAGACCCCGCTAGCCGCAACTAGAGAAAGCCCGTGCACACCAATGAGGACCCAGTGCAGCCAAAAAAATAAATACGTAGAATAAATAAGTTCAATCAATCAATCAATCAATAAACGTAAATTAAAAAAAAAAAACAAACAAAAAAACAGAACACCTAATGCAGGTGGGAAGGTGGGAGGGACACTGTAAAGGTCATCTATGCTACATGTACAAGAACCCCAAGAGCACACCAATAGGTACCACATTTTTCACTGCTGTAGCCGAGCATTCCCCCTGTACTACCACACTGTAGCACTCCCTTCCCTCGTCTACTGCTACAGTCTCTTTGGAAGGTGTTTCAGAACTCTTGTTATGAGAGTGCCAGTTGAACTGTCCTCACTTCCGTCATTTATACCAGGATTTAAGACCTTGTGGTCCGAGATCCTGTCCAGAGAGCAAGCAGGCTAAGACTCTGTCTTTGTTTCTATATTTCATCAGAAAGGGCTCTACCCCCTCTCCTAGTTCATGGTGTGAAGTGTTCTTAGCCTCTCGGGAAAGTGGGGAGAATTCAAAGGACTCTCTATGAGAATGCTAGGCTTTGTAAAACATTTCAGTTTTTTAAAAAGAAGACTCATTTTGTATTGGACTTACAACAGTCCTATGAGATACAAAGAGAGCCAAGGATCAGTGACATGAAATGATCACCAGTAAGAATTACAACAGTCACCGCTTACCTCGTAGCATAGGGCACTGTCCATGATCCTTAAGAAGAGTTAGTAGAAATGCCTTGCCCATCTTGCCCCTGAACCCCTTGAAAGGTACACGACTGCTGTGTTGGTGTTTAGGGGGAGCATCTCACTTACCCGGGACTGACTTCAACCTTGATTCCTCTGTAGTGATGGAGACTTCCCCGCTGATGAAAAATTCCCTGGGATTGCAACCTCCAAGCCAGACCGCTTTCCTATGGAATGACAGAGAACTTCAGAGAACTTGTCAAGATGAAACACCAGTCAGTCTGCGGGAGAAAGGGAAGAAGAGAACGATGGAAATCGTTTCTGGGAAACTATTTTTACATTATGTTTTGTTTGTTCCTGGTAAATAAACTGAAATCTTCTTAACATTCAAACAAAATCTAAACCACTAAATTCAACAACACAGGAGTATAACTTTTGAAAAAAATTTCTTTGGCTGCGCAGCATGTGGGATCTTAGCTCCCCAACCAGGGATTGAACCCACGCCTGCTGCATTGGAAGCGCAGAGTCTTCACCACTGGACCACCAGGGAAGTCCCAGGAATAGAACTTTTAAAGGAGAAGGTATAAACCCCTGGGTTATATGAACTGGAGATTTTTAGTAAGAAGTCAATAGATCTTTTGTTAGGCACATTTTATGTTAGGCTGTCTCCCTGCACAGGACGCAGGCGCCTTGAAAATGGAAATCACATCCCTCTATAGTACGTCCCTCTTCTTTCTGCTTTGCAGTTTGCTGCTCCACTTGTTCAACCCCACCTAGTAATAACCTATACTTCCCTTGTTCCTGTTTTCCCATCTGGAAAACAGACAAAAGGCAACCAAACAACGCAAAGGTCTCAACAAATAAGGGATACCCAAAACCAGAGATGGCCAGAACTTCTGTATCCCTCATGAAACCTAGCCCGGTGTTCAATACTTAGGTATCATTAATACATGCGTGTTGACTGAAACAGTTGAAACACAATTCTTCCACTTCCCAGTTTAGCTTTAGTCCTCATACAAAACCTGATCATCAAATTCCTTAATGCTAGGAATCACAGTGAAAAATAATTTCTCAACTGACTTCTGTCAGATGAGTGAGAACTAAGGTTAATTCAGTGTATCTGAAGCATAGAAAGTGAGGGCAAACGTGGCACAAGATGGGGCTAGAGAAGCAGAGAGGATTCTAGAGCACGCAGAGTCTTAAAGGCCACCAGTGTGTTTTCTATTCTCAAAACAATGTTTGTGAGCGATGTTTATGAGCAATGTTCCAACTTGCTTTGAAGCTTTCTTGTGTGAAGAATGGATTGGAGGGAAACAAGATATATGGACACTAGTTAGGACCTAATCGCAACAGACAGGCAAGTTCAGTATTAGGATGTTGAGGGAGAGCTGACAGATTCCAAAGAAATTCAGGAGATAAACTGAAGCGGGCTTCATGGGGTATGAGATGGAGGAAAGGAAGGTCTTAGGGAATTAAAGGGTTTACTGCACACATGAGCAGAGTCTCAAAATTAATCATTTGAACGTACAGAGGGGGATCGATCTCCCAAATGACACCGGTTAGGAAGCAACGGTACGCCCTGTAGAATTCCTAGAGACAGCACAAATCAACTGTTTCGATGGAAAATTCGGCGGGACCCTTGATTTCCATGGGAATATAGAGAAAAGAGACACTGATCTGGCTTGCAGGTATTTAGGAAGTTGTTAGCCTGACATCACATACTAGTCTCATGTAAGTAGGCCGTCTGAAGTATGAAGCTTAGGGGAAAAACCTTGAAGAAAACTTAAAAGCTTAAGCCACACCTCTATACTACACCACCTTTCACAGTTTCTTCTCAGATAAGCAGCATCCCCATCAGTGAAGAAACTCACATCCCATAATAGGAACAACAGGCCTAAAAATTAAATGTGTGTCTTTGGAGGTCCCATCTATGCGATATCTTCCTGGTACCAGAAAAGTCCCCAGGAAGATCGATCTTTGCACCCCTGAAAGCTTACCACCAAGGAAAATGACTAGGTCCATAGATTTCCTCCCTCAAACCAGCCTACCTCACACATAAATCACTAGCAACTCAGCCCTTAACTCACATTATCACAGTCACAAGAGTGGTTAGGGAGAAAAGCACTAACCAGGGGAACTAACACAGAGGCAATCCAGGCCAAGCTGGGCTGGTGGCAGATATCTGCTCCTTACGCTCGGGTGCATAATGCGACTCACCACAATGCCTTTTTCACAGACCCTTTTTAAAGTTTCTCCACAAAATCCAACAGCTCAAGTTAGCTCATGACGCTTCAAGGTAAACAATCGTCAAGAGAAAAACATGCAATATGTCTTACAATGTTGGATTCCTTACAAATAGGACAAGGAAATAACCATGTAGACAAAACCAGAGCATTTGAAAACATCTGCGTTCTACAAACATACCAGTGAATGCTATAAATAAGGTAATATGACATAAAACAAAATGAAAACTAGATGTGAGACTGTTCTCTTCAGTGTACAGACTTCATGGCAGTTGCTGCACGATCTAGCTACTTATATCTACAACTCTCTGTTCTGTTAATACAAAATGAGGCCCAAGTGTGTCAACTTGTTTCCCACAGAAACCAAAAAACCTACATGCATCTCTTTTCTCCGGTGCCCTTTCACCTTACCTGCTCCCAGTTCTCCACCAATGTCCTCCTCTTTCTCTAATTATTCTCCTCTTCATTGTGCTTGGCCTTGCACCCAAGCATGCAAGACAGAGAGTCCTAGAGGTCCGAGATTCTAGAGGGGCTGTTTGCAAGGGGGAGGAGATTACGGTAACTGCCACACTGTATATACTTCTGTGCAAAGAAAGAGGGACAGTGTTCAGAATGTCTCTCACATATAAAAAGAGCTGGATGGCAGGATACCTGTGTGGCCCAAGGAACTAGAGCTAGCAAATCATGGGCAAAACAATTGCAACCAAAGGCTGGAAGAGGAAAGGTCTGCAACCAGCTCTGTCTCCTGGCTCTCTGGTATTTGCTGCCAATGGGCAGAGTCTATTTCGTGAAGCATCAAGCACTGAAAAGAAGACTCCTGCTGCTGGAAGTTGACAGGAAGGAACATCCAATGCAAGATCAAGGCTTGTCCTAGAAGCAATGCCCATAATGGAAGAAAAAAAAAAAAAAAAAAGAAAGCGGAAGAGAAATGTTAAGTCGCAAGTCCAACCTGGCCCCCAGCCTAGCCCAGCCCAAGGAAGGTAGGAGTCAAGGAGAAGAAACTAAAAGAGAAGAGCCTTGGACCACAACATTCTCCACAGGGTACACTCAACAAACTTCACCCTGCTCTTTAACCAAGTTACAACTGTAATAGTTCAAACTACATGGCTCTTTCCTTCCTAAGGATACTAGTTAAATAAGATCTATATAGCTCTAAGTATATGATACATAAAATAGAATACTCTGTAGAATATAAGTAACTGTTAGTTAATTATATTAATGAACGTCTGTAAGAAATGTTGCAATGATTTCCCTAATGGAAGAGCCTGGGGGAGGTAAATCTGTCTTCTAGGATTTCCTCCCCAGAGCTCAGAAATTGAGGGGTTGTTTTAGCTCTCCTACGCTCTCTTCACCCAAGCCCGCCCTCCTGTTGGGGATCGGACCTCCCTATTGGCTAGCTCATACCTTTCAACTGCCTGCTTTGTGACATCACTCTCCTACCAAACCTACTACCACTTGGTAGAGGTCTTGGGGTTTCCGTGGAGCCGTTTGGACCAGTAACCAGTGACCTTTGTACTGGACACGTGCGCCGTTCAGCTGCAGCCACTCAGACATCCTCTAGTGTTGTCTCCTCATCCCTTGTACCTGCAGTTGATGTCTCCTCTTCTCTGACCATGTCAGGTAAGAAAAGAAACTTTGGAAAGTTTTGCGTTCGATTTCTTTTGCCCCTAAATTGAGGAGGAGATTCAAAATAGCGTGGAATAATGAGGGAAAGTATTGAACTACAAGTCTGGAGACCTAATTTCAGTTTTGACTTTGACGTTTACTGTCTGTGTGACTTTGGACAAATCACTGACTGCCTCACAAAGCCTGCTGCTTTCCTTATCTGTTACGTTAGGATACCACATTGGGTTGATCACTCTGATCCCCTTCTTTTCCAATATTGAGCCTTAAAGGGTACCCATGTAGAAAATGAAATCAGAGACTTCTCAAAAGAGTGTTTCAACAGAAACATAGAAAAGCCAGGTGACACAGAAAACTAGCGATATATACCAAGATGTTTCATCTCCAATGGTCTCCCTCCACTAGTATTTCGACTAGTTGAAAAGAGAGAATAGGGAGAGAGGATGGAGAGTACTGGGCTATATAGGGAGGCACAGAGTCAAACGTAAGCAAGTTTAGGATTGTTTTCATTAGCACAGGCCAACAGGAACCAAGAGATGGGAAAAAAATATAAGAATGAAGAGGGAAAGCATAGAGGAGCTCTCAAGAAAGAGGCAGTTTGCCATGGAATGTTGATGGGAGCCAAAGATTTTAAATTAAAGCAGAAACAGCACAGAGGGAAATCTGCTCAGAGCAGGGCAAAACAAAGCTGATGGTAGCAAATCCTTACATTAACAGACTAAGAAGGAAAGTAAGGCCAGAACAGGGGATCACCAGGAAGGGCAGCCTATCAGAAAAGTCATACTCCGTTTTCTTTCTTTTATTGCCTCTCTGAATACAGCTGGCACTTGACAGTTTGGAATAGAAACATTTTAGAAGTATGTTTTAGAAATGATGCTTCCTAGAAACCAGAAACCAAAGTGGTTATCTAGGGGGCTGCTTTTCAGTGTTCTATTCTTTCTAATTTTTAAACTAGGTAGACATTTGACCAATTAAACATTTTAAATGATATCTTCTACATTGAATCAGAAGGACTATTTCCTTTGTGTGATATGTAGCTTCTAAGGCAAGGTTGCTTTTCAATTTTTACAGTTATTTCCTTCCTAACACAGAGAGCACATTGATCAACAGCCATCGTTCGCTTGTAGATCTTAGCTACCGGAGAAGAAAAAGAAAAAGTCAAGCCCCCACATCTCTAATTCCCCATTTAGGGAATTCCCTGGCGGTCCAGCGCTTAGGACTCGGTGCTTTCACGGCCAGGGCCACGCGGCGCGGCAAAAGAAAAAAAGAAAACACAAACATCCACGTTTATCTAAAACAATGTTGTGGAGTCCTTTGGATTTTCTTACATTTGAAAATCTTTTTTAATTGGATTCTAGGGATGATGGTTTTTTGAGGTCTTGGGATGTCATCTTCTTGGATGTGGAAGATGATTCTAAGTTCTAGGATAAATACAAAAACCTTCTTGATACTTTTTAAGCTTCCTTTCTGCTTATTATATGAGTTATATTCATGGAAAGATATATTTCTCCTAGGCTTAATACCTGTTACTTGCTGGGTAAAAATATGAATGAGCACAATAATGAAACTCTTTTACACTTACTATTTTGCTGTCTGCTTTGTACCGGTTTTCATTGAAATACTTGTCTATATATGTTGTGGCTACCTATACATTCACATTTGTTGCATTCTGTTGCTTGTTGTGCATTTTTTACTGATTTATCGTCTCTGTCTGTATGCATTGGCTAGGAATTCATTCACCTCTATCACCTCCATCGTGTTTTTTGGTTAATAGTATTCACTAAAATAGAGTGGGCAAAATTCACTTTCATAATATTGCATGTATGGTACAGAATGTCATTTGTTAGTAAATTCATTAGGCTTTGATACTTGCCCACATACCCCAGTTTTCATTAATATCTATGGATTTCTTTTTCGTTACGTAACATGTTTTTCATGATTTTTCTTTGTCTTTCTAGAACTTATTGTATCTTCCTCCATATAAATCATACGCAATAGATCAGCTTATTCATCTATTAATTATTACTGCTATTATTATTGGTGGTGGTGTTATAACCACTTTATAGATGAGTAATCTGAAGTAATCAGATAACTTTTCTCTTTCCAAAAGCACTTAAGAAATCCACTTTCGGGTAATCATTTTGAGGTAGGATGAGAAACCAGGCTTGAAGAGGGCAAAAATGACTCTTTCAGTTCACCAGTTGGACTGAGCTATACGTCAACTCTAGGTAATAGCGTGGGAACTGCACAAGCAAAGGGAGACACTGAAGATGACAATGGTAATGGCCGTACTGTTTTCTAATGGACAAAAAAAATGCTTATATTATAAGTTCTATTTCTCCTGCTTTCTGGCACTATCATGCTCAGAGTGGAGTCCTGGCAAGGAAGTCAGGATACTTAGGTTCTGAAACCTGGTAATGACACTAACATAATGAGAGAACCTGAACAAGTCAACCCGACCTCTCTGAGCCTCAGTTTCCTTACTCGTGAAATGAGACTGAAAAAAGAGAAAGTTCTCTAAGGGCCTCCTAGTTCTAAAATGCTTCCAGTCTAGGAAATAGCATAGAAGTCAATACGAGTGCAGGCTGAAGGGAAAGACAGGGCAGGGAGAAGGTTGCTTCCAGCCTAGAGAACAATGTCTGAACCATACCACTTGGCTCTTCTGCCCATCTGTGCCCAAGATGGGAGCACAGGCAGTTAATACAGAAGAGTGGAAAACTGCTCAGTCCTTACAGCCATCATTAACTGTCTGATTTTGGGTTTCTCAGGAAGGGTCGATAGTAGAGGTGTCCTGAGAGCAAGAACCTTAAGATAATGCTGTTCCTCAAACGTAGTGAGAATTTCTCAACCTCCCTGAGTTTTTCATGACCCTCTTGTTCTTACAGAAAATTTCCAAAATCCATCTCTACTTGGAACTCTAAATTCTCTGCAGCATTCTCTTCCTGTGGTGAGCAATGCAACTTCCCTAACACGAAGTGTCTGCAACTTCTCCAGAGTCTCTGCCCCTGCCGTCAGTTCGGCATCGGCTACCGGTACCTCTTTCCAGACACTCATGGGTAGTGCCTACCTTTACCAACATTCCAGCACGACTATGTTATCTGGAGTTACTGACCACAGCCAGATCTCCACTTCAGCTCCTTCCTATCCAGGTGTTCTTGAGTGGGACATCACAGGAAGCACTGAAAAGAATTCCTCTTCACTCGGAGACTTTACTCTGGCACTCACTGACCGGCACCCAGCTGCTTCCTCCATGTTTATGGCAGCCCAGTATGATAAAACTTCAGACGCCAATAACATGGTCCCTCTATATCCATCACTTTCTGCCAGGCTTGCTCAGGGAGCACCATCTCAGATTCCAAATCAGGGGCATAGCCGCCTGTCACTTCCCTACCAGGAAGGAAGCCAGGTATATTACTATAACCAAGGCACACTGGGGTCTTCACTGTATGGAGAACTTGGCTCCTGCCCGCAATCCTATGGCTCCGCGTCATACACAGGAAGTAGGGCCTCTGCGCAACCAGAAATGGGAATGGGACTGAAGGAGATTCAGCCCACAAATATCCGACCACCAGCTTCCACCTCTGCAATCTGCCACCCTGTGTCTGCTCAACGCATCACAGAAACAAGTTTTCAAGGTGAGTATACAAACGGCAGAGAAAGTTGAAGAATGAGGTCGGCATTCACAAATGGGGTCAAATCGACAGCTGGGAAGGGGTGTAGAGACAGGTAGAATTTAGATCCTGAGCCTTCAGTAACCACTACCTTCGCTCAGTGCCCTCTGTTTTTAGACTCTATATAAGAACACCTAGGGCTTCCCTGGTGGCGCCGTGGTTAAGAATCCGCCTGCCAATGCAATGCGGGGGACACGGGTTCGAGCCCTGGTCTGGGAAGATCCCACATGCCGTGGAGCAACTAAGCCCATGTGCCACAACGACTGAGCCTGCATTCTAGAGCCCGTGAGCCGCAACTACCGAAGCCCACGCGCCTAGAGCGCATGCTCCGCAACAAGAGAAGCCCGCACACCGCAACCAAGAGTAGACCCCGCTAGCCGCAACTAGAGAAAGCCCGTGCACAGCAATGAAGACCCTGTGCAGCCAAAAAAATAAATACGTAGAATAAATAAGTTCAAACAATCAATCAATAAATAAACGTAAATTAAAAAAAACAAAAAAACAAAAAGAACACCTAATGCAGGTGGGAAGGTGGCAGGGACACTGTAAAGGTCATCTATGCTACATGTACAAGAACCCCGAGAGCACACCAATAGGTACCACATTTTTCACTGCTGTAGCCGAGCATTCCCCCTGTACTACCACACTGTAGCACTCCCTTCCCTCGTCTACTGCTACAGTCTCTTTGGAAGGTGTCTCAGAACTCTTGTTATGAGAGTGCCAGTTGAAGTGTCCTCACTTCCGTCATTTATACCAGGATTTAAGACCTTGTGGTCCGAGATCCTGTCCAGAGAGCAAGCAGGCTAAGACTCTGTCTTTGTTTCTGTATTTCATCAGAAAGGGCTCTACCCCCTCTCCTAGTTCATGGTGTGAAGTGTTCTTAGCCTCTCGGGAAAGTGGGGAGAATTGAAAGGACTCTATATGAGAATGCTAGGCTTTGTAAAACATTTCAGTTGTTTAAAAAGAAGACTCATTTTGTATTGGACTTACAACAGTCCTATGAGATACAAAGAGAGCCAAGGATCAGTGACATGAAATGATCACCAGTTAAGCATTACAACAGTCACCGCTTACCTCGTAGCATAGGGCACTGTCCATGATCCTTAAGAAGAGTTAGTAGAAATGCCTTGCCCATCTTGCCCCTGAACCCCTTGAAAGGTACACGACTGCTGTGTTGGTGTTTAGGGGGAGCATCTCATTTACCAGGGACTGACTTCTCCCTTGATCCCTTTGTAGTGATGGAGACTTCCCTGGTGATGAAAAATTCCCTGGGATTGCAACCTCCAAGCCAGACGTTTTGTGTGACACAAACTCAAGAACTCCCCAAGTCCTGCAGTAGCAGAAACAGTCACATACTTGAGAGTAACCCACCATCTGAACTTGGGGACATTTCAGTGACAGCTCCAGTCCAGAGTGCCAGGCGTCTCCTGGCCCTGCCTCCAGCTCCAAGCCAGGGACAAACAGAGAGTAAGAACGTGGAGGATATCAAAACCAAGCTGTCAAAGCCTCTGGAGGCCTACCAGATCCCAATAGAAAACCAAGATCCTCCACTACTCCCTTTGGGAATCCCTGATATTCCCCAGCCGCTGGCCTGCACCGATCCCCTCAGCCAAGAGGAGCAGCCTGGTTCTGAAAATGCTGATCTGGGAGAGAACAGCCTGAGTCGTCAGGACCTAGGGACACTTGAAAATGGGACTGAACCTAGCAGTGGTCTTGCAGACATTACTACACTGGCGGAGGATATTCACCTTCCCCAGCTCTTTAATTCTTGGAAAGATCTTGATCGATCCCAAGGTCCCAACGTGATCAAAGCTGAAGACACCAGAGCCATTAAGGTGAATCAGGTGCAGGAAAAGCCAAGTGTCGTAAAGGTTCCCTCTGATCAACCCAGGAAGAACAAACAGAAAGCCTCTGAGCCTATCGGTGGTGCTCCCAAGGCCAAAATCCAGCCAAAGGATCCAGAGTGCCTGTTAGGGGGAGAAGCGGTTATATGCACTGCTGCAGTCAGTGACAGGGCTCCTGCGAACACGGCCAAGCACTCTCAAGGCAAACCTCAGAAAGCTGCATCCGGAAAGATCAGCAAAACTGAGAGCCATGGGCAGGAAAAGACCAAAAGGACCAGAGGAAGAAACAAGGCTGAAGAGAACAAGCAGTCAGGGAACAAAGTCAAGGCAGAAGACAAGCCAGCAATCCCCAACACGAAGCGAAAGGAACACCAAACTGAGCTTCGCCAAGAGAGCTTTCAAAAGCCTCGAACCTCCCTTGGCGTGCGCATGCTGGAGTCTGTGAAGGTTCTTCATGCGCTGGGGAAGAAGAATGAGACGAAAACTGGGCTCTCTTCCTGTCGGCTCTTGGGAAATTCAAGCAACCCCAAAGACCCCCAGCCACCCCCAGCGATCCAGCCACGGCGGCATACCCCACGTGAGGGTAAGAGGCCTGAGAAAACGCAAGTCCAAGCCCAGAAACCAGACAGCAGTGCTGAAACAGAGTGTCCATCTCCATCCCAGTGTGAGCGGCCTCCTCCTGGGAAGGTCAAGTTGATACCTCTGCCTTTTTCTGCCTGGGACAAGCCTCAAGCTCGACCCGCTCCTCGGAGGCCACAGTCTCTGGCCTCACATCGGCCTGCTGTGGCTTACCGTGCCCAGCCTGGTTCTACTGACTCAGCTCAACCTGCTGCAGTCAATTCATCCCAGCCAGCTCCTGCCTCTTTGCCAGGTCCCGCCAAACCAGCTCAGCCAACTGTGGCCAACCCAACCCAACCGGCTTGGACCAACCATACCCAGCCTCGTGTCCCTCAGCCTGCTGCTCCTAGGCCTGCACCCTACAAAACTTCATCTGGCGCTTCTCTCCAGCGCGAGCCTGTTCCCCCTGCTGTGACTAAGCGCCAGTCCCCACCCAAGCTCCAAACCCAACTTCTACTCCAAGACTTCAGCAAGCAACGAGTTCCATGGAGGGAACCCAACGTGCCTGAGCCAGTCATGTCAAAGCCCATCGAACAAGAGCAGAGGCCAGAGCGAGAGGCCATGAAGAGGCGGGCTCAACAACAACGGGAGAATGCTGCCAGATACACCTCTTCGGGGAAGCTGCAATTTTTCACCCAGAGGGACAAAGAAATGGAAATTGCTGACTACTACGGATACGTCAGGTGACAGCTGCTAGGATTCTTGCTGCCACCTTGGCTACCAGCGGTTCTTCCATACATAGGTAAGATAGGTATAGAACCGAGTAAGTAAATGGAATAGAATTAATAGATGAGTAATAAACCTTTCGAATTTTGAGATGCTGCTAACTGGGGCGTGAGAAAGGAAGGCCTGAAAGTTGGATGGGAGAATGAAGGAAAGGGGTAAAAACTGAGGAAAGAGGAAGGAACTTGGCCCAGGGCTAGGAAGGCCAAAAGAGACGTATGGATTTAGGAAAGGAAGCAGGAGTGAGGATGAAATGGCAGAAGTAAAAAGCAGGGTCAGGGGTCTGGGTTGAAAGAACACAATTGGAGTAGAGTTGAAGGTGACAGGAGATGAGTCTAGGTTTACTAGGAGAAATAGAAACAAAGTCTCTCGGGGAGGTTGGCCTTAAGTCTCACAACCACCAGATAGGTATTTCAGAAAACAAGAGGTTCACGACACATCTCTGAAAGGTTTGAGTTGCCTTATTCAGGTGTGATTATAGTGGGGGAATAGGCAAATCTACCAGAGAAGTGGCTAGGGCTCAGAGTCCTCCTAGGGGCAGCTGACGACAGGGCCAGAGCCAAGGGAACTGCTGTATCAGGAGGCCCACGAACAAATCAGGGGCATAGCCGCCTGTCACTTCCCTACCAGGAAGGAAGCCAGGTATATTACTATAACCAAGGCACACTGGGGTCTTCACTGTATGGAGAACTTGGCTCCTGCCCGCAATCCTATGGCTCCGCGTCATACACAGGAAGTAGGGCCTCTGCGCAACCAGAAATGGGAATGGGACTGAAGGAGATTCAGCCCGCAAATATCCGACCACCAGCTTCCACCTCTGCAATCTGCCACCCTGTGTCTGCTCAACGCATCACAGAAACAAGTTTTCAAGGTGAGTATACAAACGGCAGAGAAAGTTGAAGAATGAGGTCGGCATTCACAAACGGGGTCAAATCGACAGCTGGGAAGGGGTGTAGAGACAGGTAGAATTTAGATCCTGAGCCTTTAATAACCACTACCTTCTCTCAGTGCTCTCTGTTTTTAGACTCTATATAAGAACAGCTAGGGCTTCCCTGGTGGCGCCTGCCAATGCAGGGGACACGGCTTCGAGCCCCGGTCTGCGAAGATCCCACATGCCGTGCAGCAACTAAGCGCATGTGCCACAACGACTGAGCCTGCATTCCAGAGCCCGTGAGCCGCAACTACCGAAGCCCACGCGCCTACAGCCCATGCTCCGCAACAAGAGAGGCCACCGCGATGAGAAGCCCGCACACCGCAACCAAGAGTAGACCCCGCTAGCCGCAACTAGAGAAAGCCCGTGCACACCAATGAGGACCCAGTGCAGCCAAAAAAATAAATACGTAGAATAAATAAGTTCAATCAATCAATCAATCAATAAACGTAAATTAAAAAAAAAAAACAAACAAAAAAACAGAACACCTAATGCAGGTGGGAAGGTGGGAGGGACACTGTAAAGGTCATCTATGCTACATGTACAAGAACCCCAAGAGCACACCAATAGGTACCACATTTTTCACTGCTGTAGCCGAGCATTCCCCCTGTACTACCACACTGTAGCACTCCCTTCCCTCGTCTACTGCTACAGTCTCTTTGGAAGGTGTTTCAGAACTCTTGTTATGAGAGTGCCAGTTGAACTGTCCTCACTTCCGTCATTTATACCAGGATTTAAGACCTTGTGGTCCGAGATCCTGTCCAGAGAGCAAGCAGGCTAAGACTCTGTCTTTGTTTCTATATTTCATCAGAAAGGGCTCTACCCCCTCTCCTAGTTCATGGTGTGAAGTGTTCTTAGCCTCTCGGGAAAGTGGGGAGAATTCAAAGGACTCTCTATGAGAATGCTAGGCTTTGTAAAACATTTCAGTTTTTTAAAAAGAAGACTCATTTTGTATTGGACTTACAACAGTCCTATGAGATACAAAGAGAGCCAAGGATCAGTGACATGAAATGATCACCAGTAAGAATTACAACAGTCACCGCTTACCTCGTAGCATAGGGCACTGTCCATGATCCTTAAGAAGAGTTAGTAGAAATGCCTTGCCCATCTTGCCCCTGAACCCCTTGAAAGGTACACGACTGCTGTGTTGGTGTTTAGGGGGAGCATCTCACTTACCCGGGACTGAATTCTCCCTTGATTCCTCTGTAGTGATGGAGACTTCCCCGCTGATGAAAAATTCCCTGGGATTGCAACCTCCAAGCCAGACCGCTTTCCTATGGAATGACAGAGAACTTCAGAGAACTTGTCAAGATGAAACACCAGTCAGTCTGCGGGAGAAAGGGAAGAAGAGAACGATGGAAATCGTTTCTGGGAAACTATTTTTACATTATGTTTTGTTTGTTCCTGGTAAATAAACTGAAATCTTCTTAACATTCAAACAAAATCTAAACCACTAAATTCAACAACACAGGAGTATAACTTTTGAAAAAAATTTCTTTGGCTGCGCAGCATGTGGGATCTTAGCTCCCCAACCAGGGATTGAACCCACGCCTGCTGCATTGGAAGCGCAGAGTCTTCACCACTGGACCACCAGGGAAGTCCCAGGAATAGAACTTTTAAAGGAGAAGGTATAAACCCCTGGGTTATATGAACTGGAGATTTTTAGTAAGAAGTCAATAGATCTTTTGTTAGGCACATTTTATGTTAGGCTGTCTCCCTGCACAGGACGCAGGCGCCTTGAAAATGGAAATCACATCCCTCTATAGTACGTCCCTCTTCTTTCTGCTTTGCAGTTTGCTGCTCCACTTGTTCAACCCCACCTAGTAATAACCTATACTTCCCTTGTTCCTGTTTTCCCATCTGGAAAACAGACAAAAGGCAACCAAACAACGCAAAGGTCTCAACAAATAAGGGATACCCAAAACCAGAGATGGCCAGAACTTCTGTATCCCTCATGAAACCTAGCCCGGTGTTCAATACTTAGGTATCATTAATACATGCGTGTTGACTGAAACAGTTGAAACACAATTCTTCCACTTCCCAGTTTAGCTTTAGTCCTCATACAAAACCTGATCATCAAATTCCTTAATGCTAGGAATCACAGTGAAAAATAATTTCTCAACTGACTTCTGTCAGATGAGTGAGAACTAAGGTTAATTCAGTGTATCTGAAGCATAGAAAGTGAGGGCAAACGTGGCACAAGATGGGGCTAGAGAAGCAGAGAGGATTCTAGAGCACGCAGAGTCTTAAAGGCCACCAGTGTGTTTTCTATTCTCAAAACAATGTTTGTGAGCGATGTTTATGAGCAATGTTCCAACTTGCTTTGAAGCTTTCTTGTGTGAAGAATGGATTGGAGGGAAACAAGATATATGGACACTAGTTAGGACCTAATCGCAACAGACAGGCAAGTTCAGTATTAGGATGTTGAGGGAGAGCTGACAGATTCCAAAGAAATTCAGGAGATAAACTGAAGCGGGCTTCATGGGGTATGAGATGGAGGAAAGGAAGGTCTTAGGGAATTAAAGGGTTTACTGCACACATGAGCAGAGTCTCAAAATTAATCATTTGAACGTACAGAGGGGGATCGATCTCCCAAATGACACCGGTTAGGAAGCAACGGTACGCCCTGTAGAATTCCTAGAGACAGCACAAATCAACTGTTTCGATGGAAAATTCGGCGGGACCCTTGATTTCCATGGGAATATAGAGAAAAGAGACACTGATCTGGCTTGCAGGTATTTAGGAAGTTGTTAGCCTGACATCACATACTAGTCTCATGTAAGTAGGCCGTCTGAAGTATGAAGCTTAGGGGAAAAACCTTGAAGAAAACTTAAAAGCTTAAGCCACACCTCTATACTACACCACCTTTCACAGTTTCTTCTCAGATAAGCAGCATCCCCATCAGTGAAGAAACTCACATCCCATAATAGGAACAACAGGCCTAAAAATTAAATGTGTGTCTTTGGAGGTCCCATCTATGCGATATCTTCCTGGTACCAGAAAAGTCCCCAGGAAGATCGATCTTTGCACCCCTGAAAGCTTACCACCAAGGAAAATGACTAGGTCCATAGATTTCCTCCCTCAAACCAGCCTACCTCACACATAAATCACTAGCAACTCAGCCCTTAACTCACATTATCACAGTCACAAGAGTGGTTAGGGAGAAAAGCACTAACCAGGGGAACTAACACAGAGGCAATCCAGGCCAAGCTGGGCTGGTGGCAGATATCTGCTCCTTACGCTCGGGTGCATAATGCGACTCACCACAATGCCTTTTTCACAGACCCTTTTTAAAGTTTCTCCACAAAATCCAACAGCTCAAGTTAGCTCATGACGCTTCAAGGTAAACAATCGTCAAGAGAAAAACATGCAATATGTCTTACAATGTTGGATTCCTTACAAATAGGACAAGGAAATAACCATGTAGACAAAACCAGAGCATTTGAAAACATCTGCGTTCTACAAACATACCAGTGAATGCTATAAATAAGGTAATATGACATAAAACAAAATGAAAACTAGATGTGAGACTGTTCTCTTCAGTGTACAGACTTCATGGCAGTTGCTGCACGATCTAGCTACTTATATCTACAACTCTCTGTTCTGTTAATACAAAATGAGGCCCAAGTGTGTCAACTTGTTTCCCACAGAAACCAAAAAACCTACATGCATCTCTTTTCTCCGGTGCCCTTTCACCTTACCTGCTCCCAGTTCTCCACCAATGTCCTCCTCTTTCTCTAATTATTCTCCTCTTCATTGTGCTTGGCCTTGCACCCAAGCATGCAAGACAGAGAGTCCTAGAGGTCCGAGATTCTAGAGGGGCTGTTTGCAAGGGGGAGGAGATTACGGTAACTGCCACACTGTATATACTTCTGTGCAAAGAAAGAGGGACAGTGTTCAGAATGTCTCTCACATATAAAAAGAGCTGGATGGCAGGATACCTGTGTGGCCCAAGGAACTAGAGCTAGCAAATCATGGGCAAAACAATTGCAACCAAAGGCTGGAAGAGGAAAGGTCTGCAACCAGCTCTGTCTCCTGGCTCTCTGGTATTTGCTGCCAATGGGCAGAGTCTATTTCGTGAAGCATCAAGCACTGAAAAGAAGACTCCTGCTGCTGGAAGTTGACAGGAAGGAACATCCAATGCAAGATCAAGGCTTGTCCTAGAAGCAATGCCCATAATGGAAGAAAAAAAAAAAAAAAAAAGAAAGCGGAAGAGAAATGTTAAGTCGCAAGTCCAACCTGGCCCCCAGCCTAGCCCAGCCCAAGGAAGGTAGGAGTCAAGGAGAAGAAACTAAAAGAGAAGAGCCTTGGACCACAACATTCTCCACAGGGTACACTCAACAAACTTCACCCTGCTCTTTAACCAAGTTACAACTGTAATAGTTCAAACTACATGGCTCTTTCCTTCCTAAGGATACTAGTTAAATAAGATCTATATAGCTCTAAGTATATGATACATAAAATAGAATACTCTGTAGAATATAAGTAACTGTTAGTTAATTATATTAATGAACGTCTGTAAGAAATGTTGCAATGATTTCCCTAATGGAAGAGCCTGGGGGAGGTAAATCTGTCTTCTAGGATTTCCTCCCCAGAGCTCAGAAATTGAGGGGTTGTTTTAGCTCTCCTACGCTCTCTTCACCCAAGCCCGCCCTCCTGTTGGGGATCGGACCTCCCTATTGGCTAGCTCATACCTTTCAACTGCCTGCTTTGTGACATCACTCTCCTACCAAACCTACTACCACTTGGTAGAGGTCTTGGGGTTTCCGTGGAGCCGTTTGGACCAGTAACCAGTGACCTTTGTACTGGACACGTGCGCCGTTCAGCTGCAGCCACTCAGACATCCTCTAGTGTTGTCTCCTCATCCCTTGTACCTGCAGTTGATGTCTCCTCTTCTCTGACCATGTCAGGTAAGAAAAGAAACTTTGGAAAGTTTTGCGTTCGATTTCTTTTGCCCCTAAATTGAGGAGGAGATTCAAAATAGCGTGGAATAATGAGGGAAAGTATTGAACTACAAGTCTGGAGACCTAATTTCAGTTTTGACTTTGACGTTTACTGTCTGTGTGACTTTGGACAAATCACTGACTGCCTCACAAAGCCTGCTGCTTTCCTTATCTGTTACGTTAGGATACCACATTGGGTTGATCACTCTGATCCCCTTCTTTTCCAATATTGAGCCTTAAAGGGTACCCATGTAGAAAATGAAATCAGAGACTTCTCAAAAGAGTGTTTCAACAGAAACATAGAAAAGCCAGGTGACACAGAAAACTAGCGATATATACCAAGATGTTTCATCTCCAATGGTCTCCCTCCACTAGTATTTCGACTAGTTGAAAAGAGAGAATAGGGAGAGAGGATGGAGAGTACTGGGCTATATAGGGAGGCACAGAGTCAAACGTAAGCAAGTTTAGGATTGTTTTCATTAGCACAGGCCAACAGGAACCAAGAGATGGGAAAAAAATATAAGAATGAAGAGGGAAAGCATAGAGGAGCTCTCAAGAAAGAGGCAGTTTGCCATGGAATGTTGATGGGAGCCAAAGATTTTAAATTAAAGCAGAAACAGCACAGAGGGAAATCTGCTCAGAGCAGGGCAAAACAAAGCTGATGGTAGCAAATCCTTACATTAACAGACTAAGAAGGAAAGTAAGGCCAGAACAGGGGATCACCAGGAAGGGCAGCCTATCAGAAAAGTCATACTCCGTTTTCTTTCTTTTATTGCCTCTCTGAATACAGCTGGCACTTGACAGTTTGGAATAGAAACATTTTAGAAGTATGTTTTAGAAATGATGCTTCCTAGAAACCAGAAACCAAAGTGGTTATCTAGGGGGCTGCTTTTCAGTGTTCTATTCTTTCTAATTTTTAAACTAGGTAGACATTTGACCAATTAAACATTTTAAATGATATCTTCTACATTGAATCAGAAGGACTATTTCCTTTGTGTGATATGTAGCTTCTAAGGCAAGGTTGCTTTTCAATTTTTACAGTTATTTCCTTCCTAACACAGAGAGCACATTGATCAACAGCCATCGTTCGCTTGTAGATCTTAGCTACCGGAGAAGAAAAAGAAAAAGTCAAGCCCCCACATCTCTAATTCCCCATTTAGGGAATTCCCTGGCGGTCCAGCGCTTAGGACTCGGTGCTTTCACGGCCAGGGCCACGCGGCGCGGCAAAAGAAAAAAAGAAAACACAAACATCCACGTTTATCTAAAACAATGTTGTGGAGTCCTTTGGATTTTCTTACATTTGAAAATCTTTTTTAATTGGATTCTAGGGATGATGGTTTTTTGAGGTCTTGGGATGTCATCTTCTTGGATGTGGAAGATGATTCTAAGTTCTAGGATAAATACAAAAACCTTCTTGATACTTTTTAAGCTTCCTTTCTGCTTATTATATGAGTTATATTCATGGAAAGATATATTTCTCCTAGGCTTAATACCTGTTACTTGCTGGGTAAAAATATGAATGAGCACAATAATGAAACTCTTTTACACTTACTATTTTGCTGTCTGCTTTGTACCGGTTTTCATTGAAATACTTGTCTATATATGTTGTGGCTACCTATACATTCACATTTGTTGCATTCTGTTGCTTGTTGTGCATTTTTTACTGATTTATCGTCTCTGTCTGTATGCATTGGCTAGGAATTCATTCACCTCTATCACCTCCATCGTGTTTTTTGGTTAATAGTATTCACTAAAATAGAGTGGGCAAAATTCACTTTCATAATATTGCATGTATGGTACAGAATGTCATTTGTTAGTAAATTCATTAGGCTTTGATACTTGCCCACATACCCCAGTTTTCATTAATATCTATGGATTTCTTTTTCGTTACGTAACATGTTTTTCATGATTTTTCTTTGTCTTTCTAGAACTTATTGTATCTTCCTCCATATAAATCATACGCAATAGATCAGCTTATTCATCTATTAATTATTACTGCTATTATTATTGGTGGTGGTGTTATAACCACTTTATAGATGAGTAATCTGAAGTAATCAGATAACTTTTCTCTTTCCAAAAGCACTTAAGAAATCCACTTTCGGGTAATCATTTTGAGGTAGGATGAGAAACCAGGCTTGAAGAGGGCAAAAATGACTCTTTCAGTTCACCAGTTGGACTGAGCTATACGTCAACTCTAGGTAATAGCGTGGGAACTGCACAAGCAAAGGGAGACACTGAAGATGACAATGGTAATGGCCGTACTGTTTTCTAATGGACAAAAAAAATGCTTATATTATAAGTTCTATTTCTCCTGCTTTCTGGCACTATCATGCTCAGAGTGGAGTCCTGGCAAGGAAGTCAGGATACTTAGGTTCTGAAACCTGGTAATGACACTAACATAATGAGAGAACCTGAACAAGTCAACCCGACCTCTCTGAGCCTCAGTTTCCTTACTCGTGAAATGAGACTGAAAAAAGAGAAAGTTCTCTAAGGGCCTCCTAGTTCTAAAATGCTTCCAGTCTAGGAAATAGCATAGAAGTCAATACGAGTGCAGGCTGAAGGGAAAGACAGGGCAGGGAGAAGGTTGCTTCCAGCCTAGAGAACAATGTCTGAACCATACCACTTGGCTCTTCTGCCCATCTGTGCCCAAGATGGGAGCACAGGCAGTTAATACAGAAGAGTGGAAAACTGCTCAGTCCTTACAGCCATCATTAACTGTCTGATTTTGGGTTTCTCAGGAAGGGTCGATAGTAGAGGTGTCCTGAGAGCAAGAACCTTAAGATAATGCTGTTCCTCAAACGTAGTGAGAATTTCTCAACCTCCCTGAGTTTTTCATGACCCTCTTGTTCTTACAGAAAATTTCCAAAATCCATCTCTACTTGGAACTCTAAATTCTCTGCAGCATTCTCTTCCTGTGGTGAGCAATGCAACTTCCCTAACACGAAGTGTCTGCAACTTCTCCAGAGTCTCTGCCCCTGCCGTCAGTTCGGCATCGGCTACCGGTACCTCTTTCCAGACACTCATGGGTAGTGCCTACCTTTACCAACATTCCAGCACGACTATGTTATCTGGAGTTACTGACCACAGCCAGATCTCCACTTCAGCTCCTTCCTATCCAGGTGTTCTTGAGTGGGACATCACAGGAAGCACTGAAAAGAATTCCTCTTCACTCGGAGACTTTACTCTGGCACTCACTGACCGGCACCCAGCTGCTTCCTCCATGTTTATGGCAGCCCAGTATGATAAAACTTCAGACGCCAATAACATGGTCCCTCTATATCCATCACTTTCTGCCAGGCTTGCTCAGGGAGCACCATCTCAGATTCCAAATCAGGGGCATAGCCGCCTGTCACTTCCCTACCAGGAAGGAAGCCAGGTATATTACTATAACCAAGGCACACTGGGGTCTTCACTGTATGGAGAACTTGGCTCCTGCCCGCAATCCTATGGCTCCGCGTCATACACAGGAAGTAGGGCCTCTGCGCAACCAGAAATGGGAATGGGACTGAAGGAGATTCAGCCCACAAATATCCGACCACCAGCTTCCACCTCTGCAATCTGCCACCCTGTGTCTGCTCAACGCATCACAGAAACAAGTTTTCAAGGTGAGTATACAAACGGCAGAGAAAGTTGAAGAATGAGGTCGGCATTCACAAATGGGGTCAAATCGACAGCTGGGAAGGGGTGTAGAGACAGGTAGAATTTAGATCCTGAGCCTTCAGTAACCACTACCTTCGCTCAGTGCCCTCTGTTTTTAGACTCTATATAAGAACACCTAGGGCTTCCCTGGTGGCGCCGTGGTTAAGAATCCGCCTGCCAATGCAATGCGGGGGACACGGGTTCGAGCCCTGGTCTGGGAAGATCCCACATGCCGTGGAGCAACTAAGCCCATGTGCCACAACGACTGAGCCTGCATTCTAGAGCCCGTGAGCCGCAACTACTGAAGCCCACGCGCCTAGAGCGCATGCTCCGCAACAAGAGAAGCCCGCACACCGCAACCAAGAGTAGACCCCGCTAGCCGCAACTAGAGAAAGCCCGTGCACAGCAATGAAGACCCTGTGCAGCCAAAAAAATAAATACGTAGAATAAATAAGTTCAAACAATCAATCAATAAATAAACGTAAATTAAAAAAAACAAAAAAACAAAAAGAACACCTAATGCAGGTGGGAAGGTGGCAGGGACACTGTAAAGGTCATCTATGCTACATGTACAAGAACCCCGAGAGCACACCAATAGGTACCACATTTTTCACTGCTGTAGCCGAGCATTCCCCCTGTACTACCACACTGTAGCACTCCCTTCCCTCGTCTACTGCTACAGTCTCTTTGGAAGGTGTCTCAGAACTCTTGTTATGAGAGTGCCAGTTGAAGTGTCCTCACTTCCGTCATTTATACCAGGATTTAAGACCTTGTGGTCCGAGATCCTGTCCAGAGAGCAAGCAGGCTAAGACTCTGTCTTTGTTTCTGTATTTCATCAGAAAGGGCTCTACCCCCTCTCCTAGTTCATGGTGTGAAGTGTTCTTAGCCTCTCGGGAAAGTGGGGAGAATTGAAAGGACTCTATATGAGAATGCTAGGCTTTGTAAAACATTTCAGTTGTTTAAAAAGAAGACTCATTTTGTATTGGACTTACAACAGTCCTATGAGATACAAAGAGAGCCAAGGATCAGTGACATGAAATGATCACCAGTTAAGCATTACAACAGTCACCGCTTACCTCGTAGCATAGGGCACTGTCCATGATCCTTAAGAAGAGTTAGTAGAAATGCCTTGCCCATCTTGCCCCTGAACCCCTTGAAAGGTACACGACTGCTGTGTTGGTGTTTAGGGGGAGCATCTCACTTACCCGGGACTGACTTCAACCTTGATTCCTCTGTAGTGATGGAGACTTCCCCGCTGATGAAAAATTCCCTGGGATTGCAACCTCCAAGCCAGACCGCTTTCCTATGGAATGACAGAGAACTTCAGAGAACTTGTCAAGATGAAACACCAGTCAGTCTGCGGGAGAAAGGGAAGAAGAGAACGATGGAAATCGTTTCTGGGAAACTATTTTTACATTATGTTTTGTTTGTTCCTGGTAAATAAACTGAAATCTTCTTAACATTCAAACAAAATCTAAACCACTAAATTCAACAACACAGGAGTATAACTTTTGAAAAAAATTTCTTTGGCTGCGCAGCATGTGGGATCTTAGCTCCCCAACCAGGGATTGAACCCACGCCTGCTGCATTGGAAGCGCAGAGTCTTCACCACTGGACCACCAGGGAAGTCCCAGGAATAGAACTTTTAAAGGAGAAGGTATAAACCCCTGGGTTATATGAACTGGAGATTTTTAGTAAGAAGTCAATAGATCTTTTGTTAGGCACATTTTATGTTAGGCTGTCTCCCTGCACAGGACGCAGGCGCCTTGAAAATGGAAATCACATCCCTCTATAGTACGTCCCTCTTCTTTCTGCTTTGCAGTTTGCTGCTCCACTTGTTCAACCCCACCTAGTAATAACCTATACTTCCCTTGTTCCTGTTTTCCCATCTGGAAAACAGACAAAAGGCAACCAAACAACGCAAAGGTCTCAACAAATAAGGGATACCCAAAACCAGAGATGGCCAGAACTTCTGTATCCCTCATGAAACCTAGCCCGGTGTTCAATACTTAGGTATCATTAATACATGCGTGTTGACTGAAACAGTTGAAACGCAATTCTTCCACTTCCCAGTTTAGTTTTAGTCCTCATACAAAACCTGATCATCAAATTCCTTAATGCTAGGAATCACAGTGAAAAATAATTTCTCAACTGACTTCTGTCAGATGAGTGAGAACTAAGGTTAATTCAGTGTATCTGAAGCATAGAAAGTGAGGGCAAACGTGGCACAAGATGGGGCTAGAGAAGCAGAGAGGATTCTAGAGCACGCAGAGTCTTAAAGGCCACCAGTGTGTTTTCTATTCTCAAAACAATGTTTGTGAGCGATGTTTATGAGCAATGTTCCAACTTGCTTTGAAGGTTTCTTGTGTGAAGAATGGATTGGAGGGAAACAAGATATATGGACACTAGTTAGGACCTAATCGCAACAGACAGGCAAGTTCAGTATTAGGATGTTGAGGGAGAGCTGACAGATTCCAAAGAAATTCAGGAGATAAACTGAGGCGGGCTTAATGGGGTATGAGATGGAGGAAAGGAAGGTCTTAGGGAATTAAAGGGTTTACTGCACACATGAGCAGAGTCTCAAAATTAATCATTTGAACGTACAGAGGGGGATCTCCCAAATGACACCGGTTAGGAAGCAACGGTACGCCCTGTAGAATTCCTAGAGACAGCACAAATCAACTGTTTCGATGGAAAATTCGGCGGGACCCTTGATTTCCATGGGAATATAGAGAAAAGAGACACTGATCTGGCTTGCAGGTATTTAGGAAGTTGTTAGCCTGACATCACATACTAGTCTCATGTAAGTAGGCCGTCTGAAGTATGAAGCTTAGGGGAAAAACCTTGAAGAAAACTTAAAAGCTTAAGCCACACCTCTATACTACACCACCTTTCACAGTTTCTTCTCAGATAAGCAGCATCCCCATCAGTGAAGAAACTCACATCTCATAATAGGAACAACAGGCCTAAAAATTAAATGTGTGTCTTTGGAGGTCCCATCTATGCGATATCTTCCTGGTACCAGAGAAGTCCCCAGGAAGATCGATCTTTGCACCCCTGAAAGCTTACCACCAAGGAAAATGACTAGGTCCATAGATTTCCTCCCTCAAACCAGCCTACCTCACACATAAATCACTAGCAACTCAGCCCTTAACTCACATTATCACAGTCACAAGAGTGGTTAGGGAGAAAAGCACTAACCAGGGGAACTAACACAGAGGCAATCCAGGCCAAGCTGGGCTGGTGGCAGATATCTGCTCCTTACGCTCGGGTGCATAATGCGACTCACCACAATGCCTTTTTCACAGACCCTTTTTAAAGTTTCTCCACAAAATCCAACAGCTCAAGTTAGTTCATGACGCTTCAAGGTAAACAATCGTCAAGAGAAAAACATGCAATATGTCTTACAATGTTGGATTCCTTACAAATAGGACAAGGAAATAACCATGTAGACAAAACCAGAGCATTTGAAAACATCTGCGTTCTACAAACATACCAGTGAATGCTATAAATAAGGTAATATGACATAAAACAAAATGAAAACTAGATGTGAGACTGTTCTCTTCAGTGTACAGACTTCATGGCAGTTGCTGCACGATCTAGCTACTTATATCTACAACTCTCTGTTCTGTTAATACAAAATGAGGCCCAAGTGTGTCAACTTGTTTCCCACAGAAACCAAAAAACCTACATGCATCTCTTTTCTCCGGTGCCCTTTCACCTTACCTGCTCCCAGTTCTCCACCAATGTCCTCCTCTTTCTCTAATTATTCTCCTCTTCATTGTGCTTGGCCTTGCACCCAAGCATGCAAGACAGAGAGTCCTAGAGGTCCGAGATTCTAGAGGGGCTGTTTGCAAGGGGGAGGAGATTACGGTAACTGCCACACTGTATATACTTCTGTGCAAAGAAAGAGGGACAGTGTTCAGAATGTCTCTCACATATAAAAAGAGCTGGATGGCAGGATACCTGTGTGGCCCAAGGAACTAGAGCTAGCAAATCATGGGCAAAACAATTGCAACCAAAGGCTGGAAGAGGAAAGGTCTGCAACCAGCTCTGTCTCCTGGCTCTCTGGTATTTGCTGCCAATGGGCAGAGTCTATTTCGTGAAGCATCAAGCACTGAAAAGAAGACTCCTGCTGCTGGAAGTTGACAGGAAGGAACATCCAATGCAAGACCAAGGCTTGTCCTAGAAGCAATGCCCATAATGGAAGAAAAAAAAAAAAAAAGAAAGCGGAAGAGAAATGTTAAGTCGCAAGTCCAACCTGGCCCCCAGCCTAGCCCAGCCCAAGGAAGGTAGGAGTCAAGGAGAAGAAACTAAAAGAGAAGAGCCTTGGACCACAACATTCTCCACAGGGTACACTCAACAAACTTCACCCTGCTCTTTAACCAAGTTACAACTGTAATAGTTCAAACTACATGGCTCTTTCCTTCCTAAGGATACTAGTTAAATAAGATCTATATAGCTCTAAGTATATGATACATAAAATAGAATACTCTGTAGAATATAAGTAACTGTTAGTTAATTATATTAATGAACGTCTGTAAGAAATGTTGCAATGATTTCCCTAATGGAAGAGCCTGGGGGAGGTAAATCTGTCTTCTAGGATTTCCTCCCCAGAGCTCAGAAATTGAGGGGTTGTTTTAGCTCTCCTACGCTCTCTTCACCCAAGCCCGCCCTCCTGTTGGGGATCGGACCTCCCTATTGGCTAGCTCATACCTTTCAACTGCCTGCTTTGTGACATCACTCTCCTACCAAACCTACTACCACTTGGTAGAGGTCTTGGGGTTTCCGTGGAGCCGTTTGGACCAGTAACCAGTGACCTTTGTACTGGACACGTGCGCCGTTCAGCTGCAGCCACTCAGACATCCTCTAGTGTTGTCTCCTCATCCCTTGTACCTGCAGTTGATGTCTCCTCTTCTCTGACCATGTCAGGTAAGAAAAGAAACTTTGGAAAGTTTTGCGTTCGATTTCTTGTGCCCCTAAATTGAGGAGGAGATTCAAAATAGCGTGGAATAATGAGGGAAAGTATTGAACTACAAGTCTGGAGACCTAATTTCAGTTTTGACTTTGACGTTTACTGTCTGTGTGACTTTGGACAAATCACTGACTGCCTCACAAAGCCTGCTGCTTTCCTTATCTGTTACGTTAGGATACCACATTGGGTTGATCACTCTGATCCCCTTCTTTTCCAATATTGAGCCTTAAAGGGTACCCATGTAGAAAATGAAATCAGAGACTTCTCAAAAGAGTGTTTCAACAGAAACATAGAAAAGCCAGGTGACACAGAAAACTAGCGATATATACCAAGATGTTTCATCTCCAATGGTCTCCCTCCACTAGTATTTCGACTAGTTGAAAAGAGAGAATAGGGAGAGAGGATGGAGAGTACTGGGCTATATAGGGAGGCACAGAGTCAAACGTAAGCAAGTTTAGGATTGTTTTCATTAGCACAGGCCAACAGGAACCAAGAGATGGGAAAAAAATATAAGAATGAAGAGGGAAAGCATAGAGGAGCTCTCAAGAAAGAGGCAGTTTGCCATGGAATGTTGATGGGAGCCAAAGATTTTAAATTAAAGCAGAAACAGCACAGAGGGAAATCTGCTCAGAGCAGGGCAAAACAAAGCTGATGGTAGCAAATCCTTACATTAACAGACTAAGAAGGAAAGTAAGGCCAGAACAGGGGATCACCAGGAAGGGCAGCCTATCAGAAAAGTCATACTCCGTTTTCTTTCTTTTATTGCCTCTCTGAATACAGCTGGCACTTGACAGTTTGGAATAGAAACATTTTAGAAGTATGTTTTAGAAATGATGCTTCCTAGAAACCAGAAACCAAAGTGGTTATCTAGGGGGCTGCTTTTCAGTGTTCTATTCTTTCTAATTTTTAAACTAGGTAGACATTTGACCAATTAAACATTTTAAATGATATCTTCTACATTGAATCAGAAGGACTATTTCCTTTGTGTGATATGTAGCTTCTAAGGCAAGGTTGCTTTTCAATTTTTACAGTTATTTCCTTCCTAACACAGAGAGCACATTGATCAACAGCCATCGTTCGCTTGTAGATCTTAGCTACCGGAGAAGAAAAAGAAAAAGTCAAGCCCCACATCTCTAATTCCCCATTTAGGGAATTCCCTGGCGGTCCAGCGCTTAGGACTCGGTGCTTTCACGGCCAGGGCCACGCGGCGCGGCAAAAGAAAAAAAGAAAACACAAACATCCACATTTATCTAAAACAATGTTGTGGAGTCCTTTGGATTTTCTTACATTTGAAAATCTTTTTTAATTGGATTCTAGGGATGATGGTTTTTTGAGGTCTTGGGATGTCATCTTCTTGGATGTGGAAGATGATTCTAAGTTCTAGGATAAATACAAAAACCTTCTTGATACTTTTTAAGCTTCCTTTCTGCTTATTATATGAGTTATATTCATGGACAGATATATTTCTCCTAGGCTTAATACCTGTTACTTGCTGGGTAAAAATATGAATGAGCACAATAATGAAACTCTTTTACACTTACTATTTTGCTGTCTGCTTTGTACCGGTTTTCATTGAAATACTTGTCTATATATGTTGTGGCTACCTATACATTCACATTTGTTGCATTCTGTTGCTTGTTGTGCATTTTTTACTGATTTATCGTCTCTGTCTGTATGCATTGGCTAGGAATTCATTCACCTCTATCACCTCCATCGTGTTTTTTGGTTAATAGTATTCACTAAAATAGAGTGGGCAAAATTCACTTTCATAATATTGCATGTATGGTACAGAATGTCATTTGTTAGTAAATTCATTAGGCTTTGATACTTGCCCACATACCCCAGTTTTCATTAATATCTATGGATTTCTTTTTCGTTACGTAACATGTTTTTCATGATTTTTCTTTGTCTTTCTAGAACTTATTGTATCTTCCTCCATATAAATCATACGCAATAGATCAGCTTATTCATCTATTAATTATTACTGCTATTATTATTGGTGGTGGTGTTATAACCACTTTATAGATGAGTAATCTGAAGTAATCAGATAACTTTTCTCTTTCCAAAAGCACTTAAGAAATCCACTTTCGGGTAATCATTTTGAGGTAGGATGAGAAACCAGGCTTGAAGAGGGCAAAAATGACTCTTTCAGTTCACCAGTTGGACTGAGCTATACGTCAACTCTAGGTAATAGCGTGGGAACTGCACAAGCAAAGGGAGACACTGAAGATGACAATGGTAATGGCCGTACTGTTTTCTAATGGACAAAAAAAATGCTTATATTATAAGTTCTATTTCTCCTGCTTTCTGGCACTATCATGCTCAGAGTGGAGTCCTGGCAAGGAAGTCAGGATACTTAGGTTCTGAAACCTGGTAATGACACTAACATAATGAGAGAACTTGAACAAGTCAACCCGACCTCTCTGAGCCTCAGTTTCCTTACTCGTGAAATGAGACTGAAAAAAGAGAAAGTTCTCTAAGGGCCTCCTAGTTCTAAAATGCTTCCAGTCTAGGAAATAGCATAGAAGTCAATACGAGTGCAGGCTGAAGGGAAAGACAGGGCAGGGAGAAGGTTGCTTCCAGCCTAGAGAACAATGTCTGAACCATACCACTTGGCTCTTCTGCCCATCTGTGCCCAAGATGGGAGCACAGGCAGTTAATACAGAAGAGTGGAAAACTGCTCAGTCCTTACAGCCATCATTAACTGTCTGATTTTGGGTTTCTCAGGAAGGGTCGATAGTAGAGGTGTCCTGAGAGCAAGAACCTTAAGATAATGCTGTTCCTCAAACGTAGTGAGAATTTCTCAACCTCCCTGAGTTTTTCATGACCCTCTTGTTCTTACAGAAAATTTCCAAAATCCATCTCTACTTGGAACTCTAAATTCTCTGCAGCATTGTCTTCCTGTGGTGAGCAATGCAACTTCCCTAACACGAAGTGTCTGCAACTTCTCCAGAGTCTCTGCCCCTGCCGTCAGTTCGGCATCGGCTACCGGTACCTCTTTCCAGACACTCATGGGTAGTGCCTACCTTTACCAACATTCCAGCACGACTATGTTATCTGGAGTTACTGACCACAGCCAGATCTCCACTTCAGCTCCTTCCTATCCAGGTGTTCTTGAGTGGGACATCACAGGAAGCACTGAAAAGAATTCCTCTTCACTCGGAGACTTTACTCTGGCACTCACTGACCGGCACCCAGCTGCTTCCTCCATGTTTATGGCAGCCCAGTATGATAAAACTTCAGACGCCAATAACATGGTCCCTCTATATCCATCACTTTCTGCCAGGCTTGCTCAGGGAGCACCATCTCAGATTCCAAATCAGGGGCATAGCCGCCTGTCACTTCCCTACCAGGAAGGAAGCCAGGTATATTACTATAACCAAGGCACACTGGGGTCTTCACTGTATGGAGAACTTGGCTCCTGCCCGCAATCCTATGGCTCCGCGTCATACACAGGAAGTAGGGCCTCTGCGCAACCAGAAATGGGAATGGGACTGAAGGAGATTCAGCCCACAAATATCCGACCACCAGCTTCCACCTCTGCAATCTGCCACCCTGTGTCTGCTCAACGCATCACAGAAACAAGTTTTCAAGGTGAGTATACAAACGGCAGAGAAAGTTGAAGAATGAGGTCGGCATTCACAAATGGGGTCAAATCGACAGCTGGGAAGGGGTGTAGAGACAGGTAGAATTTAGATCCTGAGCCTTTAGTAACCACTACCTTCGCTCAGTGCCCTCTGTTTTTAGACTCTATGTAAGAACACCTAGGGCTTCCCTGGTGGCGCCGTGGTTAAGAATCCGCCTGCCAATGCAATGCGGGGGACACGGGTTCGAGCCCTGGTCTGGGAAGATCCCACATGCCGTGGAGCAACTAAGCCCATGTGCCACAACGACTGAGCCTGCATTCTAGAGCCCGTGAGCCGCAACTACCGAAGCCCACGCGCCTAGAGCGCATGCTCCGCAACAAGAGAAGCCCGCACACCGCAACCAAGAGTAGACCCCGCTAGCCGCAACTAGAGAAAGCCCGTGCACAGCAATGAAGACCCTGTGCAGCCAAAAAAATAAATACGTAGAATAAATAAGTTCAAACAATCAATCAATAAATAAACGTAAATTAAAAAAAAAAAATACAAAAAGAACACCTAATGCAGGTGGGAAGGTGGGAGGGACACTGTAAAGGTCATCTATGCTACATGTACAAGAACCCCGAGAGCACACCAATAGGTACCACATTTTTCACTGCTGTAGCCGAGCATTCCCCCTGTACTACCACACTGTAGCACTCCCTTCCCTCGTCTACTGCTGCAGTCTCTTTGGAAGGTGTTTCAGAACTCTTGTTATGAGAGTGCCAGTTGAAGTGTCCTCACTTCCGTCATTTATACCAGGATTTAAGACCTTGTGGTCCGAGATCCTGTCCAGAGAGCAAGCAGGCTAAGACTCTGTCTTTGTTTCTATATTTCATCAGAAAGGGCTCTACCCCCTCTCCTAGTTCATGGTGTGAAGTGTTCTTAGCCTCTCGGGAAAGTGGGGAGAATTCAAAGGACTCTCTATGAGAATGCTAGGCTTTGTAAAACATTTCAGTTTTTTAAAAAGAAGACTCATTTTGTATTGGACTTACAACAGTCCTATGAGATACAAAGAGAGCCAAGGATCAGTGACATGAAATGATCACCAGTAAGAATTACAACAGTCACCGCTTACCTCGTAGCATAGGGCACACTGTCCATGATCCTTAAGAAGAGTTAGTAGAAATGCCTTGCCCATCTTGCCCCTGAACCCCTTGAAAGGTACACGACTGCTGTGTTGGTGTTTAGGGGGAGCATCTCACTTACCCGGGACTGACTTCAACCTTGATTCCTCTGTAGTGATGGAGACTTCCCCGCTGATGAAAAATTCCCTGGGATTGCAACCTCCAAGCCAGACCGCTTTCCTATGGAATGACAGAGAACTTCAGAGAACTTGTCAAGATGAAACACCAGTCAGTCTGCGGGAGAAAGGGAAGAAGAGAACGATGGAAATCGTTTCTGGGAAACTATTTTTACATTATGTTTTGTTTGTTCCTGGTAAATAAACTGAAATCTTCTTAACATTCAAACAAAATCTAAACCACTAAATTCAACAACACAGGAGTATAACTTCTGAAAAAAATTTCTTTGGCTGCGCAGCATGTGGGATCTTAGCTCCCCAACCAGGGATTGAACCCACGCCTGCTGCATTGGAAGCGCAGAGTCTTCACCACTGGACCACCAGGGAAGTCCCAGGAATAGAACTTTTAAAGGAGAAGGTATAAACCCCTGGGTTATATGAACTGGAGATTTTTAGTAAGAAGTCAATAGATCTTTTGTTAGGCACATTTTATGTTAGGCTGTCTCCCTGCACAGGACGCAGGCGCCTTGAAAATGGAAATCACATCCCTCTATAGTACGTCCCTCTTCTTTCTGCTTTGCAGTTTGCTGCTCCACTTGTTCAACCCCACCTAGTAATAACCTATACTTCCCTTGTTCCTGTTTTCCCATCTGGAAAACAGACAAAACCAACCAAACAACGCAAAGGTCTCAACAAATAAGGGATACCCAAAACCAGAGATGGCCAGAACTTCTGTATCCCTCATGAAACCTAGCCCGGTGTTCAATACTTAGGTATCATTAATACATGCGTGTTGACTGAAACAGTTGAAACGCAATTCTTCCACTTCCCAGTTTAGTTTTAGTCCTCATACAAAACCTGATCATCAAATTCCTTAATGCTAGGAATCACAGTGAAAAATAATTTCTCAACTGACTTCTGTCAGATGAGTGAGAACTAAGGTTAATTCAGTGTATCTGAAGCATAGAAAGTGAGGGCAAACGTGGCACAAGATGGGGCTAGAGAAGCAGAGAGGATTCTAGAGCACGCAGAGTCTTAAAGGCCACCAGTGTGTGTTTTCTATTCTCAAAACAATGTTTGTGAGCGATGTTTATGAACAATGTTCCAACTTGCTTTGAAGGTTTCTTGTGTGAAGAATGGATTGGAGGGAAACAAGATATATGGACACTAGTTAGGACCTAATCGCAACAGACAGGCAAGTTCAGTATTAGGATGTTGAGGAAGAGCTGACAGATTCCAGAGAAATTCAGGAGATAAACTGAAGCGGGCTTAATGGGGTATGAGATGGAGGAAAGGAAGGTCTTAGGGAATTAAAGGGTTTACTGCACACATGAGCAGAGTCTCAACATTAATCATTTGAACGTACAGAGGTAGATCTCCCACATGACACCGGTTAGGAAGCAACGGTACGCCCTTTAGAATTCCTAGAGACAACACAAATCAACTGTTTCGATGGAAAATTCGGCGGGACCGGTGCGTTTTTTCACTCCAACTTAGTTCCAAATTCCTATTACTCACATTTTCTGTGCCAAAACAACACAGCTGGAGGAACTGAAGGGGATTCCGTTTTGGTAATTGAGGAGTGTCCCCAACACTGACAGTCCCATCTTAAAAAGCACTCCCTCTGCATTTTACCCGAGGAGCAATGGCCAGAGCCTCCCTTTGAAAACGATGGGGAGAAATCAGAACATAACACACTGTCCCTTTCAGCTACTGTGAACTGAGCCGCGAGACGACCAATACGCCCTGACACAGCGCGGACGGGCCAGCGCGCGGCGGCAACAGGGACAGGAGACAGCACAAGAGACGAAGTCCAGGCCCAGGGGCCAAGGCCTATTACCTTTCCGGCATGTGCAAAACATAAAACAGAAGCAATATTGTAACAAATTCATTAAAGACTTAAGAAAAAAAAAAAAATCACATGCTAAAGTGCATACTCTAAAAACTATACTATATTGCTTCTATAAAACAAGCACTAAACGTCAGATACAGAAAAAACCCTTTTCGTGTCCTCACACCTAGGTCAAAATTACAAAGAGTTAATTCAGGAGACAGAAAGAGAAGGAATAAATCTGAATGAATCTGAGTCAGAACACAGTGCTATAGTATAACCTTAGGCACATTCCACAATACCCATGCCTAAACATGGCAAATTCCACAATACCCATGCCTCAACCTCCCTATCTATAAAGGAGTTAACCACACCAGCGCTAACCATTACTTGCCTCCTGGTAGCTTGTGAGTGTTAATATTACTTGTAAAAAAAAAAAAAAAAATTATTTTGTAATAAATACACAGATCATCAGTTGAAAGAAACAAGGAAAACTACAGCGTTATTATTATTGCCTTGTTACTAGAGCTAAACACCAGAAATCAACATAAAGAAGTTATGTACACCAAGAATGTAGGGTTTGAATATGTACTTTGAGAGGCAATCTTATAATTAGTTGTTGTACCTCTAATTGCTTCTCCTTTTTTTTTTTTTTTTAATTTAAAAAAGCAATACAGGGACTTCCCTGGTGGTTCAGTGGTAAAGAATCCGCCCTGCAATGCAGGGGACGCGGGTTCGATTCCCGGTCGGGGAACTAAGATCCCACACGCCGCGGGGCAACTAAGCCCTCGCGCCAAACTACTGAGCTCGCACACCTCAATGAGGTAGCCCACGTGCAGCAAACTACAGAGCCCACGCGCTCTGGAGACTGCACGCCACAACTAGAGAGAGAAAACCCGCACGCCACAACTAGAGAGAAGCTCTCATGCTGCAACGAAGAGCCCGTGCGCCGCAATGACAAAAAAGATCCCACATGCCTTAACGAAGGTCCCGCGTGCCGCAACTAAGACCCAATACAGCCAATCAACCAATCAATCAATCAATCAATCAAGTGGGGCAGGGGGAGCAATACAGGAATTTCCCTGGCAGTCCAGTGGTTAAGACTCCAAGCTCCCAATGCAGGGGGCACGGGCTCGATCCCTGATTGGGGAACCAAGATCCCACATGTGGCACAGCGTAGCCAAAAAAAAAAAAAAAAAAAAGCAACACATACCATACGGCATTTACCCCAGAGAACGCATGTTCGCACAAAAAAAGGTACACAAATGTCCACAGCATCTCTCTCAGTAATAGTCAAGAAATGGGAAAAAACTCAGATGTTCTTCAATGGGCAAGTGATTAAACAAACTGAAGTATAGCCAAACCATGGAATACCACTCAGCAATTAAAAAGAAAGCGGCACTGGGACCTCTCTGGTGTTCCAGCGGTTAAGACTTTGCACTCTCAATGCAGGGGGCCCAGGTTCCATCCCTGGTCAGGGAACTAGATCCCGCATGCTGCAACTAAATACCCGCACAGCCAAATAAATAAATAAATAAATATATATATTTTTTTTTTTAAAAAAAAGGAGCACTATTGATTCATGCAATTTGGATGACTCTCCAGGGAATTACATTGATTGAAAAAGGCCAATCCAAAAGGTTACATACTGGGAATTCCCCGGCGGGCCAGTGTTTAGCACTCAGCACTTTCACTACCTGGGCTGGGTTCAATCCTTGGTCGGGGAACTAAGATCGCATAACCGGCAGCGCAGCCAAAAACAAACTTTTTTTTAATTAAGAAAAAAAAAAAAGGTTACACACTATATGATTTTATTCACATAGCATTCTTTTTTTTTAATTAATTAGTTAATTTATTTTATTTTTGGCTGCGTTGGGTCTTCGTTGCTGCGTGTGGGCTTTCTCTAGTTGCGGCGAGCGGGGGCTACTCTTTGTTGCAGTGCGCGGGCTTCTCGCTGCGGTGGCTTCTCTTGTTGCAGAGCACGGGCTCTAGGCACGCGGGCTTCAGTAGTTGTGGCACGTGGGCTCAGTAGTTGTGGCTCCCGGGCTCTAGAGCGCAGGCTCAGTCATTGTGGCGCATGGGCTTAGTTGCTCCGCGGCATGTGGGATCTTCCCGGACAAGGGATCAAACCCATGTCCCCTGCAATGGCAGGCAGATTCTTAACCGCTGCGCCACCAGGGAAGTCCCACATAACATTCTTGAAATGACAGGTTGCCAGGGACAGATAGGGCCGGGGGACTGGGAGATGGGCCATCTTCCCCAGGGGCTATTTTCCCTTGATCATCTGCACAAAAACTTTAGTGCAACTTTATCCACTGCACTATCAGATCATTATGATTTGGTGGGGAGTGGGGGAGCAGCAGTGGCTATAAAATGGCATCAGGAGAGATCCTGTGGGATGGAAATGTTCTGTATCTTGACTGTGTCAATGGCAATACCCAGGTTGTGACAGTATACTATGGTTCTGTAAGATGTTACCATTGGGGAAAACTGGGTAAAGGACACACAGGACCTATCTCACTATTATTTCTTACAACTGCATGTAAACCTACAATAATCTGTAAACAAAAAGCTTAATCAGAAATGAAGGCAACACATGCCTCTTGTAACAAGTAAAACAATAGCCTGTGGTCAATCTCTTTCTCTACCCGTCCCATTCCCTCCCTCTTGAGATAACCATGCAAACTCACTGCCCATACAAACAGGCATGCATTTAATACTTTCTGTTTACTGTATCAAAATGGGATCATACATACTACATTATTACCCTGCAGCCTACCTTCTTCACCCATCATCCCTATATCATAGAGACCTTAAAAAAAAAAAACTATTTTAAGTGCCAAGCAGGATGGCAGGTATAGAAAATTTTCTGACTAGGGCAAATCTGACAAATGTTTACCGTGCTAATGTGCCATAGCTCAGCCAGGTGCACTCAGTGAGAGCATAATATACAAGTAGCATTCTAAAGAGATCTGCAAAAAATGCAAGGTCTTCAGCAGCTCTTCGAGGATCCCATCCCCCTCTCTGCCTCCTCCATGGAACCATCCCATGGAGGTTTAACAGTTTAACTCCATTTGCCCCCTCCTGCTGTTTGTGCTTTTGTTGTATACTTCTGTTCTACATCTCCACAAGACATTATTATTGTCATTTATTTACAAAACAACATATAAATATAAAGGTGTATGTACCTGGGTATATGTACATATATATATTAAACACACACACAGACTTTAAGTGCTCTTTGCTCTTTCCTGCAGTTCTGTTCTTTTTTTTTGGGGGGGGGGGGCAAGTTTTTATATTGGTAAAGTTCTGTACTACTAGAAATATAAGATTTGAAAAGAAAAATGAGACTTGAGGATTATCTGTGGAGCTTATCCTCATTCTCCTGCTGACGCATTATGTGTTTATAATTTGAGAACTGCAGATAAATACAAACTGGTCTTCTCCATACTTGCTCACTAAGGAATTCCTCATTTCTAGGAAACGTCTATTTCAAGGAAAGGAAACAAACAAAAACACCTAGTGCACTAGATGATTAAAAGGTACACATTTTATAGCCTGAGTTCGAGAAAAAAATTACCCAAGAAACGGCCTTTTTCCCTAGGAGCCAGCTTCTACTAGGGGAGTCTAGGGTTCTCTAGGCAAAGAAAAAAAACTTGCCAGTTTAAACAGAATAACAGAAACGTTCAGCCAATCAAATATACAGAACTCATCACTTGCAGTGAGGAATGAAAGGCCTGTATCAACAGAAAAAATAAATGGCACAGGCAACGTCTGGAACAGAAAACAAACAGGAGGTACTTTAAAAAGCCAAAATTGCAAAGACAGATTAACAGGGTATGAAATTACACGCCGGGCAATGCACCTGTTAAAGGAAAAGAGGCGCACACCAAGTCTGAAGTCTTAAGAATTCGGTGTTTAACATTACTTCTGCATGCTGCCCAGCAGGAAACTCGGGTCCTGGCTTAATCCACAACGCACACTTCATTTAAGGAGGTGAACTGCTTGGTCTGACTCAGTTTCTTATTCTGTAAAATGAATGCAACACAGCTGTCGTGAGTCGCCAAAGAATTCTGCACAAACGCTTTGTAACTCCAAAGTGCTGTGCAAATCAGAGCAGCCCTTCTCTCCTTCACATTCGTTTGACTTGGAATTTCAGAAGTTTAGCTGAAAATATAGACGACTCGGAAGCAAGGGACTGAGAGTGACCCACACAGGTGGACAGAAATGCAAAAACTGGAGCACCTCATACAAACCACAAGAGAACACGTTCACGTGCACACGTTATCAGTAACAGAAAACGCCACCGGTAGCAACCGTAAACCACTGAGAGGACCAGCAACGACATGTGTCCAAATCCAGCCGGCAGCACAGCCTCGTCGGCGGCAGTGCCTTAAACACAGCTCCCCGCACTCCGCGGCCTAACAAGATCCACTTTTTCCAAAAAGTTTAGCAACTTGCCAAGTACACTGGCATAGTTCACCTTTTTTAATTGCTAAGCAAACATGCAGGAGAGTTGAGACAATCAAGGGAATGTTCAGCCTTCCTCAAAAATAAGATCCAGGAAATTCACGTTTTGCTTGAACAGTTTCATGTCTAAAACTGATCACAAACCTCTGTTTGATGTTGTTTTCTCGCTGCTGGCCAATGAGCCCGGGAAAGACAACGAATTCTTTCAAACGGGGAGGGCTCTCTGCACTCTTCAGCTAAACCAGCGAGGCTTTACCACCGTCACGTTTAAAATAATGAGGAGGACGCCTCCATGGAGTTTACCGGGCTGCGCTAATCACGAGGGGCCTCGGGCGCCCAGGGCGGGCCCCAGCGCCGGTGGCCGCGGGACCGGACGCCCTCCCCGGGACCCCCCCAGGACCCCCTCCCCGGGACGCGGCCGCGGGACAGGACGCCCCCCAGAACCCCTGACCGGGACGCAGCTGCGGGACAGGACGCCCCCCAGAACCCCTGCCCGGGACGCGGCTGCGAGACAGGACGCCCCCCAGGACCCCTGCCCGGGACGCGGCCGCGGGACACGAAGCTCCCCCCTCCCCAGGAACCCCTCCCCAGAGCGCGGGCCTCGCCGCCGTCACGCGGCACCCGCCGCGCTCACCGCGGGCCGGGAAACCCCTCAGGCCGACTGACCCCCGCCCGCCGCCCAGCCTCCCTCCGGCCCGCGCCGCCCGCCGCGCCTACCGCGTTCTTCTGCATCATCTTGTCCATCTTCTGGGCAATGCGGACCACCTCGTCCTCCATGGCCCCGGCAGGCCTGCCCCGCGCCGGGCCGCGGGGGACGAGAAACGAGCGGAGCTGGCGGGGCGGCGGGTAAGCCCAGGCGTCGGCGAGGGCCCTCAGCAGGCCTGACCGAGGCGCTTCCTCACTCACGGCGACGGCGACGGCGGCGGCGGCGGCGGCGGCGGCGGCGGCGGCGGCGGCGCTCCTCACCCGCAGGCAGCGCCAATCCAGCTCCCAGCTCGCGGGGGCGGCGCTCCTCCCCCGCAGGCAGCGCCAATCCAGCTCCCAGCTCGCGGCGGCGGCGGCGGCGGCGCTCCTCCCCCGCAGGCAGCGCCAATCGAGCTCCCAGCTCGCGGCGGCGGCGCTCCACCCCGCAGGCAGCGCCAATCGAGCTCCCAGCTCGCGGCGGCGGCGGCGGCGGCGGCGCTCCTCCCCAGCAGGCAGCGCCAACTGAGCTCCCAGCTCGCGGCGGCGGCGGCGGCGGCGCTCCTCCCCCGCAGGCAGCGCCAATCGAGCTCCCAGCTCGCGGCGGCGGCGGCGGCGCTCCTCACCCGCAGGCAGCGCCAATCCAGCTCCCAGCTCGCGGGGGCGGCGCTCCTCCACCGCAGGCAGCGCCAATCCAGCTCCCAGCTCGCGGCGGCGGCGGCGGCGGCGCTCCTCCCCCGCAGGCAGCGCCAATCGAGCTCCCAGCTCGCGGCGGCGGCGCTCCACCCCGCAGGCAGCGCCAATCGAGCTCCCAGCTCGCGGCGGCGGCGGCGGCGGCGCTCCTCCCCAGCAGGCAGCGCCGAGCTCCCAGCTCGCGGCGGCGGCGGCGCTCCACCCCGCAGGCAGCGCCAATCGAGCTCCCAGCTCGCGGCGGCGGCGGCGGCGGCGCTCCTCCCCAGCAGGCAGCGCCAACTGAGCTCCCAGCTCGCGGCGGCGGCGGCGGCGGCGCTCCTCCCCCGCAGGCAGCGCCAACTGAGCTCCCAGCTCGCGGCGGCGGCGGCGCTCCTCCCCCGCAGGCAGCGCCAATCGAGCTCCCAGCTCGCGGCGGCGGCGGCGCTCCTCCCCAGCAGGCAGCGCCAACTGAGCTCCCAGCTCGCGGCGGCGGCGGCGGCGGCGCTCCTACCCCGCAGGCAGCGCCAATCGAGCTCCCAGCTCGCGGCGGCGGCGGCGGCGCTCCTCACCCGCAGGCAGCGCCAATCCAGCTCCCAGCTCGCGGCGGCGGCGGCGGCGGCGCTCCTCCCCCGCAGGCAGCGCCAATCGAGCTCCCAGCTCGCGGCGGCGGCGCTCCACCCCGCAGGCAGCGCCAATCGAGCTCCCAGCTCGCGGCGGCGGCGGCGGCGGCGCTCCTCCCCAGCAGGCAGCGCCAACTGAGCTCCCAGCTCGCGGCGGCGGCGGCGCTCCTCCCCCGCAGGCAGCGCCAATCAAGCTCCCAGCTGGCGGCGGCGGCGGCGGCGCTCCTCCCCCGCAGGCAGCGCAAATCCAGCTCCCAGCTCCCGGCGGCGGCGGCGGCGGCGCTCCTCCCCCGCAGGCAGCGCCAATCAAGCTCCCAGCTGGCGGCGGCGGCGGAGGCGCTCCTCCCCCGCAGGCAGCGCCAATCGAGCTCCCAGCTCGCGGCGAAGGCGGCGGCGGCAGCGGCGGCGGCGGCGGCGACGCTCCTCCCCCGCAGGCAGCGCCAATCGAGCTCCCAGCTCGCGGCGGCGCTCCTCCCCTGCAGGCAGCGCCAATCGAGCTCCCAGCTCTCGGCGGCGGCGGCGGCGCTCCTCCCCCACAGGCAACTCCAATCGAGCTCCCAGCTCTGTTCTTTTTTTTTTTTTTTTTTGAATTTTGAGATTTTTCATTTGAAGTAAGTCTTAATGCTATTAAATTCACAAATATGCTAATTTAAATACCCAAGTCTATTATCTAAGACACACATTGCAAACACAAATATCTATTCTCTCCACATGTCAGAGCCCATTCATTTCATGGTTTGGAAATGGGGAGAATAGATCCCCTTAAACTGCAAGTCAGCAGGTGTTTCTTTACAGTTAACTTCAGCAAAATTCATACAAAATATTAATTAACAATGATCTTCTTGTTAACTCACAAGGAAACACCTTCAAAGCTGCATTTTGTTAAAGTTTCTGTACTAAAATGTAGAAAAACTGAACTACACAAATATTGAAAAGTTAAAAATTCCTTAATTTTTTATTCCTGGTACCACTACCACAATTTACAGGGCAATATACCTGATGTAATGAAAAGAAAAAGAAAAAGACAAAGCTACAACAGATTAAAGACCTCAGGAATGTACATCTAATTGACACTCCATTGCATTAATCAATAGCTGCACTTTTTGCAAACTGTGGCTAGGACAGTCCTGAGCAAGAAGGGTTTCCTGTTTAAGCTGCAGTAACTTTTCTGACTATGGATCATCGTTCCTTCTGTGGCAGATTTTTACAGTTCCTCTAATGCATTCGGGACGACTGTCTCAAAGTAACCTGCAGCTTTCCTGACACCTCCTCGCTCTCTCTCCTGCCAAGAACTGTAGCCCTTTTCTTGTGAGTTTTGAGAACCTTCTGCTACCATATCCACCACTTCCACCACCAGATCCATAACCACCACCATAGGGACTTCCCGAGCTTCTTCCACCAAAACTGCCTCCCTTCATGGGTCCATCATTTGATTGCTGTTGTCCACTATAATTTCCAAAATCATTATAGCTCCCACCACCACCATAGTTACCTCCAAAATTTCCTCCTTCATTGTAACCATCATATCCTCCACCACCGCCACCATATCCCCCATCTTGGTTTCCATATCCTGGTCCACCACCACCATAGCCTCCTCTACTACTGTAACCAGGACCACCGCCATAGTTACCACCGTCGCCTCCAAATCCGTTCTATCCACCATCACCTCCTCCATAACTACCTCTGCTGCCACCACCTCCACCACCATAGCCTCCTCTTCCACCAAGTTTCCACCACGGCCAAAGTTACCTCCACCACCTCCAAAGTTTCCTCCACGACCCATAAAGTTGCCAGATCCACCTCCACGACCTCTTTGTGATCCAGCAGATTGCGTTTCTTCTTTAGGAAGGGCCTTTTTCACTTCACAATTATGCCCATTAATAGTGTGGTATTTCTGAACAACAATTTTATCAACTGTATCATGATCATCAAAAGTTACAAAAGCAAATCCTCTCTTTTTTCCACTCTGCCTGTCTTCCATAACTTCTATGGTTTCAATCTCGCCATGCTTTTCAAAGTAGTCTCTCAAATTACATTCTTCTGTATCTTCTTTAATACCACCAACAAAAATTTTCTTCACTGTTAGATGGGCACCAGGCTTTACAGATCCTCTCTAGAACCAGCTCTCTTTGGTTCCACTACACGCCCATCAACCTTGTGTGGTCGAGCACACATTGCTGCATCCACCTCTTCAACCCAAGAGTAAGTCACAAAACCAAAGCCCCTGGAACGTTTTGTTTGGGGGTCTCTTATCACCACACAATCTGTAAGTGTGCCCCATTCCTCAAAATGTTCTCTTAAGCTATCGTCTGTAGTTTCAAAGCTCAGACCACCAATAAACAGTTTTCTCAACTGTTCTGGTTCCTTTGGATCATGGCCCTCCTCCCCACCCCACCCCCGGCGGCGGCGGCGGCGGCGACGGCGACGGCCGGAGTCGGGCTGGGGGCGACCGGGCGGCGGTTTTACCTCCGTTTTGAGACCGGACTCGCCTCTTCCAACTCGAGTTCAATATGGGACGGAGAGGCCAGCTCTGTTCTATGTTGGGCCATTTTACTTCAGCCTAAAAAAATTTCTTCTAGTATTCCCTAAGGTCTGCTGGGGATCAGTTTTCTTATTTTTCATTTATCTGTATTTGATTTTTTAAAATTGATTCCAATTTTCTGTTGAGATTCTCCATATTTTAATCTATTAATCCCCATCTTTTACTCTCAATATAGTCATTTTAAAGTTCTGTGCTAACTCCAGAATCTGAATTCCCTCTAAATCAATTTTTCTTGTTTTGTTTTGTTTTTTTTTTGTCTTAATTTTTAGTCACTTTTTCCTGCTTCAGGAATTTCATAATTTTTGATTGTGTGCTGGACATGGTGAATAAAAAATTCATAGAGACTGAAGATGCTATTACTTTGAACCAGAGAAGATTTACCCCTTTCTCTGTTAATCAGAGTGGCTGATCATTTCAGTCATTTCAGGAATTTTACTAGGTCAGAACTGGGTTGGAGCTTTACTTGTCTCATGCTACCTATGATTTTTCCTGATTTGTGGCCTCCCTGGATTTTTGCTGTGAGCCTGACAGGTCTTTGATTCTTCAATAAATACAGTCAGTTATTGACTTCAGTCTTTCAGATGTTTGAATTCAGCTCTTTAGGCTCTCAGTTCTCACAGCTTCAGAGTATGGCAAATGTAAGGAGAGACCAGCTATGTATTTGTTACCGTTACACTTTCTCAATGAAAATTTGTCTCATAAACACTGAAACATTGCAGATGATTTCACTTTTTCTGACTCAGCCCCCTTCTTGGGGATGGCACTTCTGGGTTTTTACTGTGAGTCTGGTAGGTCTCTGATTCCTCACTTTGGAAAGTTCTCTCCCTCAGGCATTAGGTATTTAAGCTTCCTGCTTTCTATAGGTTCAAAAACTGGCAAATGTCTTGAAGAGGAGACCTAATGATTGTCACAGGCCCCTTTATCTAGCGGGATTTGGTTTGTTCGTGCCATGACTGTGCAGGAAATTTCACTCTGCTTTCTTGGCTCAGTCCCCCATCATCCTGTACCACCCTGACACTAAGGAAATGTCCTGTGGGGGAAATCGGCTTGACATTCTGCTAGATTTCACTCCATCATGCCAGCAAATGAGTTCATCAAAAGGTATGGTGATTTCTCTTTTCCAGTGGAGTATGTCCACTACATAAGGAAATACAAAAGACAGTATAAATGTATTTTTGTTTGTAATTCAGTTTTTCTCCTATATGACTTAAAAGACAAATGCAGTATAAGCAAGTCCCAAATACATAAAGAAAAACTAACAGAATTAAAATGATAAAGCCTGACACTATTTTTTAAATAAATAAATAAATTTATTTATTTATTTATTTGTATTTTTATTTTTGGCTGCGTTGGGTCTTCGTTGCTGCGCGCGGGTTTTCTCTAGCTGTGGCGAGCAGGGGCTACTCTTTGTTGTGGTGCGTGGCCTTCTCGTTGCGGTGGCTTCTCTTGTTGAGGAGCACGGGCTCTAAGTGCATGGGCTTCAGTAGTTGTGGCTCTTGGGCTCTAGAGCGCAGGCTCAGTAGTTTTGGCGTGCGGGCTTAGTTGCTCCGCGGCATGTGGGATCTTCCCAGACCAGGGCTCGAGCCCGTGTCCCCTGCATTGGCAGGCGGATTCTTAACCACTGTACCACCAGGGAAGTCCGAAAAACTGACACTATTAAAGGGAGAAATATTTCAAGCCAATAGCAAAAGGTCATATATTGTATAATTCCATGTCTATGAAATGTCCAGGATGAGCAAATCCATATAGACAGAAAGTAGATTAGTGGATGCCAGGGGATGTTGGGGAGGGGAAAATAGGGAGTAACAGCTAACATATACAAGATTTCTTTGTGGGGGGCGTGACAAAAATGTTCTGGAATTAGATAGCAATATTGGTTGTGAAAATACTAAGAACTAGTGAATTGTACACTTACTTTAATCGGTGAATTTTTTTTTTTAATCTTGTAGAAGTTTTTATTTCAGTGATTACAAGAACGCAGTAAATGGAAACTATGCTGGTTTACATTAGGCATGCACCTCTACCTGAAACTGCTGTTAGTTTTTGACTGGCCTAAATCTTTATAACTTATTTTTGCATTAGGCACATCTTTAAATTTTTTTGGACCCTGACATACAGGGTAAGTTAACTTCTTCCTTGTGGCAGTTTAGTATGAGAATTATGTTCGCTGGCTAGATTCCTTTAACTAAAGGCCTCTAAGACTCTCAGGCTACCTGTACTAGCTCAAGACTGTACTTTATATATAGATATAAAGATGATAAAATAAAATAAAATAAAGCTTTTGGGAGGTCTGACGTCTTCTGCCAGCGTTCAGTGGGTGTTCTGTAGGAGCAGTTCCACGTGTAGATGTATTTCTACTGTATCTGTGGGAAGGAAGGTGATCTCCACGTCTTACTCTTCTGCCATCTTGCCCCTCCCTCCCCCCAGGAATATCACTTTTAAAGGAGAAGGTATAAACCCCTTGGTTATATGAACTGGAGATTTTAGTAAGAAGTCAATATATTTTTTGTTAGGCACATGTTATGTTAGGCTGTCTCCCTGCACAGGACGCAGGCGCCTTGAAAATGGAAATCATATCCCTCTATAGTACGTCCCTCTTCTTTCTGCTTTGCAGTTTGCTGCTCCACTTGTTCAACCCCACTTAGTAATAACCTATACTTCCCTTGTTCCTGTTTTCCCATCTGGAAAACAGACAAAAGGCAACCAAACAACGCAAAGGTCTCAACAAATAAGGGATATCCAAAACCAGAGATGGCCAGAACTTCTGTATCCCTCATGAAACCTAGTCCCGTGTTCAATACTTAGGTATCATTAATACATGCGTGTTGACTGACACAGTTTAAACTCAATTCTTCCACTTCCCAGTTTAGTTTTAGTCCTCATACAAAACCTGATCATCAAATTCCTTAATGCTAGGAATCACAGTGAAAAATAATTTCTCAACTGACTTCTGTCAGATGAGTGAGAACTAAGGTTAATTCAGTGTATCTGAAGCATAGACAGTGAGGGCACAAGTGGCACAAGATGGGGCTAGAGAAGCAGAGAGGATTCTAGACCACGCAGAGTCTTAAAGGCCAACACTGTGTTTTCTATTCTCAAAACAATGTTTGTGAGCGATGTTTATGAGCAATGTTCCAACTTGCTTTGAAGGTTTCTTGTGTGAAGAATGGATTGGAAGGAAACAAGATATATGGACACTAGTTAGGACCTAATCGCAACAGACAGGCAAGTTCAGTATTAGAATGTTGAGGGAGAGCTGACAGATTCCAAAGAAATTCAGGAGATAAACTGAAGCGGGCTTAATGGGGTATGAGATGGAGGAAAGGAAGGTCTTAGGGAATTAAAGGGTTTACTGCACACATGAGCAAAGTCTCAAAATTAATCATTTGAACGTACAGAGGTAGATCTCCCAAATGACACCGGTTAGGAAGCAACGGTACGCCCTTTAGAATTCCTAGAGACAACACAAATCAACTGTTTCGATGGAAAATTCGGCGGGACCGGTGCGTTTTTTCACTCCAACTTAGTTCCAAATTCCTATTACTCACATTTTCTGTGCCAAAACAACACAGCTGGAGGAACTGAAGGGGATTCCGTTTTGGTAATTAAGGAGTGGCCCTAACACTGACAGTCCCATCTTAAAAAGCACTCCCTCTGCATTTTACCCGAGGAGCAATGGCCAGAGCCTCCCTTTGAAAACGATGGGCAGAAATCAGAACATTACACACTGTCCCTTTCAGCTACTGTGAACTGAGCCGGGAGACGACCAATATCCCCTGGCACAGCACGGACGGGCCAGCGCGCGGGGGCAACAGGGACAGGAGACAGCACAAGAGACGAAGCCCAGGCCCAGGGGCCAAGGCCTATTACCTTTCCGGCATGTGCAAAACATAAAACAGAAGCAATATTGTAACAAATTCATTAAAGACTTAAGAAGAAAAAAAAATCAGATGCTAAAGTGCATACTCTAACCACTATACTATATTGCTTCTATAAAACAAGCACTAAACCTCAGGTACAGGAAAAAACCCTTTTCGTGTCCTCACACCTAGGTCAAAATTACAAAGAGTTATTAATTCAGGAGACAGAAAGAGAAGGAGTAAATCTGAATGAATCTGAGTCAGAACACAGTGTTATAACCTTAGGTAAATTCCACAATACCCATGCCTCAACATGGCAAATTCCACAATATCCATGCCTCAACCTCCCTATCTATAAAGGAGTTAACCACACCAGCACTAACCATTACTTGCCTCCTGGTAGCTTGTGAGTGTTAATTATTATTTGTAAGAAATACACAGATCATCAGTTGAAAGAAACAAGGAAAACTACAGCGTTATTATTATTGCCTTGTTACTAGAGCTAAACACCAGAAATCAACATAAAGAAGTTATGTACACCAACAATGTAGGGTTTGAATATGTACTTTGAAAGGCAATCATATAATTAGTTGTTTTACCTCTGATTGCTTTTCCTTTTTTTTTTTTTTTTTTAATTTAAAAAAGCAATACAGGGACTTCCCTGGTGGTTCAGTGGTAAAGAATCCGCCCTGCAATGCAGGGGACGTGGGTTCGATTCCCGGTCGGGGAACTAAGATCCCACACGCCGCGGGGCAACTAAGCCCTCGCGCCAAACTACTGAGCTCGCACACCTCAATGAGGTAGCCCACGTGCAGCAAACTACAGAGCCCACGCGCTCTGGAGCCTGCACGCCACAACTACAGAGCCCACGTGCCACAACTAGAGAGAGAAAACCCGCACGCCACAACTAGAGAGAAGCTCTCATGCTGCAACGAAGAGCCCGTGCGCCGCAATGACAAAAAAGATCCCACATGCCTTAACGAAGGTCCCGCGTGCCGCAACTAAGACCCAATACAGCCAATCAACCAATCAATCAATCAATCAATCAAGTGGGGCAGGGGGAGCAATACAGGAATTTCCCTGGCAGTCCAGTGGTTAAGACTCCAAGCTCCCAATGCAGGGGGCACGGGCTCGATCCCTGATTGGGGAACCAAGATCCCACATGTGGCACAGCGTAGCCAAAAAAAAAAAAAAAAAAAAAAAAGCAACACTTACCATACGGCATTTACCCCAGAGAACGCATGTTCGCACAAAAAAAGGTACACAAATGTCCACAGCATCTCTCTCAGTAATAGTCAAGAAATGGGAAAAAACTCAGATGTTCTTCAATGGGCAAGTGATTAAACAAACTGAAGTATAGCCAAACCATGGAATACTACTCAGCAATTAAAAAGAAAGCGGCACTGGGACCTCTCTGGTGTTCCAGCGGTTAAGACTCTGCACTCTCAATGCAGGGGGCCCAGGTTCCATCCCTGGTCAGGGAACTAGATCCCGCATGCTGCAACTATATACCCGCACAGCCAAATAAATAAATAAATATATATATTTTCTTTTTTTTAAAAAAAGGAGCACTATTGATTCATGCAATTTGGATGACTCTCCAGGGAATTACATTGATTGAAAAAGGCCAATCCAAAAGGTTACATACTGGGAATTCCCTGGCGGGCCAGTGTTTAGCACTCAGCACTTTCACTACCTGGGCTGGGTTCAATCCTTGGTCGGGGAACTAAGATCGCATAACCGGCAGCGCAGCCAAAAACAAACTTTTTTTTAATTAAGAAAAAAAAAAAAAGGTTACACACTATATGATTTTATTCACATAGCATTCTTTTTTTTTAATTAATTAGTTAATTTATTTTATTTTTGGCTGCGTTGGGTCTTCGTTGCTGCGTGTGGGCTTTCTCTAGTTGCGGCGAGCGGGGGCTACTCTTTGTTGCAGTGCGCGGGCTTCTCGCTGCGGTGGCTTCTCTTGTTGCAGAGCACGGGCTCTAGGCACGCGGGCTTCAGTAGTTGTGGCACGTGGGCTCAGTAGTTGTGGCTCCCGGGCTCTAGAGCGCAGGCTCAGTCATTGTGGCGCATGGGCTTAGTTGCTCCGCGGCATGTGGGATCTTCCCGGACAAGGGATCAAACCCATGTCCCCTGCAATGGCAGGCAGATTCTTAACCGCTGCGCCACCAGGCAAGTCCCACATAACATTCTTGAAATGACAGGTTGCCAGGGACAGATAGGGCCGGGGGACTGGGAGATGGGCCATCTTCCCCAGGGGCTATTTTCCCTTGATCATCTGCACAAAAACTTTAGTGCAACTTTATCCACTGCACTATCAGATCATTATGATTTGGTGGGGAGTGGGGGAGCAGCAGTGGCTATAAAATGGCATCAGGAGAGATCCTGTGGGATGGAAATGTTCTGTATCTTGACTGTGTCAATGGCAATACCCAGGTTGTGACAGTATACTATGGTTCTGTAAGATGTTACCATTGGGGAAAACTGGGTAAAGGACACACAGGACCTATCTCACTATTATTTCTTACAACTGCATGTAAACCTACAATAATCTGTAAACAAAAAGCTTAATCAGAAATGAAGGCAACACATGCCTCTTGTAACAAGTAAAACAATAGCCTGTGGTCAATCTCTTTCTCTACCCGTCCCATTCCCTCCCTCTTGAGATAACCATGCAAACTCACTGCTCATACAAACAGGCATGCATTTAATACTTTCTGTTTACTGTATCAAAATGGGATCATACATACTACATTATTACCCTGCAGCCTACCTTCTTCACCCATCATCCCTATATCATAGAGACCTTAAAAAAAAAAAACTATTTTAAGTGCCAAGCAGGATGGCAGGTATAGAAAATTTTCTGACTAGGGCAAATCTGACAAATGTTTACCGTGCTAATGTGCCATAGCTCAGCCAGGTGCACTCAGTGAGAGCATAATATACAAGTAGCATTCTAAAGAGATCTGCAAAAAATGCAAGGTCTTCAGCAGCTCTTCGAGGATCCCATCCCCCTCTCTGCCTCCTCCATGGAACCATCCCATGGAGGTTTAACAGTTTAATTCCATTTGCCCCCTCCTGCTGTTTGTGCTTTTGTTGTATACTTCTGTTCTACATCTCCACAAGACATTATTATTGTCATTTATTTACAAAACAACATATAAATATAAAGGTGTATGTACCTGGGTATATGTACATATATATATTAAACACACACACAGACTTTAAGTGCTCTTTGCTCTTTCCTGCAGTTCTGTTCTTTTTTTTTGGGGGGGGGGGGCAAGTTTTTATATTGGTAAAGTTCTGTACTACTAGAAATATAAGATTTGAAAAGAAAAATGAGACTTGAGGATTATCTGTGGAGCTTATCCTCATTCTCCTGCTGACGCATTATGTGTTTATAATTTGAGAACTGCAGATAAATACAAACTGGTCTTCTCCATACTTGCTCACTAAGGAATTCCTCATTTCTAGGAAACGTCTATTTCAAGGAAAGGAAACAAACAAAAACACCTAGTGCACTAGATGATTAAAAGGTACACATTTTATAGCCTGAGTTCGAGAAAAAAATTACCCAAGAAACGGCCTTTTTCCCTAGGAGCCAGCTTCTACTAGGGGAGTCTAGGGTTCTCTAGGCAAAGAAAAAAAACTTGCCAGTTTAAACAGAATAACAGAAACGTTCAGCCAATCAAATATACAGAACTCATCACTTGCAGTGAGGAATGAAAGGCCTGTATCAACAGAAAAAATAAATGGCACAGGCAACGTCTGGAACAGAAAACAAACAGGAGGTACTTTAAAAAGCCAAAATTGCAAAGACAGATTAACAGGGTATGAAATTACACGCCGGGCAATGCACCTGTTAAAGGAAAAGAGGCGCACACCAAGTCTGAAGTCTTAAGAATTCGGTGTTTAACATTACTTCTGCATGCTGCCCAGCAGGAAACTCGGGTCCTGGCTTAATCCACAACGCACACTTCATTTAAGGAGGTGAACTGCTTGGTCTGACTCAGTTTCTTATTCTGTAAAATGAATGCAACACAGCTGTCGTGAGTCGCCAAAGAATTCTGCACAAACGCTTTGTAACTCCAAAGTGCTGTGCAAATCAGAGCAGCCCTTCTCTCCTTCACATTCGTTTGACTTGGAATTTCAGAAGTTTAGCTGAAAATATAGACGACTCGGAAGCAAGGGACTGAGAGTGACCCACACAGGTGGACAGAAATGCAAAAACTGGAGCACCTCATACAAACCACAAGAGAACACGTTCACGTGCACACGTTATCAGTAACAGAAAACGCCACCGGTAGCAACCGTAAACCACTGAGAGGACCAGCAACGACATGTGTCCAAATCCAGCCGGCAGCACAGCCTCGTCGGCGGCAGTGCCTTAAACACAGCTCCCCGCACTCCGCGGCCTAACAAGATCCACTTTTTCCAAAAAGTTTAGCAACTTGCCAAGTACGCTGGCATAGTTCACCTTTTTTAATTGCTAAGCAAACATGCAGGAGAGTTGAGACAATCAAGGGAATGTTCAGCCTTCCTCAAAAATAAGATCCAGGAAATTCACGTTTTGCTTGAACAGTTTCATGTCTAAAACTGATCACAAACCTCTGTTTGATGTTGTTTTCTCGCTGCTGGCCAATGAGCCCGGGAAAGACAACGAATTCTTTTCAAACAGGGAGGGCTCTCTGCACTCTTCAGCTAAACCAGCGAGGCTTTACCACCGTCACGTTTAAAATAATGAGGAGGACGCCTCGATGGAGTTTACCGGGCTGCGCTAATCACGAGGGGCCTCGGGCGCCCAGGGCGGGCCCCAGCGCCGGTGGCCGCGGGACCGGACGCCCTCCCCGGGACCCCCCCAGGACCCCCTCCCCGGGACGCGGCCGCGGGACAGGACGCCCCCCAGAACCCCTGACCGGGACGCAGCTGCGGGACAGGACGCCCCCCAGAACCCCTGCCCGGGACGCGGCTGCGAGACAGGACGCCCCCCAGGACCCCTGCCCGGGACGCGGCCGCGGGACACGAAGCTCCCCCCTCCCCAGGAACCCCTCCCCAGAGCGCGGGCCTCGCCGCCGTCACGCGGCACCCGCCGCGCTCACCGCGGGCCGGGAAACCCCTCAGGCCGACTGACCCCCGCCCGCCGCCCAGCCTCCCTCCGGCCCGCGCCGCCCGCCGCGCTTACCGCGTTCTTCTGCATCATCTTGTCCATCTTCTGGGCAATGCGGACCACCTCGTCCTCCATGGCCCCGGCAGGCCTGCCCCGCGCCGGGCCGCGGGGGACGGGAAACGAGCGGAGCTGGCGGGGCGGCGGGTAAGCCCAGGCGTCGGCGAGGGCCCTCAGCAGGCCTGACCGAGGCGCTTCCTCACTCACGGCGACGGCGACGGCGGCGGCGGCGGCGGCGGCGGCGGCGGCGCTCCTCACCCGCAGGCAGCGCCAATCCAGCTCACAGCTCGCGGGGGCGGCGCTCCTCCCCCGCAGGCAGCGCCAATCCAGCTCCCAGCTCGCGGCGGCGGCGGCGCTCCTCCCCCGCAGGCAGCGCCAATCGAGCTCCCAGCTCGCGGCGGCGGCGGCGGCGCTCCTCCCCCGCAGGCAGCGCCAATCGAGCTCCCAGCTCGCGGCGGCGGCGGCGGCGGCGCTCCTCCCCAGCAGGCAGCGCCAACTGAGCTCCCAGCTCGCGGCGGCGGCGGCGCTCCTCCCCCGCAGGCAGCGCCAATCCAGCTCCCAGCTCGCGGCGGCGGCGGCGGCGGCGCTCCTCCCCCGCAGGCAGCGCCAATCGAGCTCCCAGCTCGCGGCGGCGGCGGCGGCGCTCCTCCCCCGCAGGCAGCGCCAATCGAGCTCCCAGCTCGCGGCGGCGGCGGCGGCGGCGCTCCTCCCCCGCAGGCAGCGCCAACTGAGCTCCCAGCTCGCGGCGGCGGCGGCGGCGGCGCTCCTCCCCCGCAGGCAGCGCCAACTGAGCTCCCAGCTCGCGGCGGCGGCGGCGCTCCTCCCCCGCAGGCAGCGCCAATCCAGCTCCCAGCTCGCGGCGGCGGCGGCGGCGCTCCTCCCCCGCAGGCAGCGCCAATCGAGCTCCCAGCTCGCGGCGGCGGCGGCGGCGGCGCTCCTCCCCCGCAGGCAGCGCCAACTGAGCTCCCAGCTCGCGGCGGCGGCGGCGGCGGCGCTCCTACCCCGCAGGCAGCGCCAATCGAGCTCCCAGCTCGCGGCGGCGGCGGCGGCGCTCCTCACCCGCAGGCAGCGCCAATCCAGCTCCCAGCTCGCGGGGGCGGCGCTCCTCCACCGCAGGCAGCGCCAATCCAGCTCCCAGCTCGCGACGGCGGCGGCGGCGGCGCTCCTCCCCCGCAGGCAGCGCCAATCGAGCTCCCAGCTCGCGGCGGCGGCGCTCCACCCCGCAGGCAGCGCCAATCGAGCTCCCAGCTCGCGGCGGCGGCGGCGGCGGCGCTCCTCCCCAGCAGGCAGCGCCAACTGAGCTCCCAGCTCGCGGCGGCGGCGGCGGCGGCGGCAGCGGCGGCGGCGGCGGCGACGCTCCTCCCCCGCAGGCAGCGCCAATCGAGCTCCCAGCTCGCGGCGGCGCTCCTCCCCCGCAGGCAGCGCCAATCGAGCTCCCAGCTCTCGGCGGCGGCGGCGGCGCTCCTCCCCCACAGGCAGCTCCAATCGAGCTCCCAGCTCTGTTCTTTTTTTTTTTTTTTTTGAATTTTGAGATTTTTCATTTGAAGTAAGTCTTAATGCTATTAAATTCACAAATATGCTAATTTAAATACCCAAGTCTATTATCTAAGACACACATTGCAAACACAAATATCTATTCTCTCCACATGTCAGAGCCCATTCATTTCATGGTTTGGGAATGGGGAGAATAGATCCCCTTAAACTGCAAGTCAGCAGGTGTTTCTTTACAGTTAACTTCAGCAAAATTCATACAAAATATTAATTAACAATGATCTTCTTGTTAACTCACAAGGAAACACCTTCAAAGCTGCATTTTGTTAAAGTTTCTGTACTAAAATGTAGAAAAACTGAACTACACAAATATTGAAAAGTTAAAAATTCCTTAATTTTTTATTCCTGGTACCACTACCACAATTTACAGGGCAATATACCTGATGTAATGAAAAGAAAAAGAAAAAGACAAAGCTACAACAGATAAAAGACCTCAGGAATGTACATCTAATTGACACTCCATTGCATTAATCAATAGCTGCACTTTTTGCAAACTGTGGCTAGGACAGTCCTGAGCAAGAAGGGTTTCCTGTTTAAGCTGCAGTAACTTTTCTGACTATGGATCATCGTTCCTTCTGTGGCAGATTTTTACAGTTCCTCTAATGCATTCGGGACGACTGTCTCAAAGTAACCTGCAGCTTTCCTGACACCTCCTCGCTCTCTCTCCTGCCAAGAACTGTAGCCCTTTTCTTGTGAGTTTTGAGAACCTTCTGCTACCATATCCACCACTTCCACCACCAGATCCATAACCACCACCATAGGGACTTCCCGAGCTTCTTCCACCAAAACTGCCTCCCTTCATGGGTCCATCATTTGATTGCTGTTGTCCACTATAATTTCCAAAATCATTATAGCTCCCACCACCACCATAGTTACCTCCAAAATTTCCTCCTTCATTGTAACCATCATATCCTCCACCACCGCCACCATATCCCCCATCTTGGTTTCCATATCCTGGTCCACCACCACCATAGCCTCCTCTACTACTGTAACCAGGACCACCGCCATAGTTACCACCGTCGCCTCCAAATCCGTTCTATCCACCATCACCTCCTCCATAACTACCTCTGCTGCCACCACCTCCACCACCATAGCCTCCTCTTCCACCAAGTTTCCACCACGGCCAAAGTTACCTCCACCACCTCCAAAGTTTCCTCCACGACCCATAAAGTTGCCAGATCCACCTCCACGACCTCTTTGTGATCCAGCAGATTGCGTTTCTTCTTTAGGAAGGGCCTTTTTCACTTCACAATTATGCCCATTAATAGTGTGGTATTTCTGAACAACAATTTTATCAACTGTATCATGATCATCAAAAGTTACAAAAGCAAATCCTCTCTTTTTTCCACTCTGCCTGTCTTCCATAACTTCTATGGTTTCAATCTCGCCATGCTTTTCAAAGTAGTCTCTCAAATTACATTCTTCTGTATCTTCTTTAATACCACCAACAAAAATTTTCTTCACTGTTAGATGGGCACCAGGCTTTACAGATCCTCTCTAGAACCAGCTCTCTTTGGTTCCACTACACACCCATCAACCTTGTGTGGTCGAGCACACATTGCTGCATCCACCTCTTCAACCCAAGAGTAAGTCACAAAACCAAAGCCCCTGGAACGTTTTGTTTGGGGGTCTCTTATCACCACACAATCTGTAAGTGTGCCCCATTCCTCAAAATGTTCTCTTAAGCTATCGTCTGTAGTTTCAAAGCTCAGACCACCAATAAACAGTTTTCTCAACTGTTCTGGTTCCTTTGGATCATGGCCCTCCTCCCCACCCCCCCCGGCGGCGGCGGTGGCGGCGGCGGCGGCGGCGGCGGCGGCGACGGCCGGAGTCGGGCTGGGGGCGACCGGGCGGCGGTTTTACCTCCGTTTTGAGACCGGACTCGCCTCTTCCAACTCGAGTTCAATATGGGACGGAGAGGCCAGCTCTGTTCTATGTTGGGCCATTTTACTTCAGCCTAAAAAAATTTCTTCTAGTATTCCCTAAGGTCTGCTGGGGATCAGTTTTCTTATTTTTCATTTATCTGTATTTGATTTTTTAAAATTGATTCCAATTTTCTGTTGAGATTCTCCATATTTTAATCTATTAATCCCCATCTTTTACTCTCAATATAGTCATTTTAAAGTTCTGTGCTAACTCCAGAATCTGAATTCCCTCTAAATCAATTTTTCTTGTTTTGTTTTTTTTTTTTTTTTTTTTTGTCTTAATTTTTAGTCACTTTTTCCTGCTTCAGGAATTTCATAATTTTTGATTGTGTGCTGGACATGGTGAATAAAAAATTCATAGAGACTGAAGATGCTATTACTTTGAACCAGAGAAGATTTACCCCTTTCTCTGTTAATCAGAGTGGCTGATCATTTCAGTCATTTCAGGAATTTTACTAGGTCAGAACTGGGTTGGAGCTTTACTTGTCTCATCCTACCTATGATTTTTCCTGATTTGTGGCCTCCCTGGATTTTTGCTGTGAGCCTGACAGGTCTTTGATTCTTCAATAAATACAGTCAGTTATTGACTTCAGTCTTTCAGATGTTTGAATTCAGCTCTTTAGGCTCTCAGTTCTCACAGCTTCAGAGTATGGCAAATGTAAGGAGAGACCAGCTATGTATTTGTTACCGTTACACTTTCTCAATGAAAATTTGTCTCATAAACACTGAAACATTGCAGATGATTTCACTTTTTCTGACTCAGCCCCCTTCTTGGGGATGGCACTTCTGGGTTTTTACTGTGAGTCTGGTAGGTCTCTGATTCCTCACTTTGGAAAGTTCTCTCCCTCAGGCATTAGGTATTTAAGCTTCCTGCTTTCTATAGGTTCAAAAACTGGCAAATGTCTTGAAGAGGAGACCTAATGATTGTCACAGGCCCCTTTATCTAGCGGGATTTGGTTTGTTCGTGCCATGACTGTGCAGGAAATTTCACTCTGCTTTCTTGGCTCAGTCCCCCATCATCCTGTACCACCCTGACACTAAGGAAATGTCCTGTGGGGGAAATCGGCTTGACATTCTGCTAGATTTCACTCCATCATGCCAGCAAATGAGTTCATCAAAAGGTATGGTGATTTCTCTTTTCCAGTGGAGTATGTCTCCCTACACCAAACCCCTGCTCCAAATCTCTAAATGTCCCTCTCTAGCATACTAGTTGATATTGTTTCTTGATTGCTTCCTTAGCTCGATGATCCTTTATTCAAGTTTGTTTGCTCGTTGCAGCAGGAGTGATGGCCTGTGCCTACCTAGTGCAGGCATATTATTATGGAGATATGGCTTTGGTCCCAGACACCACAATAAGGAGAATATCATAAGAAAGCAAGTCACACGAGTTGTTTGGTTTCCCAGTGCATGTAAAAGTTATGTTTATGCTATACTGTAGTCTATTAAGTGTGCAATAGCATTATGTCTAAAAAAAGTACATATCTTAATTTGAAAGCAGACTTTAAGAATGCTACCCATCATCTGAGCCTTCAGCAAGCTGTAATCTTTTTGCAATAGTAACATCAAAGATCACTGATCACAGATCATGTAACAAGTATAATAGTGAAAAAGTTTGAAATATTGTGAGACTTACCAAAACATGACATAGAGACACGAAGTGAGCAAATGCTGTTGGAAAAAATGGCACCACCAGTAGAGCTGCTTGACACAGGGTTGCCACAAACCTTCAATTTGTTACAAAAAAAAAAAAAAAAAAAAAAAAAGCATTATCTGCAAGGTACAATAAAGTGAAGTGCAATAAAGTGAGGTATGCCTATATATCCTGCCTCAAAGTAGAAATCCTATTTAGATCACCTTTAATTTCTCTCTATGATATATTAATAGTTTTCTGTTCAGGGTTCTTACATTTTTTATTACACTTATTATTAGGTATATGATGTTTTGATGATAATGTAGATGGCATATTTTTTAGTTTTTAATTTTATAACTTTTCAGACACAGAAAAATGTTAGTGGAATTTTTTAATGTTTGGTCTCTTATCTGGCAACTCTTCTAAAAACTAACTGATATTCTAATAAGTTATCTGTAGATGGTTTTGGATTTTCTGTATCCTTAATTATATCAAATATGGAAAGTGACAGTATTATTTCTTCCTTTCTTAGCCTTATATTTCTGATTTCTTTTTCCTGCCTTACTGCTAATGCCATTTAATACTTTTACTAACAGGTTGAATAGAAAAGGTAAGAGTTGGCATTCTTATTTTGTTCCTAATCTTACAGTGGACATTCTCCACATTTCACTATAAATAGGATGGTGGCTCTAAAGTTTTTTGTAGTTTCCCTTTGCTATGAGTTTTTAATCATACATAATTATTGAATTTTATCAAATGCTTTATCTGACTATACTGATATGATCATATACATTTTCTCCTTTATTTTATTCATGTGGTGCATGACATTTATTGATATTTGAATGTTAACTCACCTTGCATTTCTGGAGTAAAACAACTTGGTAGGAATTCACACACACACACACACATTCACTCACTCACACACTCTACATTTGATTGTCTAACATTTTGTGTATGATTTTTGCTTCTGTATACATAAAGGAGATGGGCCTATTTTCTTTTCTCATAATTGTCCTTTTAATTAGTGAATAGTATATAGAGGGTAGAGATTTAAAAGACCTTTTAAAAGGTCTTCTTCTTCTGTGATATAATACAATACAGTATTACTCCATTTTTTAAAAATGACCTTTTTTATTTTCAAATAGTTTCAAATCTGCAGAAAAGATACAAACAGAGTTCCCTTTACCTCTCTCCCAGTTTTTCCTATTGCTAACATCTTATACTACCATACTATATTTTTCAAAATTAAAAAGCCAACATTTATACATTACTATTAACTAAACTTAAGACTTTTTTTGGATTTCACCAGTTTTCCTGTTAATGACCTTTTTCTGTTCTAGGACCCAATCCAGTATATCACATTCCACTTAGTTAGTTGTCATGTCTCCTTAGTCTTCTCTGGTCTATGACAGTTCCTCATTCCTTCCTTGTTTTTTATGATTTTGACAGTCTTGAGGAATATTTGTCTGATATTTTGTAGAATTGTCCTCAGTCTGGGTTTGGCTGATGTTTTTCTCATGATTAGACTGGAGTTATAGGTTTTGACAAAGAATACCACAGAAGCGAAGTAACCGTCTCATCACATCATAACAGAGAGTATGTAGTGTCTCCGTGACATCACTGGTGATGTGAAACATCATCACTTGCATAACATGGTGTTTGCTTGGTTTCTCCACTGTAAAGTTACTTTTTCTCCCATTTTATACTCTCTTTGGAATTCAATCATTAAGGCCAGCCCAGGACTGGACTTAAGGGGAAGATTAAGCTTCACCTCCACCTCCTTGGGGAGGAGATGGATGCCGGCGGGGGGGGGGGGGGGTGGCGGGGGGGAGGTTACCTACATATGGAATTCTTCTGTTGGCAAGATTTGTCTTCTCCCTCCCTCCTATTATTTATTTATTTATACACTCATTTATTTACTCCATTATGTTTTAATATGGATTCTTTATCATCTATATACATAATTACAACCTTAAAAACCTCTGGTTCCCCCACTGACATATAAACTCTTTGAGGAAAGGCTCTGTTTCTTTTTTATTTTTGTACACTCTATGCGTTTAGCATAGTCCCCTAATTTATAGTGGACTTCCAGTAATTATTTTGTAATGGATATCTTTCCACTTCAACTGAAAAGTACCCTTTCCTTATATAATAGCATTCTAAATCCAAAATAAAAGTAGATTTTAAAATAAGTAAAAGTAAACTCATGCATGATCACCCTGTAATAAGTATGTAAAAAAGCAAAGGGTACTGCAGAAATAACTTAACCATTGGAGTTGGATGTGTCTCCAAAAAATATTGAAGCCACATTTGGAAAGAAATTACAGTATTTGATAAGCCAAGGATATGACCTGCTGTGTGCTTTCCCTTTTTTGTTCAGATCACCAAAGGAGATTAAGACCCCGTTTTCTCCCGTCTCTGGAAAATTATCATCTGATGCAGTCACTCAGATAACAACAGAGAGTCCAGGAAAAGCCATGTTTTCATCTGAGATTTTTGGTAATGCTGAAGATCGTGGACATGATATTCCAGAGCTCAGTACACAGAAGTTGGGCAAAGTTCCTGTCAAGTTTGCTTCATCATCTTCAGTCCAACAGATTACTGTTCTTCATGGCACAGATGGTAAGAGAATTTTAGGTCACATTACCAACTTTTGTGTGTCATTAACCAATAAATTTCTTGATTGGGTCTTTCTAGTTAGAAAACCTAATTTTAATTTTAAGCATTAGGTTGTACATGATGATAACATCTTTTATTTACATAGCTATGAAGAGAATATAATTTATTATGTTTTTACTTCAATTTCTAGTGAAGTTAACAACCTATGTGAAACTCATGCTACTTGTGGCTGACGTATTTTCAACTCATAATACTTGTCATAAGAATGCAAGTAGTTCATGAAAACATAAAAACTATAGAGGTTCAATTTTAGGGAGGTAGATAATTATTTGGCATTGTTTCTTTTACTATTGTTTTGCATGAGACAGTGAACAGATAGCAAACACAATACCAGTCTATTTCTTGCTCAAGAAACGTTGAGCAGGGACCCAGGTTGACTGTGACTCTGCTTTCTTTAAAACATGGAACCTTGGATTCATCATCATAGTCAACTGGAAGGGACGAAAAGCATGGAGGAGCACATGTTGGGAGGCTTTTATGGTCTAGGCCTAGGTGTGGCCCACATCACTTTCCACTGACTAGGAATAGTTTAGCTGTGCTTTCCAGGATGAAAAAGAAATGAGTTTTGGTGAACAGCTAGCAATTTCTACCATAAGGTCTACAACATTTAGAGTGTTCCTATGCTATCATGACAGTGATATTTTTATAGTGCTTACACTATATAACATTCAAAATTATAGCAAGTTATTTTCTTTTTCAGACCAGTAACTGGAAAGTTAAGTTCCCATTCTACCTCCAAATGAGGGTGGGAACTTTCAATTACTAATTTTAAAGTATTCAACAGTTTGTACAAATCTATTCAAAATAGATTTTAAGTGTTCCTACTTGTGCAAAAAGTTTATCTGTCTGTAGGTATAAATGGAATATGCCTAAATGTATAAAGAAAATTGCTTAGTTCCACATTTAAATTGCACTGAATTTAATTTGAATAAATACATTTATATGTTGAAATGGTTATATTTCTTTTCTTTTTTTTTTATTTTATTTATTTTATTTTGGCTGTGTCGGGTCTTCATCGCTGCGTGCAGCCTTTCTCTAGTTGCGGCGAGCGGGGGCTACTCTTCATTGCGGTGCACGGGCTTCTCATTGCGGTGGCTTCTCTTGTGGTGGAGCACGGGCTCTAGGCACGTGGGCTTCGGTAGTTGTGGTGCATGGGCTCAGTAGTTGTGGCTCGCGGGCTCTAGAGCGCAGGCTCAGTAGTTGTGGCACATGGGCTTAGTTGCTCCGCGGCATGTGGGATCTTCCCGGACCAGGGCTGGCACCCGTGTCCCCTGCATTGGCAGGCGGATTCTTAACCACTGAGCTATCAGGGCAGCCCGAGATGGTTATATTTCTTATACACTTTTATTGTGAAATAAAATTATGCCCCCCAAATGTATAGTCTAATCAATATCACACAGAACACCTTTAATGTGTCAGTTACCTATTGCCACCGTGATACTGTATAAGAACCTCGAAAATCTCAGTGCTTTATAACAACAGACATTTGCTTTCCTCACTCATGGGCTTATGAGTCCGTTGGAGTTTGGCATCAGGATGCAAAAACGGTTTGGGTCTGTTCCACATGCCTTGTACTGAAACCCAGGCTACTCTGGGCTATGCTGTTTTCATGTTGGTGGAAGAGCACAGGAGAGGAAATCCAACTGTGAAAGTGTATTTTATACCTCTTCTGACATCAAATGGATCAGTCTATAGAGAGCCCACAGTTCATGGTCTTACCTTTACATACAGGTACTTGGTAGAAAGGACTCCTTTAAAAGAGAAATATTATTTGGTTTAATAATAAAATATTTTTAACTCTGTGGATTCAGAAGTAAAATTTTAAAAAATATTTTAAAAGTATACAGAATAGGGCTTCCCTGGTGGCGCAGTGCTTGAGAATCCGCCTGCCAATGCAGGGGACACGGGTTCGAGCCCTGGTCTGGGAAGATCCCACATGCCGCAGAGCAACTAGGCCCGTGAGCCACAAATACTGAGCCTGCGTGTCTGGAGCTTGTGCTCTGCAACAGGAGAGGCCGCGATAGCGAGAGGCCCGCGCACCGCGATGAAGAGTGGCCCCCGCTTGCCGCAACTAGAGAAAGCCCTTGCACAGAAACGAAGACCCAACACAGCCAAAAATAAATAAATAAATAATAAAAATAAAGGAATTGCTTTAAAAAAAAAAAAAAGTATACAGAATAGCATGTTGAATTTATGACTATGTGTCCACTGCTCTGAATTAACAAATTAAGAGTAATATGCTATATGTTTATATTTAGTTCCATTTGCAAGTTTTTTGAAGAAATAAATTTTATGGTTGGACTTTCTTCTTTACCCTTCTCCAGTCCTTTCTTTCTCTCCCAGGAACAACCATTATTTGCTGAATAGTCGCTTCTTCCCCCAGAGATAGGCAGTCCAAAGTAACTTTAAGACTTCTGCATCCAAACATAAAGTTGTTGAGAATTTCAAAAAGCCACTTATCTTGCCTCTGAATTCTCCATCTCCACATGGTAACCATTCTTGCTCTGGGTCCATTGTAATTCTGCCCAATTGTTGTTGTCCATTTTCTGCAAACTTTGAACTAAATGGTAAATTTAACCATCACCACCAAGCTTTATATACACTGGTGGAGGAAGAAAACTACTAAGTCAATATCCTAACAATAATGACTACAGCAACGTCCAAAGAGAAGTAGAGGCTACAACCTATTTTTCCTGTTATTTAAATTCTTCCAGCCTCTATACATTTCTTCATTCTCCTTGAATTCAGCCAGGTTCTCATTGGCTGGGGTTTTGCCTGATAGGTTGGTACAAGTGTTCCTAAGTAGTCTAAGGCTTTGCTAGCCCTGCATAGGTTTAAGGTAATTTTTTGTTAATTTCTATGACCAGGCTTGGTAAAGTGGTCCCCTAGGTGTAAGCCATACTCCTACTGACTTTCTTCTTTTAAGGTAACCTTATTTCTCCCTGATAGTTAAGGTCAATTGTAGTTTTAGTCAACACTATGGCATCCTATTCCCTGTATTGTTTCAGTGACATAAAGAATGTAAAATGACTAGATGGCTCCTGTCTCCCGGTAGAAGTGCCCCTCCCTTATTTCTAAGATCTTCCATCAAACAAAGCAGAGTCACAGAGATAGAAAGCAAAAGATTTTAAAGGCTTCTGCCTTTGTTCCTAAATACATGCATTCTGTCTGTGGGATAGGCAAGTGCCACATGTGGTTCTGAGCACATGCCGTATTCAGTAAGCTAGCATTCCAGCCTCAGAAAGTGATGCCTCCCAGCTTGTGCCATGACAGTTATCAGTAAATTGTTCACTCGCTTTTTTGTTCTTGAGTTTACCATAGCTGTGGGTGATCAGGCTTGTGAGGAGAACAGTGACTCCCTTTAGGCGTCAGCCTTTTGTCTCATTTCCTTCACTATGAAGTCAGTTCCTTGGTTGGAAGCAGGGTACTAGTAATATGGATTCCATGTCAAATCATCAGAATCATGGAGTGGCCAAGGATGGTAACACAATTCTAAGTAGTTTATAAGTTGTTATTGCATCCAGAATGAAGGAGATCTCATTCTACTCTGGGACTATCAGACTCTGTCTAGAGTATTTTGATTTTTATAAACTAGACATGGGCAACTAGGAGTCCATCTAGAGGTGATTACAGGATGCAAGAGAAGACCATGGTCCATAAGGATAAACTGAAGAAGCTGTTGTGTTTAATCAGGAGAAGTGGTAGCTATCTACAAAATTCTATTTGAATGAGCAGTACAACCCCATGAATACTGAGGAGTAACCTAAACAAGAATTTTATAGGGCTCATGTGATGGCAATACTAATCCTTTGTGTAGGCATAGAAAAGGACAGTAGACTAAAAGGAGGGATGGGATATTTCTGAATGGGAAAATTGAATATTTAAAGATGTCATTTATTCCCAAATGAATTTAAACTCTAATGTAATTCTACTCAAAATTCTAATGGAATTGTTCTTTTGAACTTGTTTAATTGATCTTAAGTTTTTTCAGGAAGAATAATAAAGAAAATACTGGAAAAGAAGAGTAATGGGGAGGATAAATTTTAGCAGCAGCCAGTGGAGTGTTTTCATGGGATGCCTGGAAGTTGCAGACATTATTCTCACCCTTGACCTATGGGCCCAGACTCAGTCATATGTCCATACATGTCTGCAAGGGAGATTGGGAAATACAGTGTACAGATGAGCAGTATGTACCCAGCTAAATATCAAAATGCTGTTACAGAGACAGAGTTTCTACCACATCATGAAAGAAAAACAAGTGTATAGAAAAAGATTTCAGGGACTGCCCTGGTGGCGCAGTGGTTAAGAATCCACCTGCCAGTGCAGGGGACACGGGTTCGAGCCCTGGTCCGGGAAGATCCCACATGCCGCAGAGCAACTAAGCCCGTGCTCCACAACTACTGAGCCTGTGCTCTAGAGCCCGCGAGCCACAACTACTGAGCCCATGCTCCACAACTACTGAAGCCTGCATGCCTAGAGCCTGTGCTCCACAACAAGAGAAGCCACTGCAGTGAGAAGAGTGAGAAGCTCGCGCACCACAACGAAGAGTAGCCCCCCACACCGCAACTAGAGAAAGCCCGCGTGCAGCAATGAAGACCCAATGAAGCAAAAAAATAAGAAGAAGAAAAAGATTTCATCTTCTATAATAATCAAATTACTACCATGTCACAGACATTTTAGAAAGAATTTTAGCAGTTAGTATTTAAAAAAACGAAACTTTATAAATGACATAATTTTTCACTCTGAAATCAGGAAACTTATGTGAAATGGGGCAGCAGGGGAGAATGGGTATGCTATGAACAGGAAGTCTTTATTACAGAATTCTTTATTATTGAAAATTTAATCCAGCCTAAATTTTTAACATTATGAGAAGGGTTAAAAACACTTAATGTGTAGTAGAATGATAAAAAATGTGAAGATAGGAAATAAAATGAATATTTTATTATCAATGTAAAGTAGAAAAACTGAATTCCACATTATACATACTATACACAACTATGTAAACAAATAAGCAATACAGAGGAAAGACCTGTAGAAATACATTAAAATATTAATAATAGTTATCTTTGAGTGGTAAGACTTTGTCTTTTTTATTTCTGTGTATTTTTTTAATATTGAGAATTTATACTTTTATAATGGAAAACTTATTTTGAAAATCTGCCACATAGAAGAGAATTAGATTTACTTTCTATGACTCTGGAGGGAGAATCTTCAAAGATCAGTAGTAGGGGTTAACAACGACCAGGTTTGGGTTCAATAGAAGATAAAGTGTTTCTTAGTTAGAGCCATCTAAATATGGAATAGATTGCTAAGAAGTCGTCTTCTCAATGAATCCTACCCTTACCACTCTATTTAAACTGCATCCTGCTGCAATTTCCCAAATACTTCTAATCTTCCTCAGCATTTTCTAATTTTTTTGGGGGGGGAGTGGCTGTTTTGGGTCTTTGTTGCTGCACACGGGCTTTCCCTAGCTGTGGTGAGTAGGGGCTACTCTTCGTTGTGCTGCATGGGTTTCTTATTGTGGTGGCTTCTCCTGTTGCAGAGTGCGGGCTCTAGGCGCACAGGTTTCAGTAGTTGCAGCACGAGGGCTCAGTACTCGCAGCACAAGGGCCCTAGAGCACGTGGGCTTCAGTAGTTGCGGCACATGGGCTCAGTAGTTGTGGCGCTCGGGCTCTAGGGCGGGCGGGCTTTGGTAGTTGTGGCACGCAGGCTCAGTAGTTGTGGTGCACAGGCTTAGTTGCTCCACAGCATGTGAGATCTTCCCAGACCAGGTATCGAACCCCTGTCCCCTGCATTGGCAGGCAGATTCTTAACCCACTGCACCACCAGGGAAGTCCCAGTATTTTCTAATTTTTTATGTCACTAATAATTTATAAAAACACTAGATGATTTACTTATTTAGTATGCTAATTGTTTACTGTCTATCTCCCTCTTCTAGAATGCTAGTTTACTGATACATTCCAAGAATCTTGACCACTGCTTGGCACATTAAAGGTACTTAATATTTGTTCAGTTAATTAATAAATGTTTTCTTATTAATTATTCTGATCTTTATGTCCTTAGGCCAGCCTTTACTGTTGCCATATAAGCCTTCTGGTAGTACAAAGATGTACTATGTTCCCCAATTAAGACAAATTCCTTCATCTCTGGATTCCAAGTCAGACACCACCATTGAGAGCTCACACTCAGGTATTATGCAGAAATTATTCAAAATTTTACTTTTTGAAATTTTATTTGTGGATTGGCTGTTTAATTCTGGATGACATATGAAAGCTCAGTGCTATTTAATCTTTAAGTGAAACATGGAGATTTTCATGACACAGTCTCTGGTTCAGATAGGTGAGTTATTTGGTCAGATGTATTGTGTACACTCAAACATTTGATAAATATTTGAAGAAAATTGTATGAACAGTTACTTGTTTGGGTTAGTGGACTCCATCTAGGACAAAGGTTTCCAAGTTTTCTCTGTTCACAGTCACCTTAGTGTTTGGGTGATTTCTTTTCTCATCATCGTGGGGATATAAATCATCAGCAGCATATAAATACATGAAGTATTTTTTCAGATACTAAGCTATTATGTTATTAGGGTATAAAAATACTTACCGTTTTGATCTTACAGCTTAATAAGCAAAAATATTTTTGGTTTTGTGTTTGAAAGAAAACATTTTACTTTGTTCAGAAATATGCATAATTACTTGCTAACGAGATATGTGTGGCTATTAGGGCACAGTTTCTCACACCTTGAGATGAGATTGGACACAACCACCCTCATTTATTGCTTTTGTTACAGAAACTGTCAAAAATCCAACTCTGCAGAGATACAGACAGCAGCATTGAAAGGAATGTAGCAGTATCTAATGTTGAAACTTTAAACTATCTTTAGCTATTAGTTTTTGTCCTGTACACCAGATATTACATATCACTGTTTCTCTAGAGTTTTAAAATATCCCACAACATCCCTGTGAGATCACCACAATAGAACTGCAGATTTAGAAAATGAATAGCATCCTGTGGAGGAACTGAATAAATATTTTCTGTGGAAAATTATAAGGATACGGAGTTGGTATGGTGCGGGGTTTTGATTGTTGGGATAACATATTGATTGGTCCACAGGAGTTGACTTGGTTCCGTGTAGATATAAATTGTTCATGATTTGTCAATAGACATCTTTATAGGTGTAGAAATTAAAAAGAAAGTAGTTGTCCCTGGTCTTATGCAGATTTTCTGTTAATTTTAAGAGGACCCAACTAGTATCTAATGGTAACTGAGTTAAAGCCCCTGATATAATTGCTCCTGATTTCCCACTGTGATGCCACTGAAAAAAAGAACCACAAAATGCTCATATGTTAGGATTGATTATGAAGCCTATAACCAGGAACTGGAAGAAATTTTCACTACCTGCATGGCTATGATTTTAAAAACTCACTTAGTGGCTACGAGACATAAAACAAGCTTACTTAATTGATTGTAGGTAGGAAAATCTTTTATCTCAGTCTCACTTTCAGCCCCCTAGTTCAGAAGACAGAATGTACCAATAGAAGTGTAATCAGGTGTTCCAGTATTTTTTGAGGCCTCCTGTGTACTTCTATTCATTTACATCCTAACTCTTCCCTTTGGAGACATTAACTTTGAGAAAAATTGGACAGTAGTGGGAAGAGGAAATGACTACTCAGGGATGGTACACTGTATCCTGAGAAATACTGTCCGTATAAATAAAGTACTGAATGCATCAATTAGACAAGAAGAGATCTGTTGGCTATATATACTTGAGGTTGTCATTTATCATGTTCTGCATCTATTCTGAGAGTGAGGGAGTTGACAGAAGAAAATAATAGTTTCTTAGACCAGTAGAGCTGATCTAGCTGAAAGCCTAGGAATTGTTCTGATAGATAGTGTCTATTAGTGTGTTGTGATTCTATAGATACTAGAAAGATCCAACTAGAGTTTGGGGCCAAGGGCAAGTCATAAACCGTTGCAGATATTTGGACCAAATAATTTCTCCTCAGTTGAGAATGAGTAAACAATTGAACTCATAAAATTCTTTTAAAGACAAAAACAAAGGGACTTCCCTCGTGGCGCAGTGGTTAAGAATCCGCCTGCCAATGCAGAGGACACGGGTTCCAGCCCTGGTCCGGGAAGATCCCACATGCCACAGAGCAACTAAGCCTGTGCGCCACAACTACTGAGCCTGCGCTTTAGAGCCTGCGAGCCATGACTACTGAAGCCCGCATGCCTAGAACCCATGCTCCGCAACAAGAGAAGCCACCGCAATGAGAAGCCCGCGCACTGCAACGAAGAGTAGCCCCCGCTCGCCGCAACTAGAGAAAGCCCGTGCACAGCACCGAAGACCCTACACAGGCAAAAATAAAAATAAATAAATTAAAAACAAAACAAAAACAAAAAAACAAGGCAAAGGTAACCTCGCAAAGAAAGAGATAGATGTTAGAGATTTACTCATTAGGTCAAGTAACACTCTGAAGTAGTAACAGGATTTCATTTATATCTGACAGTAAGTTCTGTGAAGATAGGTACTATGCCTTTTTTTTTGTAAGCCATTTTATACCTCATACCAATATATAATATAGATGTTATTTTGATATTCATTTAAAGACATTTAAATACTTTATGTACTAGTACTGTCAATAGGAGCAAAAAGCCATGGGGAGAGAACTGGCTGGGAGTTTTAAAACAAAGTGAGGAGTTAATAGCAGAAAAAAATGGTGGAGTAAAGACCTCCAACATTTTGCCCTGTGATAAAAGCAACAGAATTTTGGCAAAACTTTATGGAAAACTTTTCCAAAACTCTGGAAATTAACCAAAGGCTTGTAGCTTTTGTAGTAAGCATTTATTCAAGAAAAATGGCTGAACCTTGATAAGAATAGTAATAAGCTTGTGGCATTTTACCTTGCCCTATTCTCATTGCCATACTCAGCTCAGTGATTGATAACCTTGAAAAATATCAGCCTGCATTCCCAGGACTGGAGGGAGCAGAACAGAGCTGGACCTCTTTCACAATTTCATTCCCAAAGAATTGTCAGTATTTGACCTGTCTGATGGCTCTCTGGAAGACTCCACTCAAAAGGCTTATCTTTATTCGACCTTACTCAGAGCTATCCAGTGCGTATGAGCCTCTGTGTCTATGTGTGAGGTGTTTGTCAAAAAACACTTACAGGCAAGTGTTTTATTTTAGTTTCTTAAATATTTATTTATTTAATTTATTTATTTTGGCTGTGCCGGGTCTTAGTTGCACCACTCAGGATCTTCGTTGCGGCATGCGGACTCCTTAGTTGCAGGACCTAGTTCCCTGACCAGGGATCGATCCCAGGGCCCCTGCATTGGGAGCTCGGAGTCTTACCCCCTAGACCACCAGGGAAGTCCCCAAGCAACTGTTTTAATGTCACAATGCATGAGGCAGTGGATAACACTTGAGACAAACAATAGACTAACCAAAAGCTTTATCGGAAAAACTGAGGATGAGATGTCCATAGATATGTTGAAAAGCACTGATATATTCCTAGGACTCTAGAAGACCACAAGTGTGCACAGGCCTGAGTGCATGCTCAGGAAAGATCTGAGAGGGGCCTACCCTTTACCTTTGGCTGCCCTTGAGGCTCTGGGCAAGAAGAAAGGGAAGGCTAAGGCCGAATTGATAACTCCCTGCCCTCAGCGTTGATGGCTATGTGCACGTAGTCCCTCGGCAAAGACTGGGAGATTTATTGTTTCTAGATGTTTAAGGATATCTCCATCTAGGCATTAGCTGACCACTAAGCTAGTTGAGTGGCAGCTTCAGTAGACTTTATAGAATTTGTTCAGAAAAGTTACTTAAAAAAAAAAAAACAGCGTAAAGCAACAGCAGGAAACCCTAGGGAGGTAGTAGACTCTGATTTCCAGGGTTGTCACATTATATTTTTTAAGATGTCCAGTTTTCAACAAAAAGTTACAAGATATGGAAATTCAAAGTAAAAAAATATATATATGGACCATACAAAAGAAAAATAGCAGTTTAGAAACTGTCTGTGAGGAATCTCAGACATTGGACTTACTAAATGAAGATGTTAAAATAGCTATTTAAAATATGTTCAAAGAACTAAATGAAACCATGTCGAAAGAAGTATAAGAACAGTGTCTTACCAAATAGAGAATATCAATAAAGAGAAATTACAAAAAAGAACCAAATAGAAGATCTGTAGTTGAAAAGTACAATAACTAAAATAAAAAATTGACTGGAGAAAGCTCAGTATCAGACTTGAACAGGCAGAAGTATGAGTCAGTGAACATGAAGATAGGCCAATTGAGATTATCCAGTGTGAGAAACAGAAAGAAAAAAGAACGAAGAGAAATTAACAGAATCTCAGAGTCCTATGGGACACCTTCAAGCATCCTATTATACACATAATGGGAGTTCCAGATGAAGAGACAGAAAAAGAGACTGAAGGAGTATTTGGAGAAATAATGGCCTAAAATTTCACAAATTTGATGACTGCTGTTAATCTGCACATCCCAAAAGCTCAAGGAAGTCCAAGCATGATACAGTCAAAGAGAGCCACATCTACATACATCATAAACCATCAAATGACAAAGACAGTGTTAAAGCAGCAAGAGCGGAGTTATCATGTACAAAGAATCTTCAATAAGACTAATTGCTGATTTTTCATCAGAAACCATAGAGGCCAGAAGGCATTGCAATGACATATGCAAAGAGCTGAGGAAAAAAACCTGCCTACCAAGTATTCTGTACCTAGCAAAACTACCCTTCAGAAATGAAGGAGAGATTAAGACATTCTCAGATAAACAACAGTTGAAAGACTCCACTGCTAGCAAACTGACCCACAGAAAATACTAAAGAGATTTTTTTCAAGATGGAATGGTGAACACCAGACAGTAACTTAAATCCACATGAAAAAAGTACTAAAGGTAACTACATAAGGAAATACAAAAGACAGTATAAATGTATTTTTGTTTGTAATTCAGTTTTTCTCCTATATGACTTAAAAGACAAATGCAGTATAAGCAAGTCCCAAATACACACAAAAAAAACTAACAGAATTAAAATGATAAAACCTGACACTATATTTTTAAATAAATAAATTTATTTATTTATTTATTTGTATTTTTATTTTTGGCTGCGTTGGGTCTTCGTTGCTGCGCGCGGGTTTTCTCTAGCTGTGGCGAGCAGGGGCTACTCTTTGTTGTGGTGCGCGGGCTTCTCGTTGCGGTGGCTTCTCTTGTTGAGGAGCACGGGCTCTAAGTGCATGGGCTTCAGTAGTTGTGGCTCTTGGGCTCTAGAGCTCAGGCTCAGTAGTTTTGGCACGCGGGCTTAGTTGCTTCGTGGCATGTGGGATCTTCCCAGACCAGGGCTCGAGCCCGTGTCCCCTGCACTGGCAGGCGGATTCTTAACCACTGTACCACCAGGGAAGTCCGAAAAACTGACACTATTAAAGGGAGAAATATTTCAAGCCAATAGCAAAAGGTCATATATTGTATAATTCCATGTATATGAAATGTCCAGAATGAGCAAATCCGTATAGACAGAAAGTAGATTAGTGGATGCCAGGGGATGTTGGGGAGGGGAAAATAGGGAGTAACAGCTAACATATACAAGATTTCTTTGTGGGGGGCGTGACAAAAATGTTCTGGAATTAGATAACAATATTGGTGGTGAAAATACTAAGAACTAGTGAATTGTACACTTACTTTAATTGGTGAATTTTTTTTTTTTTGAATCTTGTAGAAGTTTTTATTTCAGTGATTAAAAGAACGCAGTAAATGGAAAGTATGCTGGTTTACATTAGGCATGCACCTCTACCTGAAACTGCTGTTAGTTTTTTTTTGTTTTTCTTTTTTTAAATTTATTTATTTATTTATTTATGGCTGTGTTGGGTCCTCGTTTCTGTGCGAGGGCTTTCTCCATTTGCGGCAAGCGGGGGCCAATCTTCACCACGGTGCGCGGGCCTCTCACCATCGCGGCCCCTCTTGCTGCGGAGCACAGGCTCCAGACGCGCAGACTCAGTAGCTGTGGCCCACGGGCCCAGCTGCTCCGCGGCACGTGGGATCCTCCCAGACCAGGGCCCGAACCCGCGTCCCCCGCACTGGCAGGCAGACCCCCAACCACTGCGCCACCAGGGAAGCCCTGCTGTTAGTTTTTGACTGGCCTAAATCTTTATAACTTATTTTTTCATTTAGGCACATCTTTAAATTTTTTTGGACCCTGACATACAGGGTAAGTTAACTTCTTCCTTGTGGCAGTTTAGTATGAGAATTATGTTCGCTGGCTAGATTCCTTTAACTAAAGGCCTCTAGACTCTCAGGCTACCTGTACTAGCTCAAGACTGTACTTTATATATAGATATTTAAGTGAATCACAGTATAAGGGAGGGAGATAATCTAGAAAGGTGAAATGTACTGTATGAATACTCCATACATTTTTTTTCTAGCACAGATAATCAAACACTAGATAAGGAGGCCTACAGTCAAGTACCAAATTACTCTTTCCCCCACTGCTGCCCTTTCTGAGAGACACAAAGATGTATATCGATCTCTCCAGAAATCTGAAAGGAATCCACACAAATAACAGATTATTACCTATGTGGTCCCACATATCAAATTATAGAGCAGTTCCACTATTAAAATTATAGGAAGCAGTTAATGGGACTATGAGGAAAGCATCGTCCCACATACAGTAACATACACCTAGTAGAGTTTTCCATTCATCTGTCAATTGTTTTCCCAAGATTAGCATTAAAAAACACAACCCCAAACACATTTGACCCTCAAACCACCCCCACACACAAAAATTGGTCTTTGTTCATTCTCAGATGACAGGATGTCCCAAGAGTGACAAAGGTGGGAGCCAATCCCCCCACAGCCTTTTCTTCAACCATCCCATCAACTGCTCTTCATTTCTTGAACTACCTTCCTTTTCCAGAGAGGTAATAATCAGGTCAGTCAGAAAGGCTTTCTGAGAAGACTGGCTTGGATTTCTGGGTCTGTTCCAGTCGATTCAAGATGAATTGGCTTGTATCAATGAAGCGCTCAACGCAGTTCACAAAACAGGCCTCAGCCCGACTGTCCAACTTTGGCCCAGGCTTGTCCATGCACATTTCCCAACAAAGTTCCGTCATCTGGTGCACCAGCTGCTGGAAGCACTTCTTCTGAGTCTCTACCTCGATGAAATGCTGCAGCTGCGGGTCGACCGAGCCCAAACCCGCTGCGGAGGAAGACGAGGAGGACGCCATCCCAGCGCGGCCACGCGTGCCGAGACAAACTCCGCACCAACTCACCGACCTTCACGTGTCTCCGCGGCGGAACCCTTAATTGGTGAATTTCATGTTTTGTCTCAATTTAGAAAAAAAAGTGTGTGTGTTGGGGGGGGGTGTGGGCAGGAATGAACATATGAAGGAAAAGACTGCCTAAAACTGTAAAGATTTGGTAACAGATTTAAAATACATTTTGCAGGCAAAAAGGGTGGAATTAACATGAAGGAAGTTAAATTAGTGATGAGGACAAATCTGAGAGTCTGCAAAATTACAGAGGAAAAAGAAGAAGAAAATGAAAATGCTGTGAAAGATGATGAGAGACATAAGAAACATAGCTAAGTAAACCAAACCAAGAATTATATCTGTAGCTGAGGAAGAAAGTAATATTCAAACACTTAATTGAATAAAACATCCTCCTCCTGAAAAGGGGAACACTGTATGCAGATTGAAAGTTGCCATAAAAATCCAGGGAAAAATCAGAGACTGAGACACATATCAGAAAAAGATTTTTGAGTTAAAATAAATAGAAGAAAATCCCATAAATATACAATTAAAAAAAAAAAGTTAAGAGAAGAAAATTTAGTCTGATATCAGGCTTATTTAAAATACTAAATGTAAAAATAATGGAACCAAATCTGTATTTATTGGGAAAATTATATAATTCAAGGATTTATGGACCCAGTGCATTTTCATTAAGCACTATGACAATGAAAAGACATTTTCACAAGTACACAGCAGCTAGAAAGTATATTCAACCTCTGTACCTTCTTGAAAAATTCACTTGAAGACTCACCCAGCTGAAGAGATGAATCAAAATGAAGAAGTCATTACAGAGAAATGAAGCAATGCTGAAAGTGATCAGTGGTGAACTTTGAAGTCAGTTTGACACAACACTCATCTAAACAGCAAATTTAGTTACAAGGTGGAAAAAAAAATGCCAAAAGTTAATTTTGGAATGAAAGGCATGAAAAGAAAAAACAATTGTGTTTCTTGTCTTTTTGACTAAAGAGGTGTCATTTTATTCATGACTTGGTGATCAGATAGGTTAAAGAAGTTTTCATAAAAAATAAATTTGACTTGATTAAAATTTAAAACTTGTGTGCACCAAAAAACAAAACACCATCAACATAGTAAAAAGGTTGCACACAGAATTGGGAAAAACATGTGCAATTCATATATCTGATGAGAGATGACTATCCATAATATATGAAGAACTCTTACAGTTCAACAACAGCAAAAAGCAATCTAATTTTTAAATGAGTACAGAATCTGAAGAGCCATTTCTCCAGGAAAGATACAGATGGCCAAAGAGAACGTGAAAAGATGTTTTACATCATTAGTCATGAAGGAAATGTAAATAAAAACTACAAAGAGATACCACTTCATACCCATTAGGATGGCTTTTATGAAATAAAAAAGAGCAAGGGTTGGCAGGGATATGGTGAAATTGGAACTCTTGTGTATTGCTGATGGGAATGTAAAATGGTAGAGCCACCGTGGAAAACAGTGTAGTGGTTCCTCAAAAAATGAAACATAGAATTACTATATGATCTAGCAATTCTTCTTCTAAGTATATACCCAAAAGAATCGAAAGCAGGGATTTGAACAGATTTTGAACACCCAGGTTCATAGCAGCATTATTAACAATAGCCAAAGGGTGAGAACAATCCAGATGTCTACCACCTGATGAATGGATCAATACAATGTGATATATACATACAATAGAATATTATTCAGCCTTAAAAAGGAGTGAATTTCTGACACATGCTACACTGTGGATGGACTTTGAAGGCATTGTGCTAAGTAATACAAGCCAGTCACAAAAGGGTTGGAGGAGGAGGAAAAAGGGAGTTATTGTTTAATAGGTACAGAGTTTCCATTTGGGAAAATGAGTTAATTCTGGAGATGGATGGTGTGATGGTTGCACAACAATGTGAATATACTTAATGCCTTAACTTGTATGCTTAAAAATGTTTGAAATGGTAACTTTTATGTATATTTTACCACAATGGAAAAAAGCTACCAAAAAATAAAACTCGAAAAGAATTTTAAAACTAGATATCTGTCTTCCAAATTATTGTTGAGTATATAAAATAAGCAAAATAACATAGAACAGAACAGGAAACAAGAGGGGCCTCTGTGGTGGCGCAGTGGTTAAGAATCTGCCTGCCATCGCAGGGGACACGGGTTCAAGCCCTGGTCCAGGAAGATCCCACATGTCGTGGAGCAGCTAAGTCCATGCACCACAACTACTGAGCCCGCATGCCACGACTGCTGAAGCCCGCGAGCCTAGAGCCCATGCTCCGCAACAAGAGAAGCCACTGCAATGAGAAGCCCGCGCACCGCAAGGAAGAGTAGCCGCGGCTTGCCGCAACTAGAGAAAGCCCACACATAGCAACGAAGACCCAACGCAGCCAAAAAAAAACAAACAAACAAGAAACAAGAAACTTTAAGATAGCATAAATAAGTCAGATGAATAGATTACGATGAAATGTCTTTAACTATGATAAGTAATTTTGGCGTACATTGGCATTGTGTCATACATGCATTTAAACAAGTTCAATTACATGTATTTAACAAAAAGAGAAGAGGAGAATGAACCTTAAGAGTACAAGTGTGTTGTACCCTCCACACTCTTATCAGCATATTAGCATGAGAGAGTTTGAAATGAGAGGTGGGAAACCTCAGTTCTCGAAGTTCAGTGTCCTCATTTGACTTTTATAGTTTAAGCATCTTTTAACTTGCTTCCCTGAGTATGATTCTAGAGTTTAAGTGTTTTTAGTACAATGTGGTCTCTAAACACAAGTCACACAAGTTTTAAAACTCTACTGATAAAAATATTTGTTGCCATGAGATGCTAACTCTCTAATAAAATTGTTTTACATAGGCCTTTGTTCTTCAGGAATTTAGCTTGTTTACTTCCTAACTACCTACCCAGTTAATTTACTTCGGTAGGACTGTGCTGATTAAAAATGTCTGTAAAAGTGTGTTTAGTTTAGGATAGTTTTGGCTCTGAGAGATGAAAACAAAAACAAAATGACATTGGCTTAAAGCTTTAAGACAGAAAAGAGTATCAGGGAACAAAGCTCTTTCTCTCCTGTTGCTTCAACATTTTAGCCTCCATTCTCATGCTGTAGTTATCAGACACGTATTCCAGCCAGCAGAAAGGAAAAAAAGGGAAAAAGAAAAAAGTGTATTTCTTCCTTTAAATACTTCTCAAAAGTTAAATGTACCATTCCCCTTCCATCCTATTGGCCAGACTTATTGACACGGTCACACCAACCTATGTTGCCAGGGAGGCTGGGAAATGTAATCTCTATTATGGTATGCCCAGCTAAGTCAGGTTCTATTTTAGGGGAAAAGGAAAATGGATTTCAGAGGACAGCTGGTAGTCTGCCACAAGTATAAATAAAAACATAGTTTGGAGTATAATTAGCCACTTCTCTTTTTTTGTGTATTGCTTCTTTTTCAGAAGTTATATTGTATTCTGGGCAATATTGTATTCGAAAATTTACCCGCTTTTTTGCTGTTTTTAAACGAATGCTTCAGAAAAAGTCTTGATCATGTTAATCTCCTCATCAGAAAGTTTTCATTGCCCTTGAAAATAAAAACTAGGACTTCGCCGGTGGTGCAATGGTTAAGAATCCGCCTGCCAATGCAGGGGACACGGGTTCGAGCCCTCCTGTGCTCTGCAACAAGAGAAGCCACCGCAATGAGAAGCCCGCGCACCACAATGAAGAGTAGCCCCGCTCGCCGCAACTACAGAAAGCCCGCGCGCAGCAATGAGCACCCAATGCAACCAAATAAATAAATACATTTATTAAAGAAAAAGAATGAAAACTAAACTTTTTAAGCCTAGTCTTTCAGAACAGTAGAATGGGCTCCCAAAGAACCTTTCAAATGCTAATTTTTCTCTTTTCCTTACAAATTCTATAATCTAATAAATTATATACTTGCACTGTTTCTTAGATGTTCAGTTGCTTTCCTGATTCCATTTTTTTCATATGTATTCACCTTTGCCCAAAATGCTTTTCTCTTTCCATCTCAGTTTTTTTTGGTTTTGTTTTAAACATCTTTATTGGAGTATAATTGCTTGACAATGGTGTCTTAGTTTCTGCTTTATAACAAAGTGAATCAGCTATACATATACATATATCCCCATATCTCCTCCCTCTTTCGTCTCCCTCCCACCCTCCCTATCCCACCCCTCTAGGTGGTCACACCGCACTGAGCTGATCTCCCTGTGCTATGCGGCTGCTTCCCACTAACTATCTATTTTACATTTGGTAGTATATGAGTCCATGCCACTCTCTCACTTCGTCCCAGCTTACCCTTCCCCCTCCCCGTGTCCTCACGTCTGTTCTCTACGTCTGCGTCTTTATTCCTGTCCTGCATCCATCTCACTGTTTATCCAGTGTAACTCTCTTCTCACACTAGTAGATGCTTGAGAGGTATTTTAAAATAATTTTTGTCAGCTTCCTGTCTGAATCTTGATTTCCCTCTCTTAGGTTCCAGTGCTGCTGCTGCTTCAGAGCAGTCAGCTCAACTACAAGACACGAAGATTGATAATCTACCAGACACTAAAGCCATTAAACAGAAAGAGGAGGTCCACAGTAAGAGGACAGTTCCTAAGGAAGCCTGGTCCGAAGAGAAGAAATCCTTGCAAATAGATATTGCAGGTAATGGGGAGTGGGGCAGGGGGTGTGAGAGAGAGAGAGCATGCACACGCAAACGCCTGTGTCTACGTGTTTCCACTTAATTCTGATGAGACTATAGTCTCACAATTTAAACAGAGTTCCGTCTTTTTATTTTTTGCTTTCTTATGCATATCACTTCAGTGCTTCTTTGTCTGTGTGGATGTATGTATTTATTTGTAAGATAATTGTTACTTCTGGGAAAAGACACTGGCAATTTAGAAACAAAATGACAATTAAATACCCAAGGCTGATAGTATTAGAAGTGAAGTATCATGTCTCAACACTGAAACAGGGGAGGGAAAGCTTAAGGCATTCCAGATGACTGTGACAAAGACAGAAAGAATCTCAATACAAACTTTTTAAAAATTACAATAAAAAAGACCCAAGATCAAATCTATTTATGTTTACCCATGGCCCCCTTTTTCTAATAACATAAAAGAAAAGTGTATAGGACACAAGCCGTTACTACCTAGCTGTCAAACTTTATGTCTTAGAGGAATATAGAACAGTATCCAGATAAGAAAAGAAAGGAGGGAGGATTAACCAAGATGGCGGAGTAGAAGGACGTGCTCTCACTCCCTCTTGCGAGAGCACCAGAATCACAACTGGCTGCTGGACAATCATTGACAGGAAGACCCTGGACTTCACCAAGGAGGATACCCCACGTCCAAGGACAGAGGAGAAGGCACAGTGAGACGGTAGGAGGGGCTCAATCAGAGTAAAATCAAATCCCATAACTGCTGGGTGGGTGACTCACAGACTGGTGAACACTTATACCACAGAAATCCACCCACTGGAGTGAAGGTTCTGAGCCCCACGTCAGGCTTCCCAACCTGGGGGTCCAGCAATGGGAGGAGGAATTCCTAGAGAATCAGACTTTGAAGCCTAGTGGGAATTGATTGCGGGACTTCGACAGGACTGGGGGAAACAGAGACTCCACTCTTGGAGGGCACACACAAAGTAGTGCGCGCATGGGGACCCAGGGGAAGGAGCAGTGACCCTGGGGGAGACTGAACCAGACCTACCTGCTGGTGTTGGGGGGTCTCCTGCAGAGGCGGGGGGTGGCTCTGTTTCACCGTGGGGACAAGGACACTGGCAGCGGAGGTTCTGGGAAGTGCTCCTTGGCGTGAGCCCTCCCAGAGTCTGCCATTAACCCCACCAAAGAGCCCAGGTAGGCTCCAGTGTTGGGTTGCCTCAGGCAAAACAACCAACAGGGAGGGAACCCAGCCCCACCCATCAACAGTCAAGTGGATTAAAGTTTTACTGAGCTCTGACTGCCACAGCAACAGTCGGCTCTACGCACCACCAGAGCCTCCTATCAAGCCTCTTAGATAGCCTCAACCACCAGAGGGCAGACAGCAGAAGCAAGAAAAACTACAATCCTGCAGCCTGTGGACCAAAAACCACAGTTACAGAAAGATAGACAAGATGAAAAGGCAGAGGGCTATGTCCCAGATGAAGGAACAAGAAAAAACCCCAGAAAAACAACTAAATGAAGTGGAGATAGGCAACCTTCCAGAAAAAGAATTCAGAATAATGATAGTGAAGATGATCCAGGACCTCGGAATAAGAATGGAGGCAAAGATCGAGAAGATGCAAGAAATGATTAACAAAGACCTAGAAGAATTAAAGAACAAACAGAGATGACCAAGACAATAACTGAAATGAAAACTACACTAGAAGGAATCAATAGCAGAATAACTGAGGCAGAAGAACGGATAAGTGACCTGGAAGACAGAATGGTGGAATTCATTGCTGCAGAGCAGAATAAAGAAAAAAGAATGAAAAGAAATGAAGACAGCCTAAGAGACCTCTGGGACAACATTAAACGCAACAACATTCGCATTATAGGGGTCCCAGAAGGAGAAGAGAGAGAGAGAAAGGACCAGAGAAAATATTTGAAGAGATTATAGTCGAAAACTTCCCTAACATGGGAAAGGAAATAGCCACCCAAGTCCAGGAAGCGCAGAGAGTCCCATACAGGATAAACCCAAGGAGAAACACACCGAGACACATAGTAATCAAAGTGGCAAAAATTAAAGACAAAGAAAAATTATTGACAGCAGCAAGGGAAAAACGACAAATAACATACAAGGGAACTCCCATAAGGTTAACAGCTGATTTCTCAGCAGAAACTCTGCAAGCCAGAAGGGGGTGGCATGGTATACTGAAAGTGATGAAAGGGAAGAACCTACAACCAAGATTACTCTACCCGGCAAGGATCTCATTTAGATTTGATGGAGAAATCAAAAAGATCTGTAAAAGACAAGCAAAAGCTAAGAGAATTCAGCACCACCAAACCAGCTCTACAACAAATGCTAAAGGAACTTCTCTAAGTGGGAAACACAAGAGAAGAAAAGGACCTACAAAAACAAACCCAAAACAATTAAGAAAATGGTCATAGGAACATACATATCGATAATTACCTTAAACGTGAATGGATTAAATGCCCCAACCAAAAGACATAGACTGGCTGAATGGATACAAAAACAAGACCCATATATATGCTGTCTACAAGAGACCCACTTTAGACCTAGGGACACATACAGACTGAAAGTGAGGGGATGGAAGAAGATATTCCATGAAAATGGAAATCAAAAGAAAGCTGGAGTAGCTATACTCATATCAGATAAAATAGACTTTAAAATAAAGAATGTTACAAGAGACAAGGAAGGACACTACATAATGATCAAGGGATCAATCCAAGAAGAAGATATAACAATTATAATTATATATGCACCCAACATAGGAGCACCGCAATACATAAGGCAACTGCTAACAGCTATAAAAGAGGAAATTGACAGTAACACAATCATAGTGGGGGACTTTAACACCTCACTTACACCAATGGACAGATCATCCAAAATGAAAATAAATAAGGAAACAGAAGCTTTAAATGACACAATAGACCAGATAGATTTAATTGATATATATAGGACATTCCATCCAAAAACAGCAGATGACACGTTCTTCTCAAGTGCGCACGGAACATTCTCCAGGATAGATCACATTTTGGGTCACAAATCAAGCCTCAGTAAATTTAAGAAAATTGAAATCATATCAAGCATCTTTTCTGACCACAACGCTATGAGATTAGAAATGAATTACAGGGAAAAAAACGTAAAAAAGACAAACACATGGAGGCTAAACAATACGTTACTAAATAACCAAGAGATCACTGAAGAAATCAAAGAGGAAATCAAAAAATACCTAGAGACAAATGACAATGAAAACACGACGACCCAAAACCTATGGGATGCAGCAAAAGCAGTTCTAAGAGGGAAGTTTATAGCTATACAAGCCTACTTAAAGAAACAAGAAAAATCTCAAGTAAACAATCTAACCTTACACCTAAAGAAACTAGAGAAAGAAGAACAAACAAAACCCAAAGTTACAGAAGGAAAGAAATCATAAAGATCAGAGCAGAAATAAATGAAATAGAAACAAAGAAAACAATAGCAAAGATCAATAAAACTAAAAGTTGGTTCTTTGAGAAGATAAACAAAATTGATAAGCCATTAGCCAGACTCATCAAGAAAAAGAGGGAGAGGACTCAAATCAATGAAATCAGAAATGAAAAAGGAGAAGTTACAACAGACACTGCAGAAATACAAAGCATCCTAAGAGACTAGACTACTACAAGCAACTTTATGCCAATAAAATGGACAACCTGGAAGAAATGGAAAAATTTTTAGAAAGGTATAACCTTCCAAGACTGAGCCAGGAAGAAACAGAAAATATGAACAGACCAATCACAAGTAATGAAATTGAAACTGTGATTAAAAATCTTCCAACAAACAAAAGTCCAGGACCAGATGGCTTCACAGGTGAATTCGATCAAACATTTAGAGAAGAGCTAACACCTATCCTTCTCAGACTCTTCCAAAAAATTGCAGAGGAAGGAACACTCCCAAACCCATTCTATGAGGCCACCATCACCCTGATACCAAAACCAGAAAAAGACACTACAAAAAAAGAAAATTACAGACCAATATCACTGATGAATACAGATGCAAAAATCCTCAACAAAATACTAGCAAACAGAATCCAACAACACATTAAAAGGATCATACACCACGATCAAGTGGGATTTCTCCCAGGGATGCAAGGATTCTTCAATATACGCAAATCAATCAATGTGATACACCATATTAACAAATTGAAGAATAAAAACCATATGATCATCTCAATAGATGCAGAAAAAGCTTTTGACAAAATTCAACACCCATTTATGATAAAAACTCTCCAGAAAGTGGGCATAGAGGGAACCTACCTCAACATAATAAAGGCCATATATGACAAACCCACAGCAAACATCATTCTCAATGGTGAAAAACTGAAAGCATTTCCTCTAAGATCAGGAACGAGACAAGGATGTCCACTCTCACCACTATTATTCAACATAGTTCTGGAAGTCCTAGCCACGGCAATCAGAGAAGAAAAAGAAATAAAAGGAATACAAATTGGAAAAGAGGAAGTAAAACTGTCACTGTTTGCGGATGACATGATACTATACATAGAGAATCCTAAAACTGCCACCAGAAAACTGCTAGAGCTAATTAATGAATATGGTAAAGTTGCAGGATACAAAATTAATGCACAGAAATCTCTTGCATTCCTATACACTAATGAAAAATCTGAAAGAGAAATTACGGAAACACTCCCATTTACCATTGCAACAAAAAGAATAAAATACCTAGGAATAAACCTACCTAGGGAGACAAAAGACCTGTATGCAGAAAACTATAAGACACTGATGAAAGAAATTAAAGATGACACCAACAGATGGAGAGATATACCATGTTCTTGGATTGGAAGAATCAACATTGTGAAAATGAGTATACTACCCAAAGCAATCTACAGATTCAATGCAATCCCTATCAAATTACCAATGGCCTTTTTTACGGAGCTAGAACAAATCATCTTAAAATTTGTATGGAGACACAAAAGACCCCGAATAGCCAAAGCAGTCTTGAGGGAAAAAAATGGAGCTGGAGGAATCAGACTCCCTGACTTCAGACTATACTACAAAGCTACAGTAATCAAGACAATATGGTACTGGCACAAAAACAGAAACATAGATCAATGGAACAAGATAGAAAGCCCAGAGATTAACCCAAGCACTTATGGTCAACTAATCTATGACAAAGGAGGCAAAGATATACAATGGGGAAAAGACAGTCTCTTCAATAAGTGGTGCTGGGAAAACTGGACAGCTACATGTAAAAGAATGAAATTAGAATACTCCCTAACACCATACACAAAAATAAACTCAAAATGGATTAGAGACCTAAATATAAGACTGGACACTATAAAACTCTTAGAGGAAAACATAGGAAGAACACTCTTTGACATAAATCACAGCAAGATCTTTTTTGATCCACCTCCTAGAGTAATGGAAATAAAAACAAAAATAAACAAATGGGACCTAATGAAACTTCAAAGCTTTTGCACAGCAAAGGAATCCATAAACAAGACGAAAAGACAACCCTCAGAATGGGAGAAAATATTTGCAAACGAATCAATGGACAAAGGATTAATCTCCAAAATATATAAACAGCTCATTCAGCTCAATATTAAAGAAACAAACACCCCAATCCATAAATGGGCAGAAGACCTAAATAGACATTTCTCCAAAGAAGACATACAGACAGCCACGAAGCACATGAAAAGATGCTCAACATCACTAATTATTAGAGAAATGCAAATCAAAACTACAATGAGGTATCACCTCACTCCTGTTAGAATGGGCATCATCAGAAAATCTACAAACAACAAATGCTGGCGAGGGTGTGGAGAAAAGGGAACCCTCTTGCACTGTTGGTGGGAATGTAAATTGATACAGCCATTATGGAGAACAATATGGAGGTTCCTTAAAAAACTAAAAATAGAATTACCATACGACCCAGCAATCCCACTCCTGGGCATATACCCAGAGAAAACCGTAATTCAAAAAGACACATGCACCCGAATATTCATTGCAGCACTATTTACAATAGCCAGGTCATGGAAGAAACCTAAATGCCCATCAACAGACGAATGGATAAAGAAGTTGTGGTACATATATACAATGGAATATTACTCAGCCATAAAAAGGAACGAAATTGAGTCATTTGTTGAGAAGTGGATGGATCTAGAGACTGTCATACAGAGTGAAGTAAGTCAGAAAGAGAAAAACAAATATCGTATATTAATGCATGTATGTGGAACCTAGAAAAATGGTACAGATGAGCCGGTTTGAAGGGCAGAAGTTGAGACACAGATGTCAAGAATGGACATATGGACACCAAGGGGGGAAAACTGCGGTGGGGTGGGGATGGTGGTGTGCTGAATTGGGCGATTGGGATTGACATGTATACACTGATGTGTATAAAATTGATGCCTAATAAGAACCTGCAGTATAAAACAAAGAAACAAACAAAACAACTAATACTAAACTTTCATTGGGTTATTTGTATGGAAATATGTTAATATAAATGTTTCAGACATTACATGAAATTTCTAAACATCTTATATGTTCTGGTATAATGTTATAAGTAATAATCCTAGTTATTACTTTAAAATGTATATCTCAGAAATAACTCATTTTCTTGTCAACTGCATTATTATGAACTTTCATCAAATCTTTAACTGCGGTCATTTTTAAGTCTTTTGTCATTTACAGACAGTTCTGGGTGTACTCTGATGCTTTTGCAAATATGTTCCTGTAAAAGGGTTTCATCTTCAAGAAATTCATGGAAAAGACTCTGACAAGTACAGGTTTCTGGTAACTGACTGTACTGCTGAACTGAATGAATAAGCATTTTCAGAACTCTAATGAAAAACTGATGAACTCATAAAAGTGCTAACAAAAGATCAAGATGGAAAAAAAGATTAATTACATGGGACTGAGTGAACTGATGAGGATGAGTATAATTTTTGTGACTTTCTGTCTGAATTAAAAAAAAAAAATCCCACAAGGACTCAGAGGCAAAGAATATACAAATCAATTTTCACTGCAAAGTAAAGGAGCTGTTACAGTGGAGGATTACTGGACTGAATGTCAATACTGTGACATAGTATGAGTGTGTTTCATGTTTGGTAATTGCAATCATTGTTGCTTTTGTTGTGGTCATCCATGTACAATGCTTGGTGTCAGTCTATTTATCTCTTGTAAAAATAAAATACAGTGTGTGTGTGTGAAAAAAAAAGAAAAGAAAAGAAAGGAGTCAAGAAGCTAATCTAGCGATACTGTATTTTGAAAATAGTCCTCGTGCAGCTGCTAACAGCTGCTTTCTAAGAATGTATTAGATGGATGATTTTCCATAAGGCCACCGAGACTACACAGTGGGAAAAGAATAGTCTCTTCAACAAATGGTGTTGGAAAACTGGATATCCACATGCAGAAGAATTAATTTGGACCATTACCTTTTACCATATACAAAATTAACTCAAAATGGATCAAAGATCCAAACAGAAGAGCTAAAATTATAAAACTCTTAGAAGAAAACATGGGGGGAAAGCTTCACGACATTGGATTTGGCAATGATTTCGTGGATATGACACCAACAGTATAGGCAACAAAAGCAAAAATAAATAAATTATACTATATCAGAATTTAAAACTCTGCTTCAAAGGACACAATCAACAGAGTTAAAAGACAACCTATGGAATAGGAGAAAATATTTGCAAATCATGATAAGTGATCAATATCCAGATTATATATGGAACTTCTAAAAGTCAACAACAAAGAAACCCAATTTAGAAATGGGTAAAGGGCTCGAATAGACAATTCTCCAGGGAGTATATATGAATGGCCAACAAGTATATGAAAAGATGCTTAATATCACTAATCATCAAAGAAATGCAAATCAAAACCACAATGAGATACTACTGCACACCTATTAGGATGGGTAGTATCAAAAGAACAGAAAATAACAATTGTTGGCAAGGATGCAGAGAAATTGGATCCCTTGTGCACTGCTGGTGGAAATATAAAATGGCACAGCCATTACGGAAAACAGTATGGAGGTTCCTAAAAAATTAAAAAGAGAATGACGATATGATACAGCAATCCCACTTCTGGGTGTATATCCAAAGGAATTCAAAGCAGGATCTCAGAGATATCTGCACACCCATGTTCATTGCAGCATTACTCACAATAATCAAGACACGTCCATCAGCAGATGAATGGATAAATATAATGTGATATATATACAATAGAATGTTATGCAGCCTTAAAAGAAGAAAATCCTGTCACATGCTATAACATAGGTGAATCTCCAGGACCTTGTGCTGAGTGAAATAAGCCAGTCACAAAAAGATAAGCACTGTATATTCCACCTACATGAAGTATCTGAAATAGTGAAAATCATAGAAACAAAGTAGAAAAGTGGCTGCCAACGGCTGGGGAGAGAAAGGAGGGGGAGTTCATGTTTATTGGGTATAGAGTTTCAGTGTTGCAAGATGAAGATGTTCTAGAGATCTGTTGTGCAACAGTGTGAACATACTTAACACTGCTGAACTGTATGCTTAAAAATTGGTTAAGATGGTAAATTGAATCTTCTGTGTTTATCACACACAAAAAAGAATGTGTAAGATGAAAAAACAACATTGCAACTCTGCAGTGGGTAGTCTAGGAGACATAGCTTGGAACAGAAAGATGGAACTATAACCTGCAGAAGCATACTCTAGCCCAGGCCGCACAGAGGAGGTGAGCGGCGGGCGGGCGAGCGAGAGAAACTTCATCTGCAGCTCCCTATCGCTCCCCATTCCTCACGTTACCGCCTGAACCATCCCCCACCCCCCACCCCCGTCTGTGGAAAAATTGTCTTCCATGACACCGGTCCCTGGTGGCAAAAAGGTTGGGGACCGCTGCCCTAGAGGACCCTCAAGGAGAAATGGATAATACAGAACACTAGAGAGCTTGAACACACATACTTAGCCCATGACAGACCATAGAAATGAAATTAAAAACAACAAAAAAAGCAGAGTTAGAGAAACATCTGGAAATAATGAGGTTGATGTGTATAAATGTTTGTATGCTTTTAAAAAACAACCTTTCAAATGCTCATAGAACATTTTTTTTTCAAACAGCTTTTTTAATATGTAATGCACATATATAATTCTCCCACTTAAAGTGTACCATTTAATGATTTTTACCCTATTCACAGATATGTGCAACCATCAACACAGTTGACTTTAGAACATTTGTATCACCTCAGAAAGAAACCCTATACCCCTTAGCTATCACCCCTCTATTTCCTCATCACCCACCTCCCCCCAAGCCCTAAGTCAACCACTGATCTACTTTGTCTCTATTATAAATTTTCCTATTCTAGACCTTAATACAAATTAAATGGAATCATTTAATGTGTGGACTTTTGTGACTGGCTTCTTTTAACTCAGCATGATGTTTTTGGGTTCATCCAAGTTAGGGCTTGTATCATTATTTTATTCCTTCTAATGGCTCAATAATATTTCATCGTATGTATGTATCACAGTTTGTTTATCTGTTTGTTGATGGACATTTGGTTGTTTCCACCTTTTGGCTACTATGAATAATGCTTTTATAAAATAATGATTTTATATTTATAAAATATAAATGCTTTTCTATTCAGGTACAGGTTTTTATATGGACAGTATGTTTTCATTTGTCTTGGGTATGTACCCAGGAATGGAATTCCTAGATCATGTGATAACTATATTTCATCATCTGAGGAGTTGTCAGACTGTTTGCCAAAGTGGCTGCACCATTTTACATTCCCAGTAGCAATGTATGAGGATTTCAATTTCTCTACAAACTCACCAACACTTATTATCTGACTTTGTCATTGGATCTATTCTAGTGGATGTGAATTTGTATCTCATTTTGCTTTTGATTTGCATTTGCCTCATGATTATGATGTTGAACATCTTTCTGTGTGCTTATTGGCCAGTTGTGTGTTATCCTTGGAGAAATGCGTATTCAGATCCTGGCCTGGTTTTTATTTGGGCTATTTCTCTTTTTTACTGAGTTTTAAGAGTTCTATGTATTCTAGATACACATTCTTATCAAAATTTTGATTTTGATATATTCTCCCATTCTGTGAGTTAAAATTGGGAAGTATGAGTCCTCCAACATTACCTTATTTTTCATGATTGTCTTGGCTATTCTGGGTCCTTGACAATTCCATATGCTTGCAAAATTTCTACTAAGAAATCAGCTAGGATTCTGATAGGGATTGTGTTGAATCTGTGATCACTTTGGTGAGAATTGCTTTCTTAACAGTAAGTCCGTGGACTTGGGATGTTTGATTTAGATAGATATTTATTGATTTAGATATTTATTTAGATATTCTTTAATTTCTTGCAGTCATTTTTTGTAGCTTTCAGAGTAGAAGTTTTTCTCTTCTTATGTTAAATTTACATTAATATTTTAATTTTTTTGAGGCTGTTGTGAACAGAATGGTTTCCTTTTGCTTTTCTTTTTGTTTTTGGCTGTGCTGCTTGACTTGAGGGATCTTAGTTCCCCAACCAGGGATCTAACTTATGCCCTCTTGCAGTGGAATTGCAGAGTCCTAACCACTGGACTGCCAGAGAATTCCCCCAGAATGGTTTTCTTAATTTCATTTTCAGTTTGTTAATTGCAAGTATATCATAATACAATTGATTTTTTTAATATTTAACTTTTATCCTGCAACGATGCTGAACTCGTTTATTAGTTCTAAATGGTGAATGGGATTGTTTGCTTAATTTGTCTTTCTTAGCTTTCGTTGTTAGTATGTAGAAATGCAGCAGATTTCTGTGTATTAATTTCATATGCTGAAACTTTAGCGAATTCACTGATGAGCTCTAGTAGTTTTCTGGTAGCAGCTTTAGGATTTTATAGTATCATGTCATCTGTAAAAACTGACAGTTTTACTTCTTCTTTTCCAATTTGGATTCGTTTTATTTCTTTTTCTTCTCTGCTTGCTGTGACTAGGACCTTCAAAACTATGTTAAAAAAAAGTGGCGAGAGTGGACATCCTTGTCTTGTTCCTGATCTTAGGCGAAATGCTTTCAGCTTTTCACCATTGAGTATAATGTTAGCTGTGGGTTTGTCATATATGGCCTTTATTGTGTTGAGGTATGTTCTCTCTGTGCCCACTTTCTAGAGAGTTTTTATCATAAACGTGTGTTGAAATTTGTCAAAAGCTTTTTCTGCATCTATTGAGATGATCATATGGTTTTTTTTTTAATAAATTTATTTTATTTATTTATTTTTGGCTGTGTTGGGTCTTCATTACTGTGTGCGGGCTTTCTCTAGTTGCAACGAGCGGGGGCTACTCTTTGTTGCGGTGTGCGGGCTTCTCATTGCGGTGGCTTCTCTTTGTTGCGGGGCACAGGCTCTAGGCGCACAGGCTTCAGTAGTTGTAGCACGCGGGCTCAGTAGTTGTGGCTCACAGGCTCTAGAGCACAGGCTCAGCAGTTGTGGCACATGGGCTTAGTTGCTTCACGGCATGTGGGATCTTCCGGGACCAGGGCTCGAATCCATGTCCCCTGCAATGGCAGGTGGATTCTTAACCATGGTGCCACCAGGGAAGCCTGATCGTATGGTTTTTATTCTTCAGTTTGTTAATGCGGTGTATCACACTGATTGATTTGCAGATATTGAAAAATCCTTGCATCCCTGGGATGAATCCCACGTGATCATGGTGTATGATCCTTTTAATTTATTAGTGGATTCGGTTTGCTAGTATTTTGTTGAGGATTTTTGCATCTATGTTCATCAGTGGTATTGGTCTGTAGTTTTCTTTTGTGTAATATCTTTGTCTGGTTTTGGAATCAGAGTGATGGTGGCCTCCTAGAATGAGTTCAGAAGTTTTCTTTCCTCTGCAAACTTTTGGAAGGGTTTCAGAAGGATGGGTGTTAACTCTTCTCAATGTTTGGTAGAATTCACCTGTGAAGCCATTTGGTCCTGGACTTTTCTTTGTTGGGAATTTTTAAATTGCTGATTCAATTTCAGTTCTGGTAATTGGTCTGTTCATATTTTCTGTGTCTTCCTGATTCAGTCTTGGGAGGTTGTACCTTTCTAAGAATTCATCAGTTCCTTCTAGGCTGTCCGTTTTATTGGCATGTAGTTGCTCATAGTAGTCTCTTATGATCCTTAGTATTTCTGTGGTGTCGGTTGTAACTTCTCCTTTTTCATTTCTGATTTTATTGATTGGGGCCCTCTCCCTTTTTTTCTTGATGAGTCTTCCTAAAGGTTTATCAATTTTGTTTATATTTTCAAAGAGCCAGCTTTTAGTTTCATTGATCTTTCCTATTGTTTTTTTAGTCTCTATTTCATTTATTTCTGCTCTGATATTTATGATTTCTTTCCTTCTACTAACTTTGGTTTTTATTTATTCTTCTTTCTCTACTTGCTTTAGATGTAAGTTTAGGTTGTTAATTTGAGATTTTTCTTGTTTCCTGAGGTAAGCCTGTATCACTATAAACTTCCCTCTTAGAACTGCTTTTTCTGCGTCCCATAGGTCTTGGATCATCGTGCTTTCGTTTTCATTTGTCTCTAGGTAGTTTTTGATTTCCTCTTTGATTTCTTCAGTGATCCATTGGTTGTTTAGTAGCATATTGTTTAGCCTCCACGTGTCTGTGCTTTTTGCAGTTTTTTTTTCTTGTAGGTGATTTCTAGTTCCATAGACTTGTGGTTGGAAAAGAAGCTTGATATGATTTCAGTTTTCTTAAATTTACCAAGGCTTGTTTTGTGGCCTAACATGTGATCTATCCTGGAGAATGTTCCATGTGCACTTGAAAAGAATGTGTATTCTGCTGCTTTTGGGTGGAATGCTCTATAAATATCAGTTAAGTCCCTTTGGTCTAATGTGTTATTTAAGGCCTGTGTTTCCCTATTGATTTTCTCTCTGGATGATCTGTCCATTGATGTAAGTCGGGTGTTAAAGTCCTTACTATTATTGTGCTGCTGTTGATTTCTCCTTTTATGTCTATTAATATTTTGCCTTATGTATTCAGGTGCTCCTATGTTGGGTGCATATATATTTACAGTTGTTATATCTTCTTCTTGGATTGATCCCTTGATCATTCTGTAGTGTCCTTGTCTCCTGTGACAGTTTTTATTTTAAAGTTGATTTCATCTAATATAAATATTGCTACTCTGGCTTTCCTTCGATTTTCATTTGTGTGGACTACCTTTTCCATCCCCTCACTTTTAGTCTGTATGTGTCTCTAGATCTGTAGTGAGTCTCTTGTAGGCAGCAAATACACGGGTCTTGTTCTTGTATCCATTCAGCCAGTTTGTGTCTTTTGGTTGGAGCATTCAGTCTGTTTACGTTTCAGGTAATTATCGATATGTATGTTCGTACTGTCATTTTGTTAATTGTTTTGGATTTGTTTCTGTAGGTCTTTTTTTCCCCCTTCTTTTGTTCTCTTCTCTTGTGATTTGATGACTATCTTCAGTGTTATGTTTGGATTCCTTTTTTGTGTATGTGTGTATCTGTTACAGATTTTTGGCTTGTGGTTACCTTGAGGTTATTGTATAGCAGTCTCTGTATATATATGTGTGATTCTTCTAAATTGCTGATGTCTTAATTTCAAATGCATTTGAAATTACCCTCCATGTGTACTCTCCTCCCCTCATGATTACTGTTTTTTATGTCATGTTTTACATCCAATTGTTTTGTGTATCCCTTAACTGCTTATCGTGGATACAGATGATTTTACTACTTTTGTCTTTTAATCTTCCTGCTAGCTTTGTTTGTGAATGATTTCCTACCTTTACTGTATGTTTACTGGTGAGCTTTTTTGTTCCATAATTTTCTTATATCTAGTTGTGGCCTTTTCTTTTGCACCTGGAGAAGTTGCTTTAACATTTGTTGTAAAGCTGGTTTAGTGGTGCTGAATTCTTTTAGCCTTTGCTTGTCTATACAGCTTTTGATTTCTCTGTCAAATCTGAACAAGAGCCTTGCTGAGTAGAGTATTCTTGGATGTAGGTTCTTCCCTTTCATCACTTTAAATATATCATGCCAGTCCCTTCCGACCTGCAGAGTGCCTGCTGAAAAGTCAGCTGACAGTCTTATGGGAGTTCCTTTGTATGTTACTTGTTGCTTTCCCCTTGCTGCTTTTAGTATTCTCTGTATCTTTAATTTTTGACATTTTGATTACAGCGTGTCTTGGTGTGTTCCTCTTTGGGTTATCCTGTATGGGATTTTCTGCGCTTCCTGGACTTGGATGACTATTTCCTTTCCCAGGTTAGGGAGGTTTTCAGCTATTATCTCTTCAAATATTTTCCCGGGCTCTTTCTCTCTTCTTCTGGGACCCCTGTAGTGTGAATATTAGTGCTCTTGATGTTGTCTCAGAGATCTTTTAAACCGTTCTCATTTCTTTTTTTTTTTTAATCTTTTTTCTGTTCAGTGGCAGTGATTTCCACTACTCTGTCTTCCAGCTCACTGATCCATTCTTCTGAATCCTTTAGTCTACTTTGATTCCTTGCACTGTATTTTTCATTTCAGTTACTGTATTCTTCATCTCTGGTTGTTCTTTATATTTTCTAACTCTTTTCTTAAAACTTATAACTTCTCGTTCTGTGCATCCATTCTCCTCCTGAGTTCTTTGATCATCTGTATGATCATTACTCTGAACTATTTCTTGGGTAGATTGCCTATTTCCACTTGACTTAGTTCTTCTTCTGGGATTTTATCTTGTTCCTTCATCTGAAACATATTGCTCTGCCATCTCATTTTGTCAATAAGTTACTATCTGTATTTTTATGTATGTAGTAGGTAAGTTACATCTCTCAACCTTGGAGAAGTGGCCCTCTGTAGGAGGCGTCCTGTGCATTTCAGCAGCGCACTCCCCTCTCGTTACCCAAGCTGTGTGCTCTAGGGGTTCACCCTAAGAGGGCTACTTGGGCCTTCTGTTGTGGTGGGCTAACTATGTGGGCAGTCTGGTAGGCCCCTAGTCTGGTTGGTTGCCAGGTCCTGCCTTGTGTGGATGCTGCTGGCTGCTGTTTAGCAGGGCCTGGTCACAACGTGGCTGGTTGCAGAATGCTAGGGGCCCCGGGGCTAATGCTGGCTCACTGGTGGGTGGAGTCAGGGTCCTGAAGACCCTAGGGTTATTGCCTACCCACTGGTAGTTGAAGCCAGATCATGGGGTTAGTGCTGGTCTACTGGCAGGCAGAGCTGGTCCCTGGAGTCCAGCTGCAGGGTCCTGGGATCCCAGAGCTCATTTCAGATTGTTGAGGGGGTGGTGTCGGTTCCTGACACAGTTGGGTACAGGGTCTGGAGTGTCCTGAAGGTTTCCTTGGCCTGCTAGTGGGCCAGTCCAAGGCCCAGCTGGTCCCAGGGTAGGCTCTGCATTGAGGAATCATAGTTTCCTTGCTTTTGGTGCCTGCATCCTGGTGAATGAGACTGGTCTAGAAGCGTGGCCTGGCTTCCTGGTGGGAGAGTCCTGTGCCTGTCTACTGGTGGGTGGTGCTGGATCTTGGCCCTCTGGTGGGCTGGGCCATGTCTAGGGGCTAGTCCAAAGGCAGCTGTGAGCTTTTTTGTCTTTAGGCAGCCTGTCTGCTAATGGGTGGAGCTGTGTCCTGACCCAGTTAGTTCTTTGGCCTGAGGCGTCCCAGCACTGTTGCCTGCAGGCTGTTGGGTGGGGCCGGGTTTTGGAGCTAATGAGCCAATATGTCATCCACCAACAGTATTCCCCAATATGTCTGCCACCAGTGTCTATGTCCCCAGGGTGAGCCGCAGCCACCCTCCCCCAACCCCTGCCGCTCCAGGAGACTCTCCAAGACCAGCAGGTAGGTCTGGCCCAGGCTCCTATCAAATTACTTCTTTGGCCCTGTGTCCCAGGGTATATGAGATTTCATGTGCACCCTTTAAGGGTGATATCTCTATTTTCCCCAGTCCTGAGGGGCTCCTGCAATTAAGCCTTTCTGGCCTTCAAAGCCAAATGCTCTGTGGGCTCATCTCAACAATGCCAGACCCCCAACCTGGGAGAACCTCTGGAATATATTTACTCTCCAGTTTTCGTTGCCTACATAGGGGTTATGGAATTTGATTATATTGTGAGTCTCCCCCTACTACCGGTTTTGTTGCTGTTCCTTCTTTATGTCTTTTGGTGTAGGAGATCTTTTCTGGTGGGTTCCAGTGTTTTGTGTATGTGTTTTTTTTTAATGGTTGCTCTGCGGATAGTTGTGATTTTGGTGTCCTTGTGAGAGGAGGTGAGCTCAAGGTCTTTTTACTCTGCCATCTTGCCCACTTTCCTCTATACCACATTTTCTTTTCTTTTGTTTTGTTTTAATTTTTATTGGAGTATAGTTGCTTTACAGTGTTGTGTTAGTTTCTACTGTACAGCAAAGTGAACCAGCTATACGTATATATATAGCCCCTCTTTTTTGGATTTCCTTCCCATTTAGGTCACCACAGAGCATTGAGTAGAATTCCCTGTGCTATATACAGTAGGTTCTCATCAGTTATCTATTTTATACATAGTATCAATAGTGTATATATGTCAGTCCCAATCTCCCAATTCCTCCCACCCCTCACACCACATTTTCTTTATCTATTCATCCATCAGTGGACACTTAGGTGGTTTCCATGTCTTGGCTATTTTAAATAATGCTGCAGTGAGCACAGATCTACGAATATCTCTCCAAGACCAAGCTTTCAATTGTTTTGTGTATAGACCCAGAAGCAGAATTGCTGGATCGTATGGTAGTTGCATTTTAACGCTTTGGGTAATCTCCATACTGATTTCCATAGTGGCAACACCAATTACATTCTCACTAACAGTGCACAGAAAAAGGAACCTTTAGCTCCATATCCTCACTAATGCTTGTTATTTCTTGTCTTTTTGATGATACCCGTTCTAACAGGTGTGAGGTGATATCTCATTGTGGTTTTGGTTTACATTTCCCTGATGATTATTGGTTCTGAGCATCTTTTCCTGTATTTGTTAGCCATTTGTATGTCTTCCTTACAAAAATATCTATTAAGATCCTGTGCCCATTTTTTAATTGGGTTGTTTGTTTGTTTGTTTTTATTTGAGTTGAATTCTTTGTCTATTTTGGATGTTAACCCCTTGTCAGATATGTCATTTGCAAATATCTTCTTCCATTCAGTAGTCTGATGGTTTCTTTTGCTGTGCAAAAGCCTTTCAGTTGGATGTACTCCTACTATTTACTTTTGCTTTTGTTGTCTTTGCTTTTGGCATCAAATTCAAAAAAGTATTGTTAACACCAGTGTCAAAGCTCTTACTGCCTATGTTTTCTTCTAGGAATTTTATGGTTTCAGACCTTACATTTAAATCTTCAATCCATTTAGAATTGATTTTTGTGTATGGTGTAAGATAACGTTTCAGTTTCATTCTTTTGCATGTGGCTATCGAGTTTTCCCAGTACCACTTATTGAAGAGACGATCCTTTCCCCATTGTATATTCTTGGCTGCTTTGTCATAAGGTAATTGACCTTACATGTGTGAGTTTATTTCTGGTCTCTCTATTCTTTTCCATTGATCTACATGTCTGTTTTTATGTCAGTACTATACCATTTTGATTACTGTAGCTTTGTAATATAGTTTGAAATCAGGAAGTGTGATGCCTACAGTTTTCTTCTACGTTTTTAAGATTGCTTTGGCTATTTGGAGTCTTTTGTGGTTACATACAAATTTTAGGATTGTTCAATTGTTGTGAAAAATGCCATTGGAATTTTGATAGGGATTGCATTGAATCTGTAGATTGTTTTGAGTAGTATGGACATTTTAACAATATTAATTCTTCCAATCTGTGAGCACAGAATATTTTCCCATTTGTTCATGTCTTTTTCAGCTTTTTTCATCAATGTTTTCAGTATACAGGTCTTTTACCTTCTTGGTTAAATTTATTCCTAGGTATTTTATTCTTTTGATGCAATTATGAACAGGATTGTTTTAATTTCTTATTCTGGCAGTTTATTATTAATGTATAGAAATGCAACAGATTTTTGTCTGTTAAATAATTTTGTATACTGCAACTTTACTGAATGTTTTAGTTGTAACAGTTTTTTTGGTGGCGTCTTTAGGGTTTTCTATATCTAAAACCATGTCATTTTCACATAGTGACAATTTTGCTTCTCTTCTGATTTGGGTGCCTTTTGTTTCTTTTTCTTGCCTAATTGCTCTGGCTAGAACTTCCAATACTGTGTTCAATAAACGTGATGCCGGTGGATATCCTTGTCTTGTTCCTGATCTTAGAGGAAATGCTTTCCATTTTTCACCATTGAGTATGTTAGCTATGGTGTTGTCAGAGATGGTCGTTGAGCTATGTTTCCTGTAGACCTACTTTGTTGAGAGTTTTTGTCATGAATGGATTTTGAGTTTTCTCAAATGCTTTTTCTACATCTATTGACTATATGATTTTTGTCCTTTATTTGGTTAGTGTCATGTACCACATTGATTGATTTGTAAGATGTTGAACCATCCTTGCATCCCTGGAATAAATCCCACTTGATCATAGTGTATAATCCTTTTAATATATTATTGAATTTGGTGTGCTAATGTTTTGTTTGGTTTCTTTTTGCATCTATGTTCATCAGGGATATTGGCTTGTAATTTTCTTGTAGTGTATCTACACTGGGTATCTAGGTAACGTCTGGATAACAGGGTAATGTGGGCCTTATAAAATAAGTTTGGAAGTGTTCTCTCCTGTTCTGTTTATTGGAAGAGTTTGAGAATCTTTCATATTAATTCTTCCTTACATGTCCGGTAGAATTCAGCAGTGAAGCCACCTGGTCCTGGACTTTTGTTCATTGGGAGGTTTGAGAGTCTTTTTATCCTTTAGATATAAAAGCAGACTCCATGTATCCCACTATATTTTGGGGAAATTGTCTTAGGGATTCCCAGAGTATTTAGTGAAAATTCTGATTACCAATAATCTATAGAGAAGGTAAAATGGATCCCATAGTTACAAGTGATACTGTGTTTCATATGTATGTCTGTTTCTTCCATGACTTAGAACTCTAAAAATGTGTATGGAAACTGAATTAACGTTTACAATTATGGTTTATAGTTGTTAAGATGTTCTACATCTTAAAATGCCTATTTTGATATAGAATGACTGTCAAAATGTGAAGATGGAAGATGGTAAATTATATTAGGTGTATTTTACCACAATAAAAAAAATGGAGGGGGTGTGAAGATGGTTCAGAAAAAAAGAATTTTTCAAGGCTCTAAAACATATAAAGAGTTGGAGTTTTAAAAATTCCATCCATTTAATTACTGATGATAAAAATAAAGTCTCAGGTTTCTTAGCTGAAAATGAGATTAATAATACCTCTCTCTCAGTTTGATAAGAGGGGAAAGAAACAGATATAGAGCATATATCATAATAGCCCACACATAGCAAGCAGTAATACATAGCAGCTGCTGTTACAATCCCAAGAACCTAAATGCCCTCCTCAAGGTCATACAGCCAGTCTGTGGCAGAATCCAGCCCAGAATCTGGGTCTTTTGATCCTGAGTCTCTTAAACTATTACCATGCCAATCTGGCCACTAGGCACAAGGCATGAATCCTTTGTCCAGGCAGTGAATTTTCTGAATCTTTATATAGACCATTCTTTCCTTCAGTCTTTGTTTTGTATCTAAAGAATTAAATGTGAATACTATTTCTAAAGGGAATGCAAATATTTTGAAAGTCCTTCAAAATCTTTTTTTTTTTTTTTTCGCCTTTTCAGAGTCCAGATGTCATTCAGAATTTGAAAATACCACCCATTCTGTCTTCAGGTCAGCTAAGTTTTACTTTCATCATCCAGTGCACCTACCAAGTGATCAAGATTTTTGCCATGAATCCTTAAGAAGAAGAGTGTTCATGAGGCATTCTTGGAAAGATTCCTTTCAGCATCATCCAGACAAACAAAGAGAACACACTTGTCTTCCTTCCTCTTATCAACATGTGGCAAAGACAAAGTCAGATTATACCAGAATAGAGAGCCTCAGTATCAATGTAAGCTTGGAAAACAAAGAAGTACAGCATACTACTAAAAGTCAGGCTAGAGATTTTCCAAAATATGACAAACAAGTTAATGACCTAAAAAGGGATCATAAGGCCACCCCAGAGTTAACAACTCAGCACACTGTGAGTTTAAATGAACTCTGGAACACGTATCAGGAGCGACAGAGGCAACAGAAACCTCCTGAGTTCAGTGCCAAGAAGGAACTTTCCTTGGTGGAGCGACTTGATCGTTTGGCTAAACTTCTTCAGCGTCCCATCACACATTCTCTCCAGCCCTCAGAAAGGACACAGCATGATAGCAAGGGGGAACAAGATGTTAAGGAATGGAGTGGTAGACAGCAACAGCAGAACAACAAGCTTCAGAAAAAGAAACGGTATAAAAGCCTGGAGAAATGCCGTAAAAACACAGGCGATCTTAAAAAAAAACAAGGTTCTTTCTACTCATCAAGCTGGGAGGGCCAATCAGATTACAATTGAACAGATTAAATTTGATAAATATATTCTGAGAAAACAGCCAGGTTTTCATTATATAAATAACACTTCTTCAGATTCTAGACACTCAGAGGAGAGTGAGCTGCTCACAGATACTGCCGCCAACATCCTTTCCATCACCACTTCTGTGGAATCAGATATATTGACCCAAACAGATAAGGAAGTGACTCTGCATGAGAGGGGCAGCTCTATTTCCACCATTGATACTGCCCGACTGACTGATCCATGCTTTTGGCCATGAAAGGGTTTGTTTGTCACCCAGGCGAATTAAACTAGACAGCAGCATCACCGACCATCAGAGGAGATACCTTGAGAAGCGGAGCGAGAAAAACAAGAAACCATTGAATACAGGTTACCCCCAAATTACTTCAGAGCACACCAGAAGCAAACACATCCAGCTACATGGCTACAGATTCCATCTGGCAATGTGACTGCATTTTTCATGGACTATTTAGTTAAGCTTTGCACACAGGTGAAAAATAGCCAATTGCCCTTTCCTCACTATAACATTTCTTACCAGCTGGAAAAGAGTGAGAAAGTGTAGTACAGTGCTGTTTGAGTCGTCATTCTTTTCATCAACACTCACTTACGAATTACCCTTTGGATGAAAGGCTTTGCTGCTAAATGCTTCAAAATCTGCAAAGTCTATACCTTTGGTACAGGGGAGCTTCAAGTTTAGAATGACCTCCATTCTGAACAATATTGCCTGGTTTTCTTGCCTGTTGGTTTTTGTTTATTCATTCCTCCCTGTCTTTTAAGAAATTCTGAGATGCTTTTAAGCGCGCACACACACACACGCAGACACATACATATATAAGTAATATGATATGATTGTTTTTTAAGTAAATGAAGAATTGGAATGATGGAAAATTAGACTGAAGCCAGGGAGGGGTGAGCTACAACATGATTTGAAAAATAAATACATGAAGAATTAAGAGTGACGGGAAGGCAAGTTGATACCTTGTGGATGTGGTTGCTAAAAATGAGCCACAAATTTTGCTTTATGTTTTCTAGCAATTAGTGTTGCTAGAATTTTGTGATCACTTACATAACTCTAATATAAAAGCAAGCGAAATTTTCAAAAGCATTACAGATATTTCTGGTACTGAGACTTCTTAAATTTCTCTCGTCTGTCCTCATAAAGAAGGCGTTGTGGTGTACCAAAATCCTCAACGGCGTCCTTACAGTACATTCTCAGTAACAACAATCATGTAAGGCTAATAGGGCCTTAGTTTAGGGAATTCCGTAAAGGCAGATTTCAAGGGGTCAGTAAATGCAGACCATTACTTTAACCCAAGATAAAATTGATTTGGAGAGGTGCTCTCCAAATAGGGATACTTGCAAAATGGTTCATTGGAGTATGAACCTTTTAAAATTTATATTTTTGTATATGTTTTACAGTGTATGAGTACAGCAATAATATATAATTTATAAATAAATATCTACTTTAGTAGTTTGTACTCAAAAATATTTTATCAGTGGGACCCCATGATCAAAACAATTTGGAGACCACTAGCTTAGCTGAAAGAAGGCACAAAACATTCAGACATTTAACCATAAATATTATTTCTCAATTGAGCTTTTGGTAGGTATTAAATGACAGTAATTACACATATAAATAGTACAATAAGACTCTTTTTTAAAGTAAGCCAAAAATTGGGACAGACACAGATTGAGGCTTTTTGTTCCATAGAGGAGGTAGGGGGAAAGGATGCAGATAGAGGGTTTTTTGGTGTGTGTACTAAAATACATAAACATAACACAGTTTACAGTTTTATCATTTTAAAGTATGCAGTTCAGTGGCGCTGAGTATATTCACAGTGTCTTACAACTATCACCACTATCTAGTTCCAGAGCTTTTTCATCACCCTAGTGGAAACCTCATACCCATTAAGCAGTTACTCTCTATTCCCCCTTCCTACCAGCCCCTGTCAATCACTAATCTACTTTTTGTCTCTGTGACCTTGCCTATTCTGGTTATTTCATTTAATTGGAATCATATCATATGTGGCCTTCGTGTCAGTCTTCTTTGACTCTAGAATAATCTTTCTGAGATTTATCCATGTCCCAGCATCTGTCAGTACTTCATTGCTTTTTATGGCTGAATAATATTTCATTATATGTTTAGACACATTTTATTTATGTGTTCATCCATTCATGAACATTTAGGTTGTTTCTACCTTTTGGCTATTGTGAATAGACCTGATATGAACATCTGTGTACAAGTTTTTATTTGAACAGCTACATACAGTTCTTTTGGGTATACACGTAAGAGTTGAAAATGCTGGGTCATTTGGTAGTTTTATTTGAAGCTTATTTAGGAACCATCAAACTGTTTTTCACAGTGGCCACACCATTTTACATTCCCAGCAACAATTTCTAAGGGTTCCAATTTCTCCACATTCACCAACACTCTTTGCTTACTTTTTTTTTTTTTTTTTTTTTTTGCCATCCCAGTAGGTACAAAGTGGTATCTCACACTCATTGTCATTTTGATTGTGGTTTGTTTTGCCTTTCCCTTTGCATAATGACTAATGATGTTAAGTATCTTTTTATGTGCTTGTTGGCCATTTTAAAAATTTAATTAATTAATTAATTTTTGGCTGCATTTGGTCTTCGTTGCTGTGCATAGGCTTTCTCTAGTTGTGGCGAGCGGGGGCTACTCTTCGTTGTGGCGTGTGGGCTTCTCATTGCGGTGGCGTCTCTTGTTGCAAAGCACGAGCCCTAGGTGCGTGGGCTTCAGTAGTTGTGGCTTGCTGGCTCAGTAGTGGTGGCTCGTGGGCTCTAGAGCGCAGGCTCAGTAGTGTGGCGCCTGGGCTTAGTTGCTCCGTGGCATGTGGGATCTTCCTGGACCAGGGCTTGAACCCTGCGTTGTCAGGTGGATTCTTAACCACTGCGCCACCAGGGAAGTCCCTGCCCACTTTTTAATGAAGTTGTTTGGCCTTTTTGTTTTTGAGTTGTAAGAGTTCTTTATATATTCTGGATTGTGGAATCTTATCAGATGTGTAATTTGCAAATATTTGCTTCCACTCTCTGGGTTGTGTTTTCACTCACTACTGTTTTTTGAAGCACAGCAGTTTACTTTCAATGAAGCCCCAGTGTACCTATTTTTTCTTTTGTTGCTTGTGCTTTTGGTGTCATATTTAAGAAACCATTTGCCAAATCCAAAGTCATGAAGATTTGTCCGTATATTTTCTTTCAAGAATTTTATACTTTTAGTTCTTTCATTTGCATCTTGGATGTATATTGAGTTAATTTATTTATATGGTATGAGGTAGGGGTCAAACACTCTTTCCACATGGAATTGTCCCAAAATCAGCTGTTGAGACTGTTCTTTCTCCATTGAATGGTCTTGGCACCCTTGTCAAAAATCAGTTGACCATAGATGTGAGGGTTTATTTCTAGGCTCTCAGTTCTGTTCCATTGATCTATATGCTGATCTGTATGCCATTACTGCACTGATCTGGTTACTGGAGCTTTGTTGTAAGTTTTAAAATTGAGAAGTATGAGTCTTCCAACTTTGTTCTTTTTAAAGACTGTTTTGGCCAATCAGGGCCCTTGTGTCTCCATATGAATTTTAGGATCAGCTTTTTTTCATTTCTGCTGAAAAGGTTGTTGGGAATTTTATGTTAATTGCATTTAATATGTAGCTTGCTTTGGGGTTTATTGCCATCTTAACAACATTGTCTTCCAGCCGATGAACACAGGATGTTTTTCAATTTATTTAGGTCTTTAATTTCTTCCAGTAAGGTCTTGTAGTTGCCAATGTACAAGTGTTATACCTTCTTGTCTAAATTCATTCCTAAGTATTTGATTCTCGTGTTTTCTTTCTTTTTCTTTCTTATTTTTAATTGTGATAATATATGCATAACAAAATTTATCATCTTAACCATTTTTTCTTTGTAATTCTAGTTTATTTATTTTTCTTCCAGTTTTATTGATTTAATTGACATACAGCACTGTTTGTTTGAGTACAGCATAATGATTTGACTTACATACATCATGAAATGATTATCACAGTAAGTTTAGTGAACATCTATCATCTCATACAGATACAAAATTAAAGACATAGAAAAAAATATTTTCCTTGTGATGAGCACTCTTAGGATTTACTCTCTTAACCACTTTCATCTATAATATACAGCAGTGTTAGTTTTATTTATCGTGTTGTACGTTACATCCCTAAGAGTTGTTTACCTTATAACTGGAAGTTTGACTGCCCTCAACCAATTCCCACTCCCTCCCCCCACCCATTGCCTCTGTTAACCACAAATCTGATCTCTTTCTACGAGTTTGCTATCTTGTTTCTGAAGTATAATTAATCTACAACATTATGTTAGTTCCTGTGCACAAAATAGTGATTTGATATTTCTGTACGTTTCAAACACCACGGTAAGTCTAGTTACGATATGTCACTATGCAAAGATATTACATAGTTATTGACCGTATTCCCCACACTGTACACTTAATACCCGTGACTCATTTATTTTACAAATGGAAGTTTGGACTTCTTAATCTCCCTCACTTATTTCTTTCCTCCCTTCACCACCTCCCCTCTGACAACCACCTGTTTGTTTTCTATCTATAACTCTGTTTCTGTTTTGTTATGTTTGTTTGTTTTGGTTTTTAGATTTCACTTAGCATAATACCCTCTAGGTCCATCCATGTTGTTGCAAATGGCAAGATTTCATTCTTTTTATGGCTGAGCAATATTCCATTTCATAAATATATACACCACATTTTCTTTATCCATGGGCATTTAGGTTGCTTCCATATCTTGGCTATTGTAAATTATGCTGCAGTGACCATAGGGGTGTATATACCTTTTCGAATGAGTGTTTTTGTTTTCTTCAGAAAAATACCCATATGTTAATTGTTGGATCATGTGATAGTTCTGTTTTTAATTTTGTGAGGAGCCTCCAAACTGTTTTCCATAGTGGCTGCACCAATTTACATTCCCACCAACAGTGCACGAGTCTTCCCTTTTCTCTTCATCCTTGCCAGTACTTGTTGTATTTTGCTAATAGCCATTCTGACAAGTGGGAGGTGATATCTCATTGTGGTTTTGATTTTTATTTCCCTGATGATTAATAATGTTGAGCATCTTTTCATGTGCTTCTTGGCCATCTGTATGTCTTCTTTGCAAAAATGTCTATTCAGATCCTTTGCCCATTTTTAAAGATCAGGTTGTTTGGGTTTTTGATGTTGAGTTGTATGAGTTCTTTGTATATTCTGGGTATTAACCCCTTATCAGATAGATTGCTTGCAGATATCTTCTCCCATTCAGTAGATGATAGTTCCCTTCACTGTGGAATAGCTCTTTAGTTTGATGTAGTCCCATTTGTGTATTTTTGGTTTTGTTTCCCTTGCCTGAGGACACATATGCAAAAAAAAATTATTAAGATCAGTGTCAAAGAGCTCAGTGCCTATGTTTTCTTCAAGAAGCTTTGTCTCTTTTTTTGGTTGTGGTTTCAGTTCTTACATTTAAGTCTTTAATCCATTTTGAATTTGTTTTTGTGCATGGTGTAGTTTAATGGTATTAAATACATTCATATTGTTGTGCAGACATCACCGTCACCCATCTCTAGAACTCTTTTCATCTTGCAAAACTGAATTTCTACACTGACTCAAATAGCAACTCCCCATTCCACCTTATGCTCAAGCCCCTGGCAACCACCATTCTAAGAATTTGACTACTCTAGGTACCTCACGTAATTGGAATACAGTATTTGTCTTTAAGTAACAAGTTTACTTCACTTAGCATAATGTCCTCAAGGATCATCAGTGTTGTACCATCTGACAGGATTGTCTTTTTTTTTACGACTGAATGATACTGCGTTGTATGTACATACCACATTTTGTTTGTTCATTCATTCATCCATCCGTTAATAGATACTTGTGTTGCTTCCACCTTTAGACCATTGTGGATAATGCTGCTATGAACATGAGTGTACAAATATCCATTCAAGATCCTGCTTTCAATTTTGGGGGTTACATATCCAGAAGTGGAATGGCTGGATTATATGGTAGTTCTATTTGTAATTATTTGAGGAACCACCCTACTGTTTTCCACAGCAGCTGCCCATTTTACAGTCCCACCAACAGCACACAATGGTTCCACTTTTTCCACATCTTTGTCAACACTTGTTATTTTCTGTTTTTTTTTATAGTGGCATTCTAATGTGCATGAAGTGATATGTTTTTGATTTGCATTTCTTTCATGATTATATTGAGCATCTTTTTATATACTTCTTGGCCATTTGTATATCATCTTTGGAGAAATGTCTATTCAAGTACTTTGCCCATTCTTGAATCGCGTTATTTTTTGGTCATTGAGTTGTAGAAGTTCTTTACATATTCTGAGTATGAACCTCTTATCAGATATATGATTTATAAATTTTTCTCCCAATCAGTGGGTTGCCTTCTCACCTTTGTTGATTGTGTCCTTTGATGCCCAGAAATTTTTAATATTGATGTAGTCCCAATTGTCGAGTTTTGCTTTTGCTGCCTGTGCTTTTGGTGTCATATCTAAGAAGTCATTACCAAGTCCAATGCCATGAAGCTTTTCCCCAGTGTGTTCTTCCAAGAATGTTATGGTTTTAGGTCTTTAATCCATTTTGAGGTAATTTTTGTATACGATGTAAGATAAGGCTCCAACTTCATTCTCCCCCCCCCACCCCCCACCATTTCATTCTTTCTAAGAGCATGTGCATATCCAGTTTTCCCAGCACCATTTGTTAAGGAGACTGCTCTTTTCCTGTTGAATGGTCTTGGCCCCTTGTCAAGGGTCAGAGATCATTTGACCATGTGGCACAAAGGTTTATTTCTGGGCTCTCTATTCTAGTCCATTGATCTATTTATCTTTATGCCAGTATCACACTGTTATTGTATTACTGTTTTTTTTTTTTAAACAAATACTTTTTTAAAAATTTTTATTTATTCATTTATTTATTTATTCATTCATTTATGGCTGTGTTGGGTCTTCGTTTCTGTGCGAGGGCTTTCTCTAGTTGTGGCAAGTGGGGGCCACTCTTCATCATGGTGCGCGGGCCTCTCACTGTAGCGGCCTCTCTTGTTGCGGAGCACAGGCTCCAGACGCGCAGGCTCAGTAATTGTGGCTCACGGGCGTAGTTGCTCCGCGGCATGTGGGATCTTCCCAGACCAGGGCTCGAACCCGTGTCCCCTGCATTGGCAGGCAGATTCTCAACCACTGCGCCACCAGGGAAGCCCTGTATTACTGTTTTGAAATCAGGAAGTGTGAATCCTCCAACTTTGTTGTTCTCTTTCAAAATTGTTTTGGTTCTTCAGGGTTTCTTATCATTTTTAATGATTTCTTATTGTTTTCCATTTTTTTATTGCTATATGATTTTCTTTGAGTTGTTTTTTTGCTAACTTAGCAGCCATGTAATTAACAAATATGCTTAAGCCACTGTCTCAATGTACCACTCAGATATGAAATAGTATCTACTGACTCCATTATATGAAAAATTAAGAAACTGGTTGCACTTGCCCTACTTCTCCCCACTCTCCACCTACACACACTTCCCCCAACATAACAATATTCGTTAATTTTGTGAATGTTGTCTCAGTTCATTATGGTAGTATTACTACTGTATTGATTAGCTTTATTTTTAAGAAGTATAGCATTTTTCTTCCATGTTATAAGCAAAATCACCATTTTATGTGTTTTTTAAAGGGGGTCAATATCATCAGTCTTTTCAGTGTAACTGTTTGTGAGTTTATTAATTTAAATAATTTTATTGATTAGCTAGATTTTTCAACAGTTGTTCAGGAGTGAGCATCTCTTCAGTTCTTATAAATTTGAGATTATCATTCTGTAACCTTTGTATAGGAATAACAACTTGTTTGGGTACAAAACTTTTGAATAATAATCTTTAATTCAAAACTCAGTCAGATTTGCTCCCCCTTTCTGGACACATACAATTAATATTTCTGTGCCAGAGGCAACCCTAATATTTTTTCCCTATTGGATCCTGGATTGTTGTTGGGTTTTTAAAATTTAAGTTTTCTTACTTTCCCAGGGTATGTCTCAGCGTTGGTCAATCTCTATTGATTTTTTAAAAATAAAATTTACATACCTTACAATTCATTCTTGTAAAGTATACAATTCCGTGGTTTTCAGTATATTCAGAGGAGGTTATACAACTGTCACCACTAATTCCAGAACTTTTTGTCATACCAAAAAGAAACCCTGTGCCCCTTCACAGTCATTTCCTAGCCTTCAACCATTAATCTACTTTCTGTATCTATGGATTTGCCCATTGGGCACATTTTATATAAGCAAATCATGCAATATGTGGCCTTTTGTGTCTGGCTTCTTTTACTTAATATTTTCAAGGTCCATCCATTTTGTAGCAGGAATCAGTACTTGTTGTTTGTTATGAACAGTAACAAACAGTATTTCAAATACATATACAACATGTTTATTCATGAGTTGTTGGACATGTGGATTGTTTCTGCTTTTTTGGCCATTATGAAAAATGGTGCTGTAAACATTAATGTACAGGTTTTTGTGTGGACATGTTCCTTCAATTTTCTTACGTACATACCTAGGCGTAGAATTGCTGGATCATATGGTAACTCTGTTTAAGCTTCTGAGTAACTGCCAAAGTGTCTTCCAGAGTGGCTGCACCATTTTATATTCCCACCTGGATCATATTTCAGTTTGTCTACATCCTCATCAACACTTGTTGTCTGTCTTTTGAGAACAGCTATCTTAATGGGTGTGAAGAGGTATCTCACTTTTTAATGATTTTAATTTGCATTTCGCTAATGACTAAGATGTTGAGCATCTTTTCATATGCTTATTGGCCATTTGTTTACCTTTAGAGAAATGTCTATTCCAATCCTTTGCCCATTTTAAAATTGGCTTATTTGTCATTTTATTACTGAGTTCTGTTTCTTTGTCTATTCTGAATACAAATCCCTTATTAGGATATGTTTTGCAAACATGTTCTTTCATTCTGTGCCGTCCTTTTCACTTTCTTGATGATTTTACTTGTGGTACAAAAGTTTTAATTTTGACAAAGTACAATTTGTCTGTTTCTTCTTTTGTCACTTGTGCTTTTCATGTCATATCTAAAACTATTGTCTAACCCAAGGTTACAAAATATTGACTCTTTGTTTTCTTCTAAAAGTTTTATAATTTTAGTTCTTACTTTTAGTTCTATGATCATTTTTTAGTTAACTTTTGTATGTGGCATTGAGGTAGTACAGTTTTATTCTTTTGCCTGTGGATATCCAGTGTCTTAGTACCATTTGTTGCAAAGACTATTCTTTCTTCCATTGAATTGTCTGGGCACCCTTGGCAAAAATCAATTGATCATAAGAAAAAAAAAAATCAGAAAAATCAAAATAAACTTAAAAAATGAAAAAAAAGCGATTGATTATAAATGTAAGGGTTTATTCTAGACGATAAACCCTATTTTATTGATCTATATGTCACTCTTTATGCCACTACCACACTGTCTAACTAGTGTGACTCCTCCAACTTTGTTTTTTCTTTTTCAAGATTGTTTTATCTATTCTTAAGTCATAGGAATATTCAGATCAGCTTGTCAATTTCTGCCAAAAAGAAAAAAAAAGACAACTTGAATCTTGGGTAGGGATTGCATTGAAACTGTAGAAAAATTTAGGGAGTACTGCTGTCATAACGATATTAAATCTTCTAATCCATGAACTGGGGTGTTTTTCCATTTATTTAGGTCATCTTTAATTTCTTCAACGATGTTTGTGGGTTCCACTTCTTTGTAGTTTGGCACTTCTGTTGTTAAAAGTATCCCTGAGTATTTTATTCTTTTTGATACCAGTGTAACTAGTATTGGTTTCTTAAGTTCATTTTGGGAATTTTCCTTGTGGTACAGGAATATTACTGGTTTTTGTATGTATTTTGGTTCCTGCAACTTTGCTGAACTTGCTTATAAGTTTGAGTAATTTGTGTTTGTGTGTTCCTTAGTGTTTTCTATATAAAATATTGTGTCATTTGCAAATAGAGATAGTTTTCCTTCTTCTTTCCGATATCATGTCATTTATCTCTTTTTCTTCCCTAGTTGCCCTTGCTAGAACCTCCAGTACTGTGTTGAATAGAAGTGTTAAGAATGAGTATCCTTGTCTTGTTCCTGATTTTAAGGAGAAATCTTTCTGGTCATTAAGCATGATGTTAGCTGTGAGTTTTTTTTATAAATGCCCTTTATCAGGTTGAGGAACTTCTATTCCTGTTTTGTTGAGTGTTTTTATTATGGAAGGGTTTTGGGTTTTGCCATATGCTTGTTCTATGTATAGTGAAATGATCCTATGTTTTCTTTATGAAGATGGTGTGTTACGTTGATTGATAATCATATATTGAACCAACTTTGCCTTCTTGGGATAAATTCCTCTTGGTCTTAATGTATAATCAATCCCTCTTCTGTGTTGCTGGATTCAGTTTGCTAGTATTTTGTTGAGGATTTTCCTTCTATATTCATAAGGGGTATTGGTCTGTAGTTTTACTGTATCTTTGCCTTTTTTATCAGGGTAATAATCTCCTTATAGAAAGAATTGGGAAGTAATCCTTCTTCTCATTTTGTTTTGATGATGATGTTGTTTTTTGAGTTTGTGAATGGTTGTTGTTAATTCTACTTTAAATGTTTTTTAGAATTCACCAGTTTGGGCCTGGGCTTTTCTTTGGGGGGTGTTTTCTGATTACTGTCTCAGCCTCTGTCCTTATTATAGGTTTGTTCAGATTTTCTATTTTTGCTTGAGTCAGTTTTGCTAGGTTGTTTTTCTAGGAATTTGTCTATTTCATCTAGGTTACCTAATTTGTTGACATGTGATTGTTCATAATATTCCCTTATGATCCTTTTTAATTTCTGTGTGATTGGTAGTAACATCCCCTGGTTCATTCTTAATGTAAATGATTTGAGTTTTCCCCTTTTTGCCTTTGGTGAATTCTAGCTAAAGATTTGTCCATTTTTGTTGACCTTTTCCAAGAACCAACTTTTGATTTCTTTGATTTTTCTCTTTTTTTGATTCTCTGATTCATTTATTTTCATTCTAATCTATATAATTTCCTTCATTTTGCCTGCTTTGGGTTTTATTTGGTCTTCTTTTTCTGGTTTCTTAAGGTTGAAGGTGAGGTTATAGTTTCGAAATCTTTCTTCTTTTAATATGGACATTTACAGATACAAATATCTGTAAGCTCTGCCTTCACTGCATCCCAAAGGTTTTGGTATGTTTTGCTTTCATTTTCATTCATCTCAAAGTATTTTCTAATTGCCCTTGTGATTTCTTCTTTGAACATTGGTAGTTAAGAGTGTGTCATTTAATTTCTCTATATTTTTGAATTTCCCAAATTTCCTTATTGATTTCTAGTTTCATTCCATTGTGGTCAGAAAACATACTTTGTATAATTTGTAAATATATTGTGACTTGTTTTATGGCCTAGCACATGGTCTCTCCTGGAGAACATTATTATGTTCCCTCAGAAGAATGTGTATTCTGCTTCTGTTGGTTGGAGTATTATGTATATGTCTTTAGGTCTAGTTGGATTATAGTGTTGTTCAAGCCTTCTATTTCCTTATTGGTCTGTCGAGTTTTTCTACCCATTTTGAAAGTGTACTATTGCAGTCTCCAGCTATTACTATTGAATTGTCTATGTCTCCCTTCATTTCTGTCAGTTCTTTTCCTTTGGTACCTGTCCTTGGTTTTCCAACACATGGCAGACATTCATTAATTTTTGGATGAAGTGTGTGAATTTGTCAACTACCTTTTAGTCTCCCTGTATTGTCCTAGCTTATCTTGGATCCATTTCATTAAGTCCATGTTCTTTTTCAATTTTCTCTAGAGTGAGACTACAAATTCTTTATTGACTAAAATGGGTAAACCTTCGGGCAAAATAAATTCTTTCTCTTTCCCTTCTTTTTTTCCTTCCTTTCTTCCACTTGTTTCTTTATAAATTTATTTATTTTATTTATTTATTTTTGGCTGCGTTGGGCCTTCATTGCTGCACCCAGGCTTTCTCTAGTTGTGGTGAGCGAGGGCTACTCTTCATTGTGGTGCGGGAGCTTCTCATTGCCGTGGCTCCTCTTGTTGTGGCGCACGGGCTCTAGGCACGCAGGCTTCAGTAGTTGTGGCACGTGAGCTCAGTAGTTGTGGCTCACAGGCTCTAGAGCACAGGCTCAGTAATTGTGGCACCTTGGCTTTTTTGCTCCGTGGCATATGGGACCTTCCCAGACCAGGGCTCGAACCCGTGTCCCCTGCATTGGCAGGCGGATTCTTAACCACTGCGCCACCAGGGAAGCCCCCTTTCTTCCACTTTAATGCTATAGAATATTTTCATAAATCCTTCTCTTTTGTTTTCAGATGACCTTTGTCTCAAAACATTCTGTGGAAGCCATTTATTTGATCACAACCATTTATTTGATCACATTTGATGACCTTATTACCTATTTACAAGATACTGCTTGAGTCCCCTTCCTAGGACATGAACTTGAAGGCTCATTGTGTATGGCTTGTATTTCTTTTGCCCCTCAGAGTTTGGGAAAGGCAGAAAGATAGTAATTGATTCTAGGACTCTGGACAGCTACAGTAGGTGACATTTTTCTCTGCCATTGTTGTGAAACTCATAAATTGATGGCCACCTTATCAAGTGTGGAGGTGAGGAAAGTATCTTGTTCTATAGGACATGCCCTTGGGGTTTTGCTATTACACTACTGTAAAGTCACCTGGCAGCTGCTTTCATAGCATTGTTGTGTGGGCAGTGATATGGCTGAGGCCTTATTTTTTTCTAGCAAATCTTAGTAATAAAACTAAGATATTTAGACTTAAAAGGTTATTTCCCATCCCTTTTTCTGACTTCTTCCTGGCCAGAGCAGGCATACAGTAAACCATTCTGGCAAGGACATAAGGAGCTATTTTTTCACAGGGAACATGTCTCCAATTGGGACATTTATCTTTCTCCTGGGCCACTTATCACCTCAGTCCCTTTTCTGAGATACCAGTGGGATATTTTGAATTGTTGACTCACCTTTTACCCTTCTGCTCTATGGTCCTTTGTGTAGGAAGAGCTTTGTGGTGGCTCCTTATATTTATTCCCAGTTGTTTCTTTAGATATTATTTCTGGGATTTTGTGGTGTGAGTTGAGTCTGTTCCCTACATTCTGAATATTTTTTTACTTTTTAAATAAATTTGTTTATTTATGTAGTTAGTTATTTTGGCTGCGTTGGGTCTTTGTGCACGGGCTTTCTCTGGTTGTGGTGAGGGGGGGTTACTCTTCGTTGTGGTGCGCGGGCTTCTCATCGTGGTGGCTTCTCTTGTTGTGGAGCACGGGCTCTAGGCATGTGGGCTTCAGTAGTTGTGGCACATGGGCTCAGTAGTTATGGCTCGTGGGCTCTAGAGCGCAGGCTCAGTAGCTGTGGCACACGGGCTTAGTTGCTCCACGGCATGTGGGATCTTCCCTGACCAGGGCTCGAACCCATGTCCCCTGTCTTGGCAGGTGGATTCTCAACCACTGTGCCACCAGAGAAGCCCTGTTTCTTTTACTTTTTGATGTTTTTTGTTTGTGTCTCTCAGTTATGAAAGAAAAGGTTCATTAAGGTCTCTGTGCTGTCATATTTTCTAAAATCCATTATCTGTTTCCTCAGTTTTGTTTTCTCTCTCTCTTTTATATTCGATTTCTTCCTTTTCTGTAGGCTCCTTCCTCTCAGCTAGAACCATGCTTATGTCTCTCCTTATCATAGACTGGGGAGTGGAGGGCTTGCCTGTGGTTGATGCTTCTACCACTTTACATCTCTCTCTTCTCTTTATTACTAAATACTTTTGTCAAAAAAGATGTTTTATTACTTTTGAGTGTAAAAGTAAAAAGATAACTAAATATAAAGAGTTTAGATAATATATAAAATATAAAGACCTTGGAAATCACCCATAATTCTCACCATCCTGAAATAGTCGTGATTAACATTACAGATAAGCTTCCAGGTTTATATTTTATGATTCTCATACCTACTGCCTATCTTGGATCTATTTTATTAGGTCTGCAATCTAATGAAGCTAAATATCAAATGAAGAACTCCATGAGAGCATAAAATGAGAGCTTTTTTAATGTTTAATTAAATGTTTACCAGTGTTTCTTACACTTTTATAAAACAGGCCGATTTCATACCAGTCTTCACAATCATGTTCATATATGGAGAGAAACAACAGTCCAAAAAAATGAAATCATACTATGTATATTGTTTTGAAGCTCTGCACTTAGTATATCATAGACATCTTTCTATGCAGTAAATAAAGATTTATGTAGTCATTGTTAATAGCTTTATGGGTTCCATTGTATAAATATAATAGTTAGTTAGTTCCAAATGACAGATATTTAAGTTTTTTTGGAAATTTTCTTTATCATAATCCGCACTTCGATGGGTAGTCTTGTTACATCTTTCTGAATTTTTCAATTTCCTTGAGAAACATTTCTAAACATGGAATTTCTGGGTTACCAAGTAGGCACATTAAAAATGTTTAAGCCACACTACTAAATTGTCCTTCTGAAATGTTGATTCAATTATTTGTTCACCAGTAATGTGCAATAATATTTTGGTCAATACCTGCCAACAGCATTCTTGTTAATACTTGCCACATAGGCCAGAAATATGGTATCTATCCTGATCCACATTTCTTTAATCACACGGAGTTTTTAGTTTCTTTTGTGTGTTGATCGACCGTATTTCTTCTTTTTTGAACTGCCTATCTTATCTTTAACCCAGGTTTCCTTAGATATGCTAATGCTTTTTTTCCCTGAACATGTGTACCCAGGACATGTACATTTGAGGGGTTAAGAGTGAATATAAGGGAATAAGTGCAACTGCCTGCTTGTTCTTCCCTTCTTCCTTTGATTACACCTACTCTTTCTTTGACTCATTCTTTCTGTGCCTCTCTCTGCTGTGTCTATGCAGGCTGTCCCCAGGCTCTATAGTTCATGCTTTTCTCTTATTACAGTGTCTTTGCACCCTGTCTGCTTCTGTGTTCTTTCTCTCTGCCTCTGTGCACCCGCATTCTGTGCACTTGTGCTCTCCTCCACCCCACCCCATGCTGTCTCTTGTCTCACTGTCTCTGCTGTGTATCTCTCTTGTTCTTCTGCTTACTCCTTTTCTCCTCTCCTTCTCTCATGTTCTTGCTTGTGTTTGTCTCTGTGCTCTTTCTCTCTCTCCCTGTTTTTTCTTTCTTTCCCCCCCTCCCTTTCCCATCTTTTTCTCTCAATGTCTGGGTGTATACTGGGATCAAAGAAAAGGGATAGTTTACTACTGTCAGTACAAAAGAAGCCATATTTATCAGTTTTTGTTTACGGAGAAAAAGCTGAAGATGAATAATTTCTCTGTATTTTTGACCTCTCATTATTTCCAGTTGCCCACGTTTTCAGCAGTGGGGCAAATGAACAACACAAACTAACTACCAAACAAAGAGACCTCCATGAGAGAATAAAATGAGAGCTTTAGTAATATTTAATTAAATGTTTACCAGTGTTTCTTACATTTTTATAAAACAGGCTAATTTCGTATCACTCTTCACAATCACACATATATGGAGAGAAACAACAGTCCAAAGCAGTATCTTGGAACCCAAGGATAAATTTCATTATATGCTAAGAGGTAAAAAGCAAGATATAATATTTACATGTATTTATATGACTGGATCAAAATTAAATATTAGCAGATTATTTTAAGATTATGGGATTATACATTTTTTCTTTTTAATTTTTCATGTATTTTTTTAAACAAGCAGCACATCTTTTCTAATATGAAACCATAAAAATTTCTTTGTGACATTAATTAAAAAGTGACCTCAGCCAGACTGATCAAACATAAAACGTTAGTTATGAGCTGGAAGAGAGAATTCTCAAGTTTTCATTGTGTTCTAGTTTCTGCCTAAAGTACCTATTTGAACCTCCAATCTAGTCATAACAAATCCTTCTAGAAGCAGAGCGAAAGCATAGAATTAGTACGCAGTTTCTATGCCAAGATAAAGTTAAAAAATTTTTTTTAACTTCAGCTGCCAAGAGTTGAGTTAAGTATACTCCTAGGTTCATGGCCTCTCTTTTTAAAATTTCATTCCCAGATCCCATCCTCATTCCTGTCCTCCCATCGGAACTGGCCATGTTATGTAAATATCTTTTGGCTTACAAGAGTTCTTACAAAATATGTATTCTGTGTTGTCATGTATTTTCAACTTATATAAAAGGTATGTCATTATTTTTGTTATTTTCACTAAGCTTGTATTTTTAAGATTCATCACATTGCTATACATACATCTAATTCAGGTTTCTGATCACTGCATAGTACTCCATGGAGTGCATCTACCAATTTACCTATGCACTTTCCCTGTAATGGACACCCAGGTCGCCGTCAATTCCCAACAAGGCAAAACACCAGCAGTGCACATCCTTGTCCACATTGCCTTATGGACCTTGTGAGACTACCTTTGTTGCACAGACCCACAAGTGGAAATCTTGGATCATAAGCTATATGTATACTTAATTTTCTACATTAGTACCAAATTAATTTCCAGTCTATATTCCTCCCTGCAATGCATGAAAATTCCTATACTTCCACCTTTCTGCCAATAATTTATAGTTTTTCCGGATTAGAAATACAAGTTTCCATACCATGGAAAGGTAGGGTTTTTGGGTCATTTTTAATTAAATGTTACTTGTCTTGAGAATCTACCCTATCTCCACTCTGTAATTTCCAAGGGAAGAAAGAGTCTTTCAGACACTTCCAAAATTACTGCTGTGCTTTCAACCAGAGTGCATTCATATGTTCATCCAGACATAATTACAATATACAACGTGACAAAAGTACAAGAATGGGATATTTTCATTGTTTTTATCAGATTTTGACATATAACAGATAAAAGATATGGAAGATTTGAATAGCAATATTAAGAAGTTTGATTTAAAGTATCTATAGAAAACTTTATTCCCAAAACACAGCATCCACAGTTGTTCCAAATGCCCACGGAGTATTTACAAAAATTAACTGTACATTTAGGCAAAATGTTGATAAATCCGCAAAGTAGAACATTTCTAACTAAGCTTATATTCTCTAACCACAGTACAATAAGGTTGGAATTTAACAACTATAACTTTTTCCTTAAATAAACATTTTAAAACATTCTAAACTTCTGGGCTATAGGACAACTAAAAATTGAGATTATAGAATTTTTTTCATTAATGACAGTAAAAGCACATATCCAAAACTTACGGGATGTGACTAAATCTATATTGAGAGGAAAATGTATAGCCTTCAATGATATTTTAGTTCAACAAACTCAACTAGGAAATAATTGAAATAAGCATTCTATAAATGAGTCCCCAGAATTGATCGATTTAACCAAGATCTGGTTCTTTGAAAAAAAAAAACAGACCAAATCTCTGGTTATTCTGACCATGAGGAAAAGGATCAACACTAATAGTATGGAAGGGTATAACCACAGTCAAAGAAGTGTTTTTTTAAAAAAGATTACTGTATGCAACTTTAGGCTGATATATATTTTTTTTTCCTTTTTTTTTAAATATGAATGGCTGGATTTTATTTATTTATTTATTTTATTTTTTTGGCTGTGTTGGGTCTTCGTTTCTACGCGAGGGCTTTCTCTAGTTGGGGCAAGCGGGGGCCACTCTTCGTCGCAGTGCGCGGGCTTTTCACTGTCGCGGCCTCTCTTGTTGCGGGGCACAGGCTCCAGACGCGCAGGCTCAGTAGTTGTGGCTCACGGGCCTAGTTGCTCTGCGGCATGTGGGATCCTCCCAGACCAGGGCTCGAACCCGTGTCCCCTGCATTGGCAGGCAGATTCTCAACCACTGCGCCACCAGGGAAGTCCTAGGCTGATATATTTTAAAACCTAAATTAGATGGGTGATTTTCTAAGAAAATATAAATGAACAGAATTGACCAAGAAGTTTTAAATCCTAAGTAGATCATTAATAATAGAAATTTAAAAGACTGTCAGTAATCTGTAGACCTCCCCACCTCTAACTATGTGCCCTCCAGGAATTTTGTACAAATATATGTGCCCACCAAAAGTATGAGAGGATGTGTTTCTTCATTCCTTTGCCAACTATGGGTAGTATCAGTCTTTTTAATATTTGCTAATCTAATGTGTGAAAAAACTCATTGCTTTAAGTTGCATTTTTTAAATATTAGGTTTCAGAGATTGCTCTTTACATTTCCTGTTTTGAGAATTAGCTGCTTATATCCTCTGAAGGATATAATTTACATGCCCATTTTTCTCTGAAGAATTTTTCTTATTAATTCTTGAGCATTATTTATATTGCATTAATAGTGTAATAGCATTGTTGTGTACTCAACTTCTTTCTTTTTTCCATGCTAAGAAAGATGTCCCCAACCACAAGATTATAAAAAAGTATTCTCCTTTTTTTTTTTTTTTAATACTTATTTAGGGTGGAGGGCAATGCATTTAAACACTTAATCCACATGGAATTTATTTTGTGTGTCTAGATATAATTTTATTGCCAAATGTTTAGCTAATTGTCAGTAGAGATTTTTAAGTAAGAAAGTGATACTCATAAATTAATTTATGAGAAGAAACTAAGCTGGACTCTCGTCACTTGGACTTGGTAATTAATAGCCGTGGTTCTTTGGAAATTTCTACCCAAAGCAACTAAAATACTATGCAAACACCTTATCAAAATGGAGAGATTGGAAGAGGAAACTAATTCTGACTGAAATATGAAGGAGTTTTATTGATTAAAGTTGAAGTTAGATCAAAACATCCAAGTGAAAATATCTAAAAACATAGCTACGTATGACCTCATGAGTATGTCATGAGTGGAATAAAGATTTTAGAGCCATCCATGTAAAAAAGGTGATCATAATCCTCACAAATACTAAAGCTAAGAGGAAAGATTTCAGAGAATGCAGAGAAGAAAAGAGAGTGAGAGGGTCACTTCCAGACCATAATTTTTCAAACCTGATAGAAAATCCTTTGGGACTTAAGTCATCTAGCTCTACCACCCTCTACAAGATTTTAATGATCATTTGCTAACCTTCCAGTTTTTCCTGTATATTAATTGAGGACTTTAGCTCTTGATTTTCTTTCTTTTCTACCCCAAACCCAGCCACTATCTGGGAACCTTACCATCCTGTTAGTTTCTTGACCTCGGTTCTAATGACAAGTACTTCCATTACATTTTAACTCTACAGTCTCATGGCCATACTTTGAATTTTGGCATTATTCAGATTCGTTATGTCTCTGCAATCTTTACTCATTCATGTATGAAAAGAAATTTTCTGAGGACCATTCTGCAGGCGCAATGCATTTTTGATTTGAGGGGGAGGATATATTAGAGTTATCATCTACCACACTTGCAGAAATAATTGACCAGTTCTGATTTTCTGATGGTGACTAATAGACAGTTATCACCTTAGTTCCTGCTTTTAGAAGTTCTAATCTTGCCTTTCAGAATTAAATCTACGTCAAAATGTTATTTTGGGGGCAGACAAGCTAGTAAGTTTTGGTACTGAAACGCCAGTTGCCAGTTTGAACTGTGCATAGCTAAAAACTTTTCACAAGAAAAGACTGTCTTTTGGTGCCATCGACTGTATTTCTAATTTTGACTCTGTCTTATCAATGTGTATCTCTGGTCCTAAACTTTAGTGGTTATAAGTAAATTAGCATAAACCCATTTTTCTGAAAGAAAAGCATCTTTCGGCAGGCACCTTGCTGGCAGCAGGTCGGCAATAACAATCTTCATACATGAAGAATAGCTGTATACGGTGATGTAAGAAAATACAGCCTTTTTCCTATATTAGAGATGTTTTCCTAAGTTCAGTTTCCATCTAAGAAGTCATTATTTAATTGAAAAGCTTTCTCCCCCCCCCCCCCCCGGGTCTCTATGATGGTTTGTCTGATCAATGAACACGGGAATGAATTTCACCTAGATTTTAATTAAACTAAAAAGTACTACAAAAAGCCTGAAACATCTCTGAGATGGTGGCAGTTACTTTTCCCCCAGTTGTAATAAGGCATTAACAGGTGAGTTTACTCTCACAATAATAGAAATTATAACAGAAGAAGCCAGCCAGTGTGTATCTCCTTTCAAGACGCTCTGCAACAGAAAGCTTAAATCATGGTAGCTGATAATGTGAGTTGACTTGTAGTCACTTCAATCTTTATGTGTAAGCCCAGTTGCAGAGAACAGAGTGGGTTGATTCACATCCAGGCGCTCAGGGATGATGAGATCATTAGAGGAAATGCCTGAGACTCTCCCACGGACTAAGGAAAGTGGATTGCTGTGGTTTACCGACAGCATCTGTAAATGAATTCAGCAACAATTCTATGTTCTAGCCCATGGTGGGTCCTCAGCACAAATTGTCACACACAGTGCAGACCTGTGAATTGTGGTTACTGATTCAATCTGTGGAGGCCAAATTAGCGTGACGGCACGGTTCTGACGGTTTGCACTTAGCGCTAGCCATAGTGTGTGTAGCGCTGCACCAAACGTACAATACCCAGCGCCCACATTTTTGTTCGGACTGTCCACTGTTAAATGGAAATGACGCTGTTGGTCACCTTCCATTGTTCTTGTACCCCTGATTCAGTAACAGAAGATGTAAGAACTGAGAGCCCGAGAAGCTTTTTTCTCCAAATAAGGCTTCATAATCGACATGTATTTCAGTTTGCGTACATGAATAAACACATTGTTATAGCTTTCTTGAGATCCTTAACATACCATAAAAGTCACCTATTTAAAGCGTACAGTTAAGTGTGTTTTAGTGTATTCACCGAGTTGTGCAACCATCACCCCAATTTAATTTTAAGACATTTTCAACACGTACCATAAGCACACTATGTACATTAGCAGTCACTCATTTCTCCCAATCTCCCACCGCTGCCCCAGCCCCTGCCCCGGCTGTGGTTACTAATCTGCTTTCTGTCTCTATAGATTTCATTATTCTGGACATTTCATGTAAATGGAATCATACAACATGTGATCTTTTGTGACTGGCTTCTTTCACTTAATATTTTCAGAGTTCATCTACATTGTAGCATGTATTCATTCCTTTTTATGACCAAATCATATTCCACTGTATGAATGCTCATATTTCACTTATCTATTCATCAGTTACTGGACATTTGCATTTCTTCCACTGCTTGGCTACTATTAACAAAGCTGCTGTGAACATCCATGTACAAGTTTTTGTGTGGACGTATTTTACATTTCTTTTGGGCATATGCCGACGAATGGATATACTCTGGATAATACGGTTAACTCTATATTTAACCATTTGAGGAACTACCAGACTGTTACGCAAAGTATTGTTACCATTTTGCATTCCTAGCAGCAATGTGTGAAGGTTCCCATTTCTCCACATCCTTGAAAACACTTGTTGTCGTCTGTCCTTTTGATTTTCACCATCCTAGAGGGCTAACTAGATACATTTTGTTGAGAAAGAATTTATTTTTAGACTATTTTCTATTTTTAAATGTTTACCGTTTTATAGGCAGGAATGAACTTAATCAGAAAGATTGAAACTAGAAGCAGAAACACACACACCAAGGCTCCTCATTTAATCCGATGTAAACGTGTGTGCTTTACACCCAGCGGTGCATACCATGTCCTCTGGAAGTGCCAGAGGTTCTCAGACTCGTTCTCGGAAGGGACCGTCAACACTCCCGCGGCCTCTGCTCCACAGGGTGCTCCAGCCTCTGCTTCAACAGCTCCACCACTCACTTGCCGCTCATTGGCAACTTGTTTCATTTGTCTAAGGCTCCAGCTGGCAAAGGTTTTAAAACTTAAAAAGATCCAAAATCTGCCTGTACTAGATTTCCTGGCTCTGCTTCCAGTTCTGCTCTCTGAAGGCACAAAAGAGACCTAATCTTCTACCTCTCAGGTCCCCACTTCCTTCCCTGAAGTATTTCCCCTCAGGTCTTCACTCTTTGAACCATTTCTCACAGGTCATCCTTTCTACTCCCCTTTCCTAAGTTGACAGCTTCTGGGTCTATTTGTTGACATCCTGTTTTTAAGCATGTCCCTTTGAACTAAGCATGTTGTGCTTCAGATGGTGACAGAGGATCTATCATCTTCCTTTCTGTAAGCTAGAACATTTCTATGGCCTTACATATGTTTTACTCCTATTGAACTCACCAAAGCCATTAAACCTTTATTGCCACACTCTTCCTTGTAAGTTTTTGTTTTGTTTATTCTCATTTCTTAAACTGATAATACATGGTACAAAATTAAAAATATATAAAGGAGTATTTGATAAAGTGTCTTCCCTCTCCCGTTTCCCAGGCACCCATCTTTCTTTTCCAGAGCTACTCAGTGTGACTTGTTCTTGCATATCTTTACAGAGATTTTTAAAACACTTTATAGAAGTTTAATTTACATACCATAAAATACATCCATTTTAAGTATACAATTCAATTATTTTTAGTAAATTTACAGAGCTGTGCAATCATCACCACAATCCAGTTTTAGAACACTTCTGTTACCCAGAAAAGTCCCTTATACCTGTTTGCAATCAATCCACATTCCCAGCCCCAGACAACCTCCAATCTGCCTTTTTCCTTTTCTGCACATTTCACGTAAATAGAATTATATAATATCTAGTCTTTGCATCTAGCTTCTTAGCATGATGTTTTCAAGATTCATCCTTGTTATAGTGTGTACCAGTACTCCTTTTTATTGCTGGTTAGTATTCCATTGTATAGCTCTACCACATTTTGTTTATCCCGTTGCCAGTTGTTGGACATTTGGATTGTTTCATTTTTTTTCTTTTTCGGATAACGTGAATCATGCTGCTATGAACATTTTTGTAAAAGTTTTTCTGTGGACATATGTTTTCATTTCTTTTGCATATATACGTAGGATTGGAATTGCTGGGTCATATGGTAAGTTTATGTTTAGCTTTTAAGAAAATGCCAAAGGGCAAGCCCCACAAACAGCAAGAAAGTTGAAGAATGAGGTCAGCATTCAAAAATGGGGTCACATCTACAGCTGGGAAGGGGTGTACAGACAGGTAGAATGTAGATCCTGAGCCTTTAATAAGCACTACATTCGCTCAGTGCTCTCTGTTTTTAGACTCTATATAAGAACACCTAGGGCTTCCCTGGTGGCGCCGTGGTTAAGAATCGGCCTGCCAAGGCAGGGGACACGGGTTCGAGGCCTAGTCAGGGAAGATCCCACATGCCGTGCAGCAACTAAGCGCATGTGCCACAGCTACGGAGCCTGCATTCTAGAGCCCGTGAGCCACAACTACTGAAGCCCACGCGCCTAGAGCCCATACTCCGCAACAAGAGAAGCCACCGCAATGAGACACCCGCACACCGCAACCAAGAGTAGCCCCCGCTAGCCGCAACTAGAGAAAGCCCGTGCACAGCAATGAAGACCCAGTGCAGCCAAAAAAACTAATACATAAAATAAATAAGTTCAAAAAATAAACAAATTAAAAAAAAAAAACAGTACACCTAATGCAGGTGGGAAGGTGGGAGGGACACTGTAAAGGTCATCTATGCTACATGTACAAGAACCCCGAGAGCACACCAATAGGTACCACATTTTTCACTGCTGTAGCCGAGCATTCCTCCTGTACTACCACACTGTAGCACTCCCTTCCCTGATCTACTGCTATAGTCTCTTTGGAAGGTGTTTCAGAACTCTTGTTATGAGAGTGCCAGTTGAACTGTCCTCACTTCCTTCATTTATACCAGGATATAAGACCTTGTGGTCCGAGATCCTGTCCAGAGCAAGCAGGCTAAGACTCTGTCTTTGTTTCTATATTTCATCAGAAAGGGCTCTACTCCCTCTCTTAGTTCATGGTGTGAAGTGTTCTTAGCCTCTCAGGAAAGTGGGGAGAATTGGAAGGACTCTACATGAGAATGCTAGGCTTTGTAAAACACTTCAGTTTTTTAAAAATAAGACTCATTTTGTATTGGACTTATAACAATCCTATGAAATACAAAGAAAGCCAAGAATCAGTGACATGAAATGATCACCAGTAAGAATTACAACAGTCACCGCTTATCTCGTAGCATAGGGCATTGTCCATGATCCTTAAGAAGAGTTACTAGAAATGCCTCGCCCATCCTGCCCCTAAACACCAACACAGCAATCATGTACCTTGAACGGTACATGATTGCTGTGTTGGAGTTTAGCGGGAGCATCTCACTTACCAGGGACTGACTTTTACCTTGATTTCTTTGTAGTGATGGAGACTTCCCAGGTGATGAAAAATTCCCTGGGATTGCAACCTCCAAGCCAGACATTTTGTGTGACACAAACTCAAGAACTCCCCAAGCCCTGAAGTAGCAGAAATATTCAGATACTTAAGAGTAACCCGACACCTGAACTTGGGGACATTTCAGTGACAGCTCCAGCCCAGAGTGCCAGTCGTCTCCTGGCCCTGTCTCCAGCTCCAAGCCAGGGACAAATAGAGAGTAAGAACGTGGATGATATTAAAACCAAGCTTTCAAAGATTCTGGATGCCTAACACATCCCAAAAGAAAACCAAGATCCTCCACTACTCCCTTTAGAAATCCCTGATATTCACCAGCCGCTGGCCTACACCGATCCCCTCGGCCAAGAGAAGCAGCCTGGATCTGAAAATGCTGATCTGGGAAAGAACAGCCTGAGTCGTGAGGACCTAGGGACGCTTGAAAATGGGATCGAATCTAGCAGTGGTTTTGCAGACATTACTACACTGGCGGAGGATATTCACCTTCCCCAGCTCTTTAGTTCTTGGAAAGATCTTGATCAATCCCAAGGTTCCAACGGGATCAAAGCCAAAGATACCAGAGCCTTTAAGGTGAATCAGGTGCAGGAAAAGCCAAGTGTCATAAAGGTTCCCTCTGATCAACCCAGGAAGAACAAACAGAAAGCCTCTGAGCCTATCAGTGGTGCTCCCAAGGCCAAAATCCAGCCAAAGAATCCAGAGTGCCTGTTAGGGGGAGAAGTGGTTATATGCAACGCTGCAGTCAGTGACAGGGCTCCTGTGAACACGGCCAAGCACTCTAAAGGCAAACCTCAGAAAGCTGCATCCAGAAAGATCAGCAAAACTGAGAGCCATGGGCAGGAAAAGACCAAAAGGACCAGAGGAAGAAACAAGGCTGAAGAGAACAAGCAGTCAGGGAACAAAGTCAAGGCAGAAGAGAAGCCAACTATTCCCGAGACGAAGCGAAAGAAACACCAAACTGAGCTTTCAAAAGCCTCGAACCTCCCTTGGCGTGCGCATGCTGGAGTCTGTGAAGGTTCTTCATGCGCTGGGGAAGAAGGATGATAAGAAAACTGGGCTCTCTTCCTGTCGGGTCTTGGGAAATTCAAGCAACCCCAAAGACCCCCAGCCACCCCCAGCTATCCAGCCATGGCGGCATACCCCACGTGAGGGTAAGAGTGCTGAGAAAACTCAAGTCGAAGCCCAGAAACCAGACAGCAGTGCTGAAACAGAGTGTCCATCTCCATTCCAGTATGAGCTGCCTCCTCCTGAGACGGTCAAGTTGATACCTCTGCCTTTTTCTGCCTGGGACAAGCCTCAAGCTCGACCCGCTCCTCAGAGGCCACAGTCTCTGGCCTCACATCGGCCTGCTGTGGCTTACCGTGCCCAGCCTGGTTCTACTGACTCAGCTCAACCTGCTGCAGTCAATTCATCCCAGCCAGCTCCTGCCTCTCTGCCAGGTCCTGCCAAACCAGCTCAGCCAACTGTGGCCAACCCAACCCAACCGGCTTGGACCAACCATACCCAGCCTAGTGTCCCCTCAGTCTGCTGCTCCTAGGCCTGCACCCTACAAAACTTCATCTGGCGCTTCTCTCCAGCGCGAGCCTGTTCCCCCTGCTGTGACTAAGCGCCAGTCCCCACCCAAGCTCCAAACCCAACTTCTATGCCAAGACTTCAGCAAGCAACGAATTCCATGGAGGGAACCCAATGTGCCTGAGCCAGTCATGTCAAAGCCCATCGAACAAGAGCAGAGGCCAGAGCGAGAGGCCATGAAGAGGCGGGCTCAACAACGGGAGAATGCTGCCAGATACACCTCTTCGGGGAAGCTACAATTTTTCACTGAGAGGGACAAAGAAATGGAAATTGCTGACTACTACGGATACGTCAGGTGACAGCTGCTAGGATTCTTGGTGCCACTTTGGCTACCAGCGGTTCTTCCATACATAGGTAAGATAGGTATAGAACTGAATAAGTGAATGGAATACCATTAATAGATGAGTAATAAACCTTTCGAATTTTGAGATGCTGCTAACTGGGGCGTGAGAAAGGAAGGCCTGAAAGTTGGATGGGAGAATGAAGGAAAGGGGTAAAAACTGAGGAAAGAGGAAGGAACTTGGCCCAGGGCTAGGAAGGCCAAAAGAGATGTATGGATTTAGGAAAGGAAGCAGGAGTGAGGATGAAATGGCAGAAGTAAAAAGCAGGGTCAGAGGTCTGGGTTGAAAGAACACAATTGGAGTAGAGTTGAAGGTGACAGGAGATGAGTCTAGGTTTACTAGGAGAAATAGAAACAAAGTCTCTCGGGGAGGTTGGCCTTAAGTCTCACAACCACCAGATAGGTATTTCAGAAAACAAGAGGTTCACGACACATCTCTGAAAGGTTTGAGTTGCCCTATTCAGGTGTGATTATAGTGGGGGAATAGGGAAATCTACCAGAGAAGTGGCTAGGGCTCAGAGTTATCCTAGGGGCAGCTGACGACAGGGGCAGAGCCAAGGGAACTGCTGCATCAGGAGGCCCACGAATAGGGCCTGGTATGTAAATCACGATGTACTCAACACCTAAGCACGAGGGGAGCGAATGCACTATTCAGTTAACCTTGGCAACGACGGGCAAGGCCGGTATTCCTGTGCCACTTCACTTACAGAGGTGCAGCAAAGGGCTGAGGTCACATCCCATGTGGAGGTACAAGGACTCAACTTGAGGCCCAAATGCCTCTGAAGTCCTCTGTATTTGCAGATGCCCGTAGGCGGCCAACCTGGCTTTCAGAGCACAGCATCCTGAGGTTACTGGTGGACGAGATCAAACTTCTGCACGCGCCTAAATATTAACTTGAGGGGCTTCCTCCATTGAGCAGGGCACGTGCCGCCTTTTGTAAACATCACCATCAACTGAAACGCATGAGAAAAAATCCGACGGAAGCGTCCACTCTCACGGGTGAGAGTGGTGGGGGCACGCGCACTGGGCAGCAGCTCCAACAGCCACAGGACGCAGGCGCCCAGGGGTTCAGAGGCTCCCTGGGAGGCCTCGTGGGGCAGCTCGAGGGAGTGACGATGGGAGAGAGCGGCAGGGGTGGGCGTGAAAAGGAATGCAGTGGGGAGAAGGGAGAGATGGAGACAGTGGATAGTGACTATGGGAAAACAGGCAATTTTCATTTTCAAAATTATTTTTTTGAGATGTCATTCACATGCCATAAAATTCACCTTCTGAAACTGCAAATTCAGTGTCATTTAGTACATCCACAAGCCTATGCAACCATCACCGGCATCTAACCCATCACGTTTTCATCACCCCAAAAAGAAGCCCCCTTAAGCATCAGCAGGCACTCTTCATCCCCTCTTCCTTCAGTCCTGGCAACCATTAATTTGCTTTCTGTCGCTATGGTTTTTGCCTTTTCTGGACATTTCATGAAATAATACAAATGTGACCGCTGTCTCTGGCTTCTTTCACTTAGCATAATGTTTTCAAGTTCGTCCATGTTGTAGCATGTGTTAGTACTTCATTCCTTTTTATGGCTGTATAATATTTCACATATACACCACATTTTAAAAATCCATTCATCCACTGATGGGCATTTGGGCTTTTTTCACTAATAATGTCCATTTTTTGAGAGTTTATTCTGTGCCAGGCAGCACCAGGCTAAGTTACTGACCTTACTTCACAGATAAAGAGGCTTGGAGAGTGTGAAGAGTTTGCCCAAGATTAAGAGCTAGCAATTGGGGGAACTGGGGTTTGAACTCAGGCAAACTTCACAGGTAATAGATTCACATGACAGAACACTAGAAAAGCTACACAAGGGTATTCAATGAAAAGTGACCCTTTTCCCCACGTTCCCCAGCCACACATTTCCCTCCTCAGAGACATCTGCTTTGGCCGTGCTGTGGATCCTTCCAGAGAAATATTTATACCCCAACATTTATGTATCACAATTTACTGACTAATCTGTCCCACTGATTTGAAATGTCACTTTTATGGTATAACAGATTCTTATACATACATATATATATATATATATATATATATATATATATATATATATATATATATATAATGTATTTATTTATTTATTTTTGGCTGCTTTGGGTCTTTGTTGCTGTGCGCAGGCTTTCTCTAGTTGCGGCAAGCGGGCTTCTCATTGCGGTGGCTCCTCGTGTTGCCGAGCACGGGCTCTAGGCGCGTGGGCTTCAGTAGTTGTGGCACACAGGCTCAGTAGTTGTGTCTCACGGGCTTAGCTTCTCCACGGCATGTGGGATCTTCCTGGGCCAGGGATCGAACCCATATCCCCTGCATTGGCAGGAGGGTTCTTAACCACTGCACCACCAGGAAAGCCCCTTATACGTATTTACTCTTTTCAGAGCTGTCCTGACTCTTTTTTGCCTATCTGTTATGTTTGCCATTTCTCTAAAATTCTTTTTATCTTCTTTTAGATTTAAAAAAATTTTTTCCTCTTCTTGTTTGTTTCTCTTAAGGCATTATCCATTATGTTCATTCACTCGTATTATTTTATTTAATTTATTTAATTAATTAACTTATTTATTTTTGGAGGTGTCGGGTATTAGTTGCAGCACGTGGGCTCTTTGTTGCAGTGCGTGGGCTCTTCCTTGCGGCTCGTGGGCTCTCCAGTTGTGGCGCGTGGGCTCCAGAGCACGTGGGCTCAGTAGTTGCGGCGTGCGGGCTTAGTTGCCCTGCAGCATGTGGGATCTCAGTTCCCCAACCAGGGACCGAACCTGCATCCCCTGCATTGCAAGGTGGATTCTTAACCACTGGACAACCAGGGAAGTCCCCACTCTTGTATTATTTTAAATTTAGTCCTCACTTCTGAAACTTTTTTCTTTTATTTTGAATTCTGTCTTGAGTTCTATCATCTTACCTAATTCTGGTTTATGCTGTTCTTTCATCTTTTTTTTATTATGGTAAAATATACATAAAACAAAATTTATTATTTCAACCATTTTCAAGTATACAATTCAGTGACATTAAATACATTCACAATGCTGTGCAACCATCACCACTGTGCAAATTCAAAATAATTATGTCAAAAGATTGAGCAGGACATCAGAAAGATGGAGGCAGCAGCATAGTTTCTGAATCTCTCCAAACCCTTTCATGGAAGAAGATCAACTAAAACCAAACACCCATAGGTGGCATTTATCAGCATTTACCATTTCCAGAACTTTTTCACCATCCCAAACAGAGACTCTATAGCCACTAAACAATAACTTCCCATTCCCTCCTCGATCCATGTTCTTTCATCTTTCGCATTGTTTTTCCTAACGTCTTTTAGCCTACTTTGAAATAATAGGTTACAGTTTTGATCTGTTTTGTGGACCTGTCTTTTCCAACTTGATTTTATTGTCTGAAGACATGCTATTCTGCTCCTTATTCTCTTTTTTCTTACACTACCTCTGTACGGGATTTGATCCCAATCCTTTTCTGTTACTGATTTTTGGGTGAAAAAAGTTTTACAGCACTTTGAAAAGGTGGTGCGAGGCCATGTGGAAACATGTTCTTCATGGCTGTTTCATCAATGCTTCACTTATACTGCTTTGGAATAACTGTTTTCCAGGAGGCATAAACCAGTGGGCTTTATCATTGGACAGAGTGCAGAGAAAGGACCCCACGAAAGCTGATCACCTTAGCAGAAATGACTTAGTTATGATTTCACCCAAGATTGGTCACAAACCAGCCTGGGAAACTCAAGGAACCAGAGACAAGGCATAATGCCATCTTTCCTTCTCTCTGCCTCAGCTCTCAAGGATTGGTCACCTCCATGTTATTAGTAACTATTATTTGGTTTCTGTTCATAATTACTATCAGAAGACACAGCACTTAGGGGCCTAATTACACTGCCCAGCTACGCACCATTCTTCTTCATTTTGGCTTCCTGTCCACCAGCAGGAACCTGATTTAGTTTTGTTCTCCCTTCACCACAGCCCAGTAATTTTTGTGCATGACTCTCAGTCTCACCAGAATCTGTATCTCTCACTCTGCCCCAACATTCCACCCCATCATTCGCTCCCTGAAGTGTACTCTAGAAATTTCGGTCAACTCGATATTTTACCACTGTTCACCATCTCTTATGAAACCAGAAGACGAGCAGCTTTCTTATGGAATGATGGAGAACTTGTAAAGATAAAACACCAGTCTGCAGGAGAAAGGGAAGAAGAGAATGATGGAAATCGTTTCTGGAAAACTAGTTTTACATTACGTTTTGTTTGTTCCTGGTAAAGAAACTGAAATCTTCTAAACATTAAAAAAAAAACTAAACCACTAAATTCAATAATACAGGAATATAACTTTTAAAAAAAATTTCTTTGGCTGCGTAGCACGTGGGATCTTAGCTCCCCAACTAGGGACTGAACCCAGGCCTGCTGCATTGGAAGCGCAGAGTCTTCACCACTGGACGACCAGGGAAGTCCCAGGAATATAACTTTTAAAGGAGAAGTTATAAACCCCTTGGTTACATGAACTGGAGATTTTTAGTGAGAAGTCATGTATTTTAAATGACTTGGAGCTTTAAAGGAAGGAAGGAAGGAAGAAAAAGGGACTTCCTTGGTGGGGCAGTGGATATAATATCAAAAGTAAATTAATTAATTAAATAAATTTAAAAAAGAAAAAAAATGCTGAAATCCACTGACTAATTATTCAGGCTATTATATCTTGCTATTTCCAGATACATCCCTTTATAAACTTTTGGTAAAAGGTTATCGTATATCAGAACAAATGAATTACAGACTTTTCTATTTTTCCAAAATTTGAGAAATTCCCTTACATTTCTCCCTTCAAATTTTATAACAAGGGAAAAGTAGTGACAACCCTTATACTTACATTCAATTGCATCATCTGGCCACATGCCTTCTACATCAATCAAATATCTACAAAACAACAAAATTCGAGTCATTTGTAAATAAAAAGGAAAGAAAATCAAGTTTTTACAAAAAAGGGTCCAATTGTGCTTTACAAATATAGATAGAAAAATCCTAAGAAAATATCAGCATATCTAATCAATAATTATTAAAGAATGATATATACCATGACTACAAAAAGGCTTTATTCCGGAGTTTCCCTGGTGGCGCAGTGTTGAGAATCTGCCTGCCAATGCACGGGACACGGATTCGAGCTCTGGTCTGGGAAGATCGCACATGCCCCGGAGCGACTGGGTCCGTGAGCCACAACTACTGAGCCTGCGCGTCTGGAGCCTGTGCTCTGCAACAAGAGAGGCCGCGATAGTGAGAGGCCCGCCCACCGCGATGAACAGTGGCCCCCGCTTGCCGCAACTAGGGAAAGCGCTCGCATAGAAACAAAGACCCAACACAGCCAAAAAAAAAAAAAAGGCTTTATTCCAAGGACCAAGGATGCAAGGATAACGCAACTTTAGAAAATCTATTAATATAGTTATTTACATTAATACAACAATTTAATTAATAAATGAAAGAGAATAAAATACAGGACCAAACTGGCAGATGTTAAAAAGTTATCTGATAACATACAACGGGTCAGTTTCGGTCAAAATGCTTTGTACACTAAAAACAGGAGACTTAATATGACAGAGTATTCATCAAGAACCAACAAATAACAAAAGACAAATTAGGACAAATATTAACATCATATCTAAAAAAACCCCATCTAACCAACCATAGGAGCCAGAAACTTAGGCATCACCATCACTGACAGCTATTTCTCCCTCACCCTCATCCTCAACCCACCACCAGTGCTGACAATGATACTGCCTACATACCTCTAGAATCTGTCCACATCTTTCCACCAAAATGACCACCATACCCTGGTCCAAGCCACCATTATGCCCAATTTCTACACAAGTCTCCTAACTTGTTTCCTCGCTTCCACTCTTTCTCCCTGCAGTGTATTCTCCACTCGGTAGCAAAACGATAGGTTGAAAATGCAACTGGGTATGTTCCACACACTCACCTTCAACAAAAAAAAGTTCAATGGTTTTCTATTACTCTTCAAGTCTGAAACCTTAAACATAAGCCTGCACGATCGAGCTCCTACCCACACTTGCAGCTCCATTATAATGACATGCTCCCCCAACGGCCCCACCTTCCTGGCCAGTTCCTCCAACACAGCATATGCTTTCCTCTTATAGGGTCTTTTGCTATTCCTTATGCTCAGAAATCTCTCCCCAACGTCCCTATCGGGTTAATACCTACTCATCCTTCAGATATCAGCTGAAACATCCCTAAACCTTCTCTAATCTCCATGATGAGATCAAATCCTCCCTAAAATATGCTCTCATGGTACCATGTCCCTCTCCTTGGCACTTGTCAGAGTTGTAATTCTACATGCAGAGTGTGATACTTGAATATCTATTCCCTCTCTGGACTGCTAGAATTCACAAAGGGCAGGTCAAGTCTCCTCACTCACAAAATTTCTCAAGTCTTTTTGCTAGCACCCAGCACAGTGCTTAAACATAACAGATGCTCAATAAGTATTTCCTGCACGAACAACCATACATTGGTACAGTGTAGCAACACCCACAAAAAGCATAAGGGCATAAACTCCTTGATGCAGAAGTCCCATTCTGAGTGAAGTTAACTGAGACAAAGCATATATATTCAAAGATGTTCACACAGGAATGTTCATTACTTTGACGTTTTATAATATCAAAAACTTCTGACTTGTACATGTTCATCAGTAAGCAAAGGAACAATGCAGCCTTAAAAAAATAATAAATAAACCAATCAACAGACAAAGGATTAATCTCCAAAATATATAAATAGGTCATGCAGCTCACTATTAAAAACACAAACAACCCAATCAAAAAATGGGCAGAAGACCTAAATAGACATTTCTCCAAAGAAGACATACAGATGGCCAAGAGGCACACGAAAAGCTGCTCAACATCACTAATTATTAAAGAAATGCAAATCAAAACTACAATGAGGTATCACCTCACACCGCTTAGAATGGGCATCATCAGAGAATCTACAAACAGCAAATGCTGGAGAGGATGTGAGGAAAGGGAACCCTCTTGCACTGCTGGTGGGAATGTAAACTGATACAGCCACTATGGAGAACAGTATGCAGGTTCCTTAAAAACTAAAAATAGAATTACCATATGACCCAGCAATCCCACTACTGGGCATATACCCAGAGAAAACCATAATTCAAAAAGACATATGCACCCCAATGTTCACTGCAGCACTATTCGCAATAGCTAGGTCACGGAAGCAACCTAAACGCCCATCGACAGATGCACGGACAAAGAAGATGTGGTACGCATATACAATGGAATATTACTCAGCGATAAAAAAGAACGAACTTGGGTCATTTGTAGAGACGTGGATGGACCTAGAGACTGTCATACAGAGTGAAGTAAGTCAGAAAGAGAAAAACAAATATTATATATTAATGCATATATGTGGAATCTAGAAAAGTGGTACAGAAGAACCGGTTTGCAAGGCAGAAATAGAGACACAGATGTAGAGAACAAACGTATGGACATCAAGGGGGGAAAGCGGGGCAGGGCGGGGGCCGGTGGTGGTGAGATGAATTGGGAGATTGGGATTGACATATATACACTAATATGTATAAAACAGATAACTAATAAGAACCTGCTGTATAAAAAATAAATAAATTTTAAAAATTCAAAAATAAATAAATAAATAAACTAATTAATTAAAAAAAAAAAAAAAAAAAAAAAGAATGAGGTTGGGAGACTGTCAAAACAGCACACAGATCACACACTCAAGTCCCGGAAGATGGGGAACTGCCTTAAGTCCCCCACTTCGGATGACATCTCCCTGCCTCACAAGTCTCAGTCCGACTGGGCTAGCTTTGGCAAGGGGACGGAGCTGGATCAGGAGCTGCTGCTGCCATATCTGGATCAAGTTCCAGTTTTGGTCTCTCATCCAACACCTAGTCAGACTCGCCTAGCACCTCAGCTGAGAGGAGCAAATTAGGATAGCTCAAAGAATAGGCCTCATACAGCATCAGCCTGAAGGAGTTTATGACCCTGGAAGAAACGGATCAGAAAAAAGGATCCGGGGGACTTCCCTGGTGGTGCAGCGGCTAAAGACTCCACACTCCCAATGCAGGGGGCCCGGGTTCGTTCCCTGGTCAGGGAACTAGATCCCACATCCATGCCGCAACTAAGAGTTTGCATGCCACAACTAAGGAGCCCACCGACTGCAATTAAGACCCGGCGCAACCAAATAAATGAATAAATAAAATAAAACAAATATTTAAAAAACAGATCGGGGAGTGTGTGATCTGTATGATGCACTTTGTTTATGAGAACCCAATTTGATTTCTGCTGTGTATGCAGATCACCTGGGCTGTACAGATGACTGGCTGATGAGATCCTTCATGTGCCCCTCCTGCATGGAGACAGTTGATGCAGCACTGCTTTTGTCCTACGAGACTAACTGAGCCAGTGTCTCTCACCTGACTTCAAGTGAACCATCATTTTTGGTGGTTTTGATCTTTTGTCGTTGAGCCCAAAGAGCCAGGGATTAGGAATTAAGATCATGCATGAAAGTTTCCTAAAAATTCCTGAACGGCTGCAGATGTTGGGGAAAAGCACGTGATATTTTAGAAATTTAGGGGGAAAAAGTAGGATGGTATTTTTATGTAAAGCCTTCACCCCGTGTTGAAAAATATAATTGTTATTTAGATCTTGTTATTCCTCCAGTACATAGGAATTGTGTAAAGTGTTACAGCAGCTATATATGTTTCAATTGTGTGTCAAAGATTAGGATAAAGATAGTGGTTGTTTTTCCTAAGTGAGATAACTTTCTTCTTCCCCCTACCCAAATTCTTTTCTGAAGTTGCTGGCATTTGGGTCAAGGTTTTATTAAAAGCCACATTTTAGAACACTGGCACAAAAAAAGGAGTTTTAAGCTGGTTTGCATAGTTCTTTTTTTGTTTTAGAATAAACATAGAGCACTTATTTTTTACTTTATAGGAACTCTACAAGTTAAGGTCCCATTGTTCTTTTGCTGTGATTGTTGTTACTACTGATGTTGCTGTTTTCTGTCTTTGCTGGTTCTTTCTAATCTACCATTTGTCATTATTGGCATATGATCATCTCAGGGTCACAAGATGGCTGCTGTAAAACCAAATATCATATTCTCACAAAACAAGGAGGAAGCAGAAAAAGAGCCCAAATGGTCATTTTCCTAATGCCTATTTATCTTTTGTCAGAGAAAAATATCATTCTCATAAGCACAATAACAGCCTTCCCTTAATTACTCATTTGCCAAAACAGACTGATATGACCATTCATAAGACAATTCATGGCAAAGAGGGATATGATAATGATTGTCTTAGCCTAACAAGGATTTATCCACTCAAGCTGAATGCTTCACTCCTCAAAAAAGTCATAAAGTTCTATGAGCAAGGAAGAACTACTAAGTGACTGTTAAGTGAACCATCAGAATTGTTTGTCCAAGACCATACGATTCTTTCTTTCCACTGGAAATGGAATTCATTGCCTTAGGTCTTTTTAAATAGTGTACTATTACTGTTGGGGCTGGCTCTGTGCTTGAAAACCAGCTGAAAACCAGTTATAACCTGTTACAAGTGCTGTATCTGTTTGCAGTTAAGAAATGCAGAATTCAAAGTGATCTCCTAGCTTGTAGGCAAACTGAGATTCACTGTCCCTCTTCTATAAAAAAAATGAGCTAATGTGTCCAGAAACTAACTCTAGTAAAGTGGGGTTTAACATTACCCTTTCTTATGAGTTTCGTCAAATTATTTTGGTGGTTAACATGGTGATAATTAAAAGTCAAGGTAAATTTTAAATATTAAGAATTCTGATGTATGGAGCTTGACTTATGCCACCATGCTTATGTAAAAATGAAAGTGGCACCATGGTTAAACTGAGAAAAGTTTCTCAGTTGTAACAATTTTGATTTATTCTTTCCTGTGACCTCCTTCCCTGTTGTCTTGAAGCACAGCAAAAGGATACTGCATGTCTTCTTACGGTAGTGCTGAGGTTATTGAAGTTATATAAAACACATCTCAGTCTCTGTTTCTTGGAAGGAAAGTCCTGCTAGTTGACTGACAATTCTAAGCAGGGAGAATTTAGAGAAATGTGTTTCATGTTTCGCACACAAATGAAGAATCTGTATAATCACGACTTCACAGCTGTGATCTCAAAAAAGAAGGAATTTCTCTCTTTCTATTTTTCTTGCACATAACGTAAGAACACTCTGAATCTCTAAGCTTCTGAAGCGTTAGTAGAGATGGTCTAGTAAAGATGTAGTTGTAATGTTTTACCCATTTAGCATGTGTTTATTTTTCCTTATGTACTCCAAGGTGACATATTTGTTCAGCTCAGTGATATTACAGCTAAAAAAATCATTCATTAGTAAAAGGAGAAGCAATCTCAACCTAACAAATCAGAAGTGTTTCTTATTATTTTATATTGAGTTGAATATTTGACTCTTAACACTTTTTGCTACATACAAAACACAAGTCCCTTGAAGGGTTCTTCATAAGTGCATTATACAAGGATTTAGTATGTCATAAGCACTTAAAGATTTGACATTCAACTGTAGTAGTATCCATGTTGGTTACTTTTCTTACGAGCCCCATGATGAGTTGGAGAAACACTGAAAGAATTAGAGTATCAGGTTCTATTAAATTGTTACATGTATCTTGCTTAAGTTTGTGCTCATTTATTTATATCCAACTACATAAAGCAAATTTGGAGGAAAAAAAAGAATAATAAATAAATAAGAATGAGGTCTCCAAATATTGTCAGAGGAAGATGTCCTCCATATATTAAATTATAAACCAGAATGTCTAAAACACTATACCATTAAATCACATGTACAGTCAGTTCTGTATATCCAACGGTTCCATAACCTGCAGATATGGAAGCCCGACTGTACTACACCATTTTACATACGGGACTTGAGCATCCGAGGATTTTCGGATCCATGGGGAGTCCTAAAACCAATCCCCCTGCAGATACCAAGGGACCATTGTATATGCTTATATCTGCATTTTTTACGTCTGAAAAAATATGTGCTAAATTATTACTGGTGGTAACATCTGAGTAGGGGGCAAAATTGCCTTCCACTTCATACACTTCTCTGACTGCATTTTTTGCATTCAGCTTACATTAGCTTACATTACTATTGTAAACAGAACAATTTAAACATGCTCTGCCTCTTGGGGTTGGCAACTCACCTGCACATGAGGTAGCCAGTCCTGTTGAAACCATGGGTACAGTGGACACCAAGAAGTCTGTCTAGAAAACAGGGAATATGGAATTAAGTAAGCGAAGTAGATACACTAAAAACAAGTTAGACAATTTTCTCAAGAGTAGCCTTTATTAGTTACCACAACACTACCACTATCCTGAAAAGGAAAAACTCTGAAGAAAAGAGTGTTTTTGCAGGAACGTACTATAAAGAATTAACTACTATACAGTCAAAATTCATTGTCTCTGGGAAATTTTGCATAGCCTCCAATCAGATGCAATAGTGTGGACTGGAGAATGCCCATCAGGAACTGATCTGACTACAGAAAAAGGGAGTGGAAAAAAAAAACAGGCTATCAGAAGAACAGAATTTGTTTCTGAGTGAAACAAATGGAATGCCTTCACTTTTAATGCTCAATAATAAAAAGAACAAACGGTTTCTGAAGGGCTCTTGGGGTCCCCCAAAGCACTTCCATTCCTTCTCTCCTTCACTGCTCCTCACACGCCACGGGTTTATGTGCCTGTGGAGTTCTCGGGTTAAGTAGCACTGTTCTTGTTTCACAATGAAAAAGTAAGGCTCGAGACGTAAGCCCAAGCTGCACAGCAGGCAAACAGAAAAAAGACTAGAATCGAGTCTCAGATTTTTCCAACTATGCCACAGTATTTTGTGGTCCAGGACTTAAAAAAAATTATATGAGAGAGTAAATAAAAAACAACAACATGTAGCTGATCGCTGCAAAAGCTATGTCTGTGACTAGGTGGTGTCTGGCATTCGTCATCTCCTGCCTGGATTACTACCACCCTACAATTCTAACAATCTCTTCTATTTCAACTGATCCTCCATATGGAAGATGTTCTCTCTCTAAAATATAAACTTGGCTGGATTGCTCTGTTGCTGAAAAATCTGTTGTAGCAATGCAACTTCCCTAACACGAAGCGTCTGCAACTTCTCCAGAGTCCCTGCTCCTGCCGTCAGTTCGGCATCGGCTACCGGTACCTCTTTCCAGACACTCATGGGTAGTGCCTACCTTTACCAACATTCTAGCACGACTATGTTACCTGGAGTTACTGACCACAGCCAGATCTCCACTTCAGCTCCTTCCTATCTAGCTGTTCTTGAGTGGGACATCACAGGAAGCACTGAAAAGAATTCCTCTTCACTCGGAGACTTTACTCTGGCACTCACTGACCGGCACCCAGCTGCTTCCTCCATGTTTATGGCAGCCCAGTATGATAAAACTTCAGATGCCAATAACATGGTCCCTCTATATCCATCACTTACTGCCAGGCTTGCTTAGGTAACACCATCTCAGATTCCAAATCAGGAGCATAGCCGCCTGTCACTTCCCTACCAGGAAGGAAGCCAGGTATATTACTATAACCAAGGCACACTGGGGTCTTCACTGTATGGAGAACTTGGCTCCTGCCCGCAATCCTATGGCTCCGCGTCATACACAGGAAGTAGGGCCTCTGCGCAACCAGAAATGGGAATGGGACTGAAGGAGATTCAGCCCGCAAATATCCGACCACCAGCTTCCACCTCTGCAATCTGCCACCCTGTGTCTGCTCAACGCATCACAGAAACAAGTTTTCAAGGTGAGTATACAAACGGCAGAGCAAGTTGAAGAATGAGGTCGGCATTCACAAACGGGGTCAAATCGACAGCTGGGAAGGGGTGTAGAGACAGGTAGAATTTAGATCCTGAGCCTTTAATAACCACTACCTTCTCTCAGTGCTCTCTGTTTTTAGACTCTATGTAAGAACAGCTAGGGCTTCCCTGGTGGCGCCTGCCAATGCAGGGGACACGGCTTCGAGCCCCGGTCTGCGAAGATCCCACATGCCGTGCAGCAACTAAGCGCATGTGCCACAACGACTGAGCCTGCATTCCAGAGCCCGTGAGCCGCAACTACCGAAGCCCACGCGCCTACAGCCCATGCTCCGCAACAAGAGAGGCCACCGCGATGAGAAGCCCGCACACCGCAACCAAGAGTAGACCCCGCTAGCCGCAACTAGAGAAAGCCCGTGCACACCAATGAGGACCCAGTGCAGCCAAAAAAATAAATACGTAGAATAAATAAGTTCAATCAATCAATCAATCAATAAACGTAAATTAAAAACAAACAAACAAACAAAAAAACAGAACACCTAATGCAGGTGGGAAGGTGGGAGGGACACTGTAAAGGTCATCTATGCTACATGTACAAGAACCCCGAGAGCACACCAATAGGTACCACATTTTTCACTGCTGTAGCCGAGCATTCCCCCTGTACTACCACACTGTAGCACTCCCTTCCCTCGTCTACTGCTACAGTCTCTTTGGAAGGTGTTTCAGAACTCTTGTTATGAGAGTGCCAGTTGAACTGTCCTCACTTCCGTCATTTATACCAGGATTTAAGACCTTGTGGTCCGAGATCCTGTCCAGAGAGCAAGCAGGCTAAGACTCTGTCTTTGTTTCTATATTTCATCAGAAAGGGCTCTACCCCCTCTCCTAGTTCATGGTGTGAAGTGTTCTTAGCCTCTCGGGAAAGTGGGGAGAATTCAAAGGACTCTCTATGAGAATGCTAGGCTTTGTAAAACATTTCAGTTTTTTAAAAAGAAGACTCATTTTGTATTGGACTTAACAACAGTCCTATGAGATACAAAGAGAGCCAAGGATCAGTGACATGAAATGATCACCAGTAAGAATTACAACAGTCACCGCTTACCTCGTAGCATAGGGCACACTGTCCATGATCCTTAAGAAGAGTTAGTAGAAATGCCTTGCCCATCTTGCCCCTGAACCCCTTGAAAGGTACACGACTGCTGTGTTGGTGTTTAGGGGGAGCATCTCACTTACCCGGGACTGACTTCAACCTTGATTCCTCTGTAGTGATGGAGACTTCCCCGCTGATGAAAAATTCCCTGGGATTGCAACCTCCAAGCCAGACCGCTTTCCTATGGAATGACAGAGAACTTCAGAGAACTTGTCAAGATGAAACACCAGTCAGTCTGCGGGAGAAAGGGAAGAAGAGAACGATGGAAATCGTTTCTGGGAAACTATTTTTACATTATGTTTTGTTTGTTCCTGGTAAATAAACTGAAATCTTCTTAACATTCAAACAAAATCTAAACCACTAAATTCAACAACACAGGAGTATAACTTTTGAAAAAAATTTCTTTGGCTGCGCAGCATGTGGGATCTTAGCTCCCCAACCAGGGATTGAACCCACGCCTGCTGCATTGGAAGCGCAGAGTCTTCACCACTGGACCACCAGGGAAGTCCCAGGAATAGAACTTTTAAAGGAGAAGGTATAAACCCCTGGGTTATATGAACTGGAGATTTTTAGTAAGAAGTCAATAGATCTTTTGTTAGGCACATTTTATGTTAGGCTGTCTCCCTGCACAGGACGCAGGCGCCTTGAAAATGGAAATCACATCCCTCTATAGTACGTCCCTCTTCTTTCTGCTTTGCAGTTTGCTGCTCCACTTGTTCAACCCCACCTAGTAATAACCTATACTTCCCTTGTTCCTGTTTTCCCATCTGGAAAACAGACAAAAGGCAACCAAACAACGCAAAGGTCTCAACAAATAAGGGATACCCAAAACCAGAGATGGCCAGAACTTCTGTATCCCTCATGAAACCTAGCCCGGTGTTCAATACTTAGGTATCATTAATACATGCGTGTTGACTGAAACAGTTGAAACGCAATTCTTCCACTTCCCAGTTTAGTTTTAGTCCTCATACAAAACCTGATCATCAAATTCCTTAATGCTAGGAATCACAGTGAAAAATAATTTCTCAACTGACTTCTGTCAGATGAGTGAGAACTAAGGTTAATTCAGTGTATCTGAAGCATAGAAAGTGAGGGCAAACGTGGCACAAGATGGGGCTAGAGAAGCAGAGAGGATTCTAGAGCACGCAGAGTCTTAAAGGCCACCAGTGTGTTTTCTATTCTCAAAACAATGTTTGTGAGCGATGTTTATGAGCAATGTTCCAACTTGCTTTGAAGCTTTCTTGTGTGAAGAATGGATTGGAGGGAAACAAGATATATGGACACTAGTTAGGACCTAATCGCAACAGACAGGCAAGTTCAGTATTAGGATGTTGAGGGAGAGCTGACAGATTCCAAAGAAATTCAGGAGATAAACTGAAGCGGGCTTCATGGGGTATGAGATGGAGGAAAGGAAGGTCTTAGGGAATTAAAGGGTTTACTGCACACATGAGCAGAGTCTCAAAATTAATCATTTGAATGTACAGAGGGGGATCGATCTCCCAAATGACACCGGTTAGGAAGCAACGGTACGCCCTGTAGAATTCCTAGAGACAGCACAAATCAACTGTTTCGATGGAAAATTCGGCGGGACCCTTGATTTCCATGGGAATATAGAGAAAAGAGACACTGATCTGGCTTGCAGGTATTTAGGAAGTTGTTAGCCTGACATCACATACTAGTCTCATGTAAGTAGGCCGTCTGAAGTATGAAGCTTAGGGGAAAAACCTTGAAGAAAACTTAAAAGCTTAAGCCACACCTCTATACTACACCACCTTTCACAGTTTCTTCTCAGATAAGCAGCATCCCCATCAGTGAAGAAACTCACATCCCATAATAGGAACAACAGGCCTAAAAATAAAATGTGTGTCTTTGGAGGTCCCATCTATGCGATATCTTCCTGGTACCAGAAAAGTCCCCAGGAAGATCGATCTTTGCACCCCTGAAAGCTTACCACCAAGGAAAATGACTAGGTCCATAGATTTCCTCCCTCAAACCAGCCTACCTCACACATAAATCACTAGCAACTCAGCCCTTAACTCACATTATCACAGTCACAAGAGTGGTTAGGGAGAAAAGCACTAACCAGGGGAACTAACACAGAGGCAATCCAGGCCAAGCTGGGCTGGTGGCAGATATCTGCTCCTTACGCTCGGGTGCATAATGCGACTCACCACAATGCCTTTTTCACAGACCCTTTTTAAAGTTTCTCCACAAAATCCAACAGCTCAAGTTAGTTCATGACGCTTCAAGGTAAACAATCGTCAAGAGAAAAACATGCAATATGTCTTACAATGTTGGATTCCTTACAAATAGGACAAGGAAATAACCATGTAGACAAAACCAGAGCATTTGAAAACATCTGCGTTCTACAAACATACCAGTGAATGCTATAAATAAGGTAATATGACATAAAACAAAATGAAAACTAGATGTGAGACTGTTCTCTTCAGTGTACAGACTTCATGGCAGTTGCTGCACGATCTAGCTACTTATATCTACAACTCTCTGTTCTGTTAATACAAAATGAGGCCCAAGTGTGTCAACTTGTTTCCCACAGAAACCAAAAAACCTACATGCATCTCTTTTCTCCGGTGCCCTTTCACCTTACCTGCTCCCAGTTCTCCACCAATGTCCTCCTCTTTCTCTAATTATTCTCCTCTTCATTGTGCTTGGCCTTGCACCCAAGCATGCAAGACAGAGAGTCCTAGAGGTCCGAGATTCTAGAGGGGCTGTTTGCAAGGGGGAGGAGATTACGGTAACTGCCACACTGTATATACTTCTGTGCAAAGAAAGAGGGACAGTGTTCAGAATGTCTCTCACATATAAAAAGAGCTGGATGGCAGGATACCTGTGTGGCCCAAGGAACTAGAGCTAGCAAATCATGGGCAAAACAATTGCAACCAAAGGCTGGAAGAGGAAAGGTCTGCAACCAGCTCTGTCTCCTGGCTCTCTGGTATTTGCTGCCAATGGGCAGAGTCTATTTCGTGAAGCATCAAGCACTGAAAAGAAGACTCCTGCTGCTGGAAGTTGACAGGAAGGAACATCCAATGCAAGATCAAGGCTTGTCCTAGAAGCAATGCCCATAATGGAAGAAAAAAAAAAAAAAAAAAAAAAAGAAAGCGGAAGAGAAATGTTAAGTCGCAAGTCCAACCTGGCCCCCAGCCTAGCCCAGCCCAAGGAAGGTAGGAGTCAAGGAGAAGAAACTAAAAGAGAAGAGCCTTGGACCACAACATTCTCCACAGGGTACACTCAACAAACTTCACCCTGCTCTTTAACCAAGTTACAACTGTAATAGTTCAAACTACATGGCTCTTTCCTTCCTAAGGATACTAGTTAAATAAGATCTATATAGCTCTAAGTATATGATACATAAAATAGAATACTCTGTAGAATATAAGTAACTGTTAGTTAATTATATTAATGAACGTCTGTAAGAAATGTTGCAATGATTTCCCTAATGGAAGAGCCTGGGGGAGGTAAATCTGTCTTCTAGGATTTCCTCCCCAGAGCTCAGAAATTGAGGGGTTGTTTTAGCTCTCCTACGCTCTCTTCACCCAAGCCCGCCCTCCTGTTGGGGATCGGACCTCCCTATTGGCTAGCTCATACCTTTCAACTGCCTGCTTTGTGACATCACTCTCCTACCAAACCTACTACCACTTGGTAGAGGTCTTGGGGTTTCCGTGGAGCCGTTTGGACCAGTAACCAGTGACCTTTGTACTGGACACGTGCGCCGTTCAGCTGCAGCCACTCAGACATCCTCTAGTGTTGTCTCCTCATCCCTTGTACCTGCAGTTGATGTCTCCTCTTCTCTGACCATGTCAGGTAAGAAAAGAAACTTTGGAAAGTTTTGCGTTCGATTTCTTTTGCCCCTAAATTGAGGAGGAGATTCAAAATAGCGTGGAATAATGAGGGAAAGTATTGAACTACAGGTCTGGAGACCTAATTTCAGTTTTGACTTTGACGTTTACTGTCTGTGTGACTTTGGACAAATCACTGACTGCCTCACAAAGCCTGCTGCTTTCCTTATCTGTTACGTTAGGATACCACATTGGGTTGATCACTCTGATCCCCTTCTTTTCCAATATTGAGCCTTAAAGGGTACCCATGTAGAAAATGAAATCAGAGACTTCTCAAAAGAGTGTTTCAACAGAAACATAGAAAAGCCAGGTGACACAGAAAACTAGCGATATATACCAAGATGTTTCATCTCCAATGGTCTCCCTCCACTAGTATTTCGACTAGTTGAAAAGAGAGAATAGGGAGAGAGGATGGAGAGTACTGGGCTATATAGGGAGGCACAGAGTCAAACGTAAGCAAGTTTAGGATTGTTTTCATTAGCACAGGCCAACAGGAACCAAGAGATGGGAAAAAAATATAAGAATGAAGAGGGAAAGCATAGAGGAGCTCTCAAGAAAGAGGCAGTTTGCCATGGAATGTTGATGGGAGCCAAAGATTTTAAATTAAAGCAGAAACAGCACAGAGGGAAATCTGCTCAGAGCAGGGCAAAACAAAGTTGATGGTAGCAAATCCTTTCATTAACAGACTAAGAAGGAAAGTAAGGCCAGAACAGGGGATCACCAGGAAAGGCAGCCTATCAGAAAAGTCATACTCCGTTTTCTTTCTTTTATTGCCTCTCTGAATACAGCTGGCACTTGACAGTTTGGAATAGAAACACTTTAGAAGTATGTTTTAGAAATGATGCTTCCTAGAAACCAGAAACCAAAGTGGTTATCTAGGGGGCTGCTTTTCAGTGTTCTATTCTTTCTAATTTTTAAACTAGGTAGACATTTGACCAATTAAACATTTTAAATGATATCTTCTACATTGAATCAGAAGGACTATTTCCTTTGTGTGATATGTAGCTTCTAAGGCAAGGTTGCTTTTCATTTTTACAGTTATTTCCTTCCTAACACAGAGAGCACATTGATCAACAGCCATCGTTCGCCTGTAGATCTTAGCTACCGGAGAAGAAAAAGAAAAAGTCAAGCCCCACATCTCTAATTCCCCATTTAGGGAATTCCCTGGCGGTCCAGCGCTTTAGGACTCGGTGCTTTCACGGCCAGGGCCACGCGGCGCGGCAAAAGAAAAAAAGAAAACACAAACATCCACATTTATCTAAAACAATATTGTGGAGTCCTTTGGATTTTCTTACATTTGAAAATCTTTTTTAATTGGATTCTAGGGATGATGGTTTTTTGAGGTCTTGGGATGTCATCTTCTTGGATGTGGAAGATGATTCTAAGTTCTAGGATAAATACAAAAACCTTCTTGATACTTTTTAAGCTTCCTTTCTGCTTATTATATGAGTTATATTCATGGAAAGATATATTTCTCCTAGGCTTAATACCTGTTACTTGCTGGGTAAAAATATGAATGAGCACAATAATGAAACTCTTTTACACTTACTATTTTGCTGTCTGCTTTGTACCGGTTTTCATTGAAATACTTGTCTATATATGTTGTGGCTACCTATACATTCACATTTGTTGCATTCTGTTGCTTGTTATGCATTTTTTACTGATTTATCGTCTCTGTCTGTATGCATTGGCTAGGAATTCATTCACCTCTATCACCTCCATCGTGTTTTTTGGTTAATAGTATTCACTAAAATAGAGTGGGCAAAATTCACTTTCATAATATTGCATGTATGGTACAGAATGTCATTTGTTAGTAAATTCATTAGGCTTTGATACTTGCCCACATACCCCAGTTTTCATTAATATCTATGGATTTCTTTTTCGTTACGTAACATGTTTTTCATGATTTTTCTTTGTCTTTCTAGAACTTATTGTATCTTCCTCCATATAAATCATACGCAATAGATCAGCTTATTCATCTATTAATTATTACTGCTATTATTATTGGTGGTGGTGTTATAACCACTTTATAGATGAGTAATCTGAAGTAATCAGATAACTTTTCTCTTTCCAAAAGCACTTAAGAAATCCACTTTCGGGTAATCATTTTGAGGTAGGATGAGAAACCAGGCTTGAAGAGGGCAAAAATGACTCTTTCAGTTCACCAGTTGGACTGAGCTATACGTCAACTCTAGGTAATAGCGTGGGAACTGCACAAGCAAAGGGAGACACTGAAGATGACAATGGTAATGGCCGTACTGTTTTCTAATGGACAAAAAAAATGCTTATATTATAAGTTCTATTTCTCCTGCTTTCTGGCACTATCATGCTCAGAGTGGAGTCCTGGCAAGGAAGTCAGGATACTTAGGTTCTGAAACCTGGTAATGACACTAACATAATGAGAGAACCTGAACAAGTCAACCCGACCTCTCTGAGCCTCAGTTTCCTTACTCGTGAAATGAGACTGAAAAAAGAGAAAGTTCTCTAAGGGCCTCCTAGTTCTAAAATGCTTCCAGTCTAGGAAACAGCATAGAAGTCAATACGAGTGCAGGCTGAAGGGAAAGACAGGGCAGGGAGAAGGTTGCTTCCAGCCTAGAGAACAATGTCTGAACCATACCACTTGGCTCTTCTGCCCATCTGTGCCCAAGATGGGAGCACAGGCAGTTAATACAGAAGAGTGGAAAACTGCTCAGTCCTTACAGCCATCATTAACTGTCTGATTTTGGGTTTCTCAGGAAGGGTCGATAGTAGAGGTGTCCTGAGAGCAAGAACCTTAAGATAATGCTGTTCCTCAAACGTAGTGAGAATTTCTCAACCTCCCTGAGTTTTTCATGACCCTCTTGTTCTTACAGAAAATTTCCAAAATCCATCTCTACTTGGAACTCTAAATTCTCTGCAGCATTCTCTTCCTGTGGTGAGCAATGCAACTTCCCTAACACGAAGTGTCTGCAACTTCTCCAGAGTCTCTGCCCCTGCCGTCAGTTCGGCATCGGCTACCGGTACCTCTTTCCAGACACTCATGGGTAGTGCCTACCTTTACCAACATTCCAGCACGACTATGTTATCTGGAGTTACTGACCACAGCCAGATCTCCACTTCAGCTCCTTCCTATCCAGGTGTTCTTGAGTGGGACATCACAGGAAGCACTGAAAAGAATTCCTCTTCACTCGGAGACTTTACTCTGGCACTCACTGACCGGCACCCAGCTGCTTCCTCCATGTTTATGGCAGCCCAGTATGATAAAACTTCAGACGCCAATAACATGGTCCCTCTATATCCATCACTTTCTGCCAGGCTTGCTCAGGGAGCACCATCTCAGATTCCAAATCAGGGGCATAGCCGCCTGTCACTTCCCTACCAGGAAGGAAGCCAGGTATATTACTATAACCAAGGCACACTGGGGTCTTCACTGTATGGAGAACTTGGCTCCTGCCCGCAATCCTATGGCTCCGCGTCATACACAGGAAGTAGGGCCTCTGCGCAACCAGAAATGGGAATGGGACTGAAGGAGATTCAGCCCACAAATATCCGACCACCAGCTTCCACCTCTGCAATCTGCCACCCTGTGTCTGCTCAACGCATCACAGAAACAAGTTTTCAAGGTGAGTATACAAACGGCAGAGAAAGTTGAAGAATGAGGTCGGCATTCACAAATGGGGTCAAATCGACAGCTGGGAAGGGGTGTAGAGACAGGTAGAATTTAGATCCTGAGCCTTTAGTAACCACTACCTTCGCTCAGTGCCCTCTGTTTTTAGACTCTATATAAGAACACCTAGGGCTTCCCTGGTGGCGCCGTGGTTAAGAATCCGCCTGCCAATGCAATGCGGGGGACACGGGTTCGAGCCCTGGTCTGGGAAGATCCCACATGCCGTGGAGCAACTAAGCCCATGTGCCACAACGACTGAGCCTGCATTCTAGAGCCCGTGAGCCGCAACTACCGAAGCCCACGCTCCTAGAGCGCATGCTCCGCAACAAGAGAAGCCCGCACACCGCAACCAAGAGTAGACCCCGCTAGCCGCAACTAGAGAAAGCCCGTGCACAGCAATGAAGACCCTGTGCAGCCAAAAAAATAAATACGTAGAATAAATAAGTTCAAACAATCAATCAATAAATAAACGTAAATTAAAAAAACAAAAAAACAAAAAGAACACCTAATGCAGGTGGGAAGGTGGCAGGGACACTGTAAAGGTCATCTATGCTACATGTACAAGAACCCCGAGAGCACACCAATAGGTACCACATTTTTCACTGCTGTAGCCGAGCATTCCCCCTGTACTACCACACTGTAGCACTCCCTTCCCTCGTCTACTGCTACAGTCTCTTTGGAAGGTGTCTCAGAACTCTTGTTATGAGAGTGCCAGTTGAAGTGTCCTCACTTCCGTCATTTATACCAGGATTTAAGACCTTGTGGTCCGAGATCCTGTCCAGAGAGCAAGCAGGCTAAGACTCTGTCTTTGTTTCTGTATTTCATCAGAAAGGGCTCTACCCCCTCTCCTAGTTCATGGTGTGAAGTGTTCTTAGCCTCTCGGGAAAGTGGGGAGAATTGAAAGGACTCTATATGAGAATGCTAGGCTTTGTAAAACATTTCAGTTGTTTAAAAAGAAGACTCATTTTGTATTGGACTTACAACAGTCCTATGAGATACAAAGAGAGCCAAGGATCAGTGACATGAAATGATCACCAGTTAAGCATTACAACAGTCACCGCTTACCTCGTAGCATAGGGCACTGTCCATGATCCTTAAGAAGAGTTAGTAGAAATGCCTTGCCCATCTTGCCCCTGAACCCCTTGAAAGGTACACGACTGCTGTGTTGGTGTTTAGGGGGAGCATCTCATTTACCAGGGACTGACTTCTCCCTTGATCCCTTTGTAGTGATGGAGCCTTCCCTGGTGATGAAAAATTCCCTGGGATTGCAACCTCCAAGCCAGACGTTTTGTGTGACACAAACTCAAGAACTCCCCAAGTCCTGCAGTAGCAGAAACAGTCACATACTTGAGAGTAACCCACCATCTGAACTTGGGGACATTTCAGTGACAGCTCCAGTCCAGAGTGCCAGGCGTCTCCTGGCCCTGCCTCCAGCTCCAAGCCAGGGACAAACAGAGAGTAAGAACGTGGAGGATATCAAAACCAAGCTGTCAAAGCCTCTGGAGGCCTACCAGATCCCAATAGAAAACCAAGATCCTCCACTACTCCCTTTGGGAATCCCTGATATTCCCCAGCCGCTGGCCTGCACCGATCCCCTCAGCCAAGAGGAGCAGCCTGGTTCTGAAAATGCTGATCTGGGAGAGAACAGCCTGAGTCGTCAGGACCTAGGGACACTTGAAAATGGGACTGAACCTAGCAGTGGTCTTGCAGACATTACTACACTGGCGGAGGATATTCACCTTCCCCAGCTCTTTAATTCTTGGAAAGATCTTGATCGATCCCAAGGTCCCAACGTGATCAAAGCTGAAGACACCAGAGCCATTAAGGTGAATCAGGTGCAGGAAAAGCCAAGTGTCGTAAAGGTTCCCTCTGATCAACCCAGGAAGAACAAACAGAAAGCCTCTGAGCCTATCGGTGGTGCTCCCAAGGCCAAAATCCAGCCAAAGGATCCAGAGTGCCTGTTAGGGGGAGAAGCGGTTATATGCACTGCTGCAGTCAGTGACAGGGCTCCTGCGAACACGGCCAAGCACTCTCAAGGCAAACCTCAGAAAGCTGCATCCGGAAAGATCAGCAAAACTGAGAGCCATGGGCAGGAAAAGACCAAAAGGACCAGAGGAAGAAACAAGGCTGAAGAGAACAAGCAGTCAGGGAACAAAGTCAAGGCAGAAGACAAGCCAGCAATCCCCAACACGAAGCGAAAGGAACACCAAACTGAGCTTCGCCAAGAGAGCTTTCAAAAGCCTCGAACCTCCCTTGGCGTGCGCATGCTGGAGTCTGTGAAGGTTCTTCATGCGCTGGGGAAGAAGAATGAGACGAAAACTGGGCTCTCTTCCTGTCGGCTCTTGGGAAATTCAAGCAACCCCAAAGACCCCCAGCCACCCCCAGCGATCCAGCCACGGCGGCATACCCCACGTGAGGGTAAGAGGCCTGAGAAAACGCAAGTCCAAGCCCAGAAACCAGACAGCAGTGCTGAAACAGAGTGTCCATCTCCATCCCAGTGTGAGCGGCCTCCTCCTGGGAAGGTCAAGTTGATACCTCTGCCTTTTTCTGCCTGGGACAAGCCTCAAGCTCGACCCGCTCCTCGGAGGCCACAGTCTCTGGCCTCACATCGGCCTGCTGTGGCTTACCGTGCCCAGCCTGGTTCTACTGACTCAGCTCAACCTGCTGCAGTCAATTCATCCCAGCCAGCTCCTGCCTCTTTGCCAGGTCCCGCCAAACCAGCTCAGCCAACTGTGGCCAACCCAACCCAACCGGCTTGGACCAACCATACCCAGCCTCGTGTCCCTCAGCCTGCTGCTCCTAGGCCTGCACCCTACAAAACTTCATCTGGCGCTTCTCTCCAGCGCGAGCCTGTTCCCCCTGCTGTGACTAAGCGCCAGTCCCCACCCAAGCTCCAAACCCAACTTCTACTCCAAGACTTCAGCAAGCAACGAGTTCCATGGAGGGAACCCAACGTGCCTGAGCCAGTCATGTCAAAGCCCATCGAACAAGAGCAGAGGCCAGAGCGAGAGGCCATGAAGAGGCGGGCTCAACAACAACGGGAGAATGCTGCCAGATACACCTCTTCGGGGAAGCTGCAATTTTTCACCCAGAGGGACAAAGAAATGGAAATTGCTGACTACTACGGATACGTCAGGTGACAGCTGCTAGGATTCTTGCTGCCACCTTGGCTACCAGCGGTTCTTCCATACATAGGTAAGATAGGTATAGAACCGAATAAGTAAATGGAATAGAATTAATAGATGAGTAATAAACCTTTCGAATTTTGAGATGCTGCTAACTGGGGCGTGAGAAAGGAAGGCCTGAAAGTTGGATGGGAGAATGAAGGAAAGGGGTAAAAACTGAGGAAAGAGGAAGGAACTTGGCCCAGGGCTAGGAAGGCCAAAAGAGACGTATGGATTTAGGAAAGGAAGCAGGAGTGAGGATGAAATGGCAGAAGTAAAAAGCAGGGTCAGGGGTCTGGGTTGAAAGAACACAATTGGAGTAGAGTTGAAGGTGACAGGAGATGAGTCTAGGTTTACTAGGAGAAATAGAAACAAAGTCTCTCGGGGAGGTTGGCCTTAAGTCTCACAACCACCAGATAGGTATTTCAGAAAACAAGAGGTTCACGACACATCTCTGAAAGGTTTGAGTTGCCTTATTCAGGTGTGATTATAGTGGGGGAATAGGCAAATCTACCAGAGAAGTGGCTAGGGCTCAGAGTCCTCCTAGGGGCAGCTGACGACAGGGCCAGAGCCAAGGGAACTGCTGTATCAGGAGGCCCACGAACAAATCAGGGGCATAGCCGCCTGTCACTTCCCTACCAGGAAGGAAGCCAGGTATATTACTATAACCAAGGCACACTGGGGTCTTCACTGTATGGAGAACTTGGCTCCTGCCCGCAATCCTATGGCTCCGCGTCATACACAGGAAGTAGGGCCTCTGCGCAACCAGAAATGGGAATGGGACTGAAGGAGATTCAGCCCGCAAATATCCGACCACCAGCTTCCACCTCTGCAATCTGCCACCCTGTGTCTGCTCAACGCATCACAGAAACAAGTTTTCAAGGTGAGTATACAAACGGCAGAGAAAGTTGAAGAATGAGGTCGGCATTCACAAACGGGGTCAAATCGACAGCTGGGAAGGGGTGTAGAGACAGGTAGAATTTAGATCCTGAGCCTTCAGTAACCACTACCTTCGCTCAGTGCTCTCTGTTTTTAGACTCTATATAAGAACAGCTAGGGCTTCCCTGGTGGCGCCTGCCAATGCAGGGGACACGGCTTCGAGCCCCGGTCTGCGAAGATCCCACATGCCGTGCAGCAACTAAGCGCATGTGCCACAACGACTGAGCCTGCATTCCAGAGCCCGTGAGCCGCAACTACCGAAGCCCACGCGCCTACAGCCCATGCTCCGCAACAAGAGAGGCCACCGCGATGAGAAGCCCGCACACCGCAACCAAGAGTAGACCCCGCTAGCCGCAACTAGAGAAAGCCCGTGCACACCAATGAGGACCCAGTGCAGCCAAAAAAATAAATACGTAGAATAAATAAGTTCAATCAATCAATCAATCAATAAACGTAAATTAAAAACAAACAAACAAACAAAAAAACAGAACACCTAATGCAGGTGGGAAGGTGGGAGGGACACTGTAAAGGTCATCTATGCTACATGTACAAGAACCCCGAGAGCACACCAATAGGTACCACATTTTTCACTGCTGTAGCCGAGCATTCCCCCTGTACTACCACACTGTAGCACTCCCTTCCCTCGTCTACTGCTACAGTCTCTTTGGAAGGTGTTTCAGAACTCTTGTTATGAGAGTGCCAGTTGAACTGTCCTCACTTCCGTCATTTATACCAGGATTTAAGACCTTGTGGTCCGAGATCCTGTCCAGAGAGCAAGCAGGCTAAGACTCTGTCTTTGTTTCTATATTTCATCAGAAAGGGCTCTACCCCCTCTCCTAGTTCATGGTGTGAAGTGTTCTTAGCCTCTCGGGAAAGTGGGGAGAATTCAAAGGACTCTCTATGAGAATGCTAGGCTTTGTAAAACATTTCAGTTTTTTAAAAAGAAGACTCATTTTGTATTGGACTTACAACAGTCCTATGAGATACAAAGAGAGCCAAGGATCAGTGACATGAAATGATCACCAGTAAGAATTACAACAGTCACCGCTTACCTCGTAGCATAGGGCACTGTCCATGATCCTTAAGAAGAGTTAGTAGAAATGCCTTGCCCATCTTGCCCCTGAACCCCTTGAAAGGTACACGACTGCTGTGTTGGTGTTTAGGGGGAGCATCTCACTTACCCGGGACTGACTTCAACCTTGATTCCTCTGTAGTGATGGAGACTTCCCCGCTGATGAAAAATTCCCTGGGATTGCAACCTCCAAGCCAGACCGCTTTCCTATGGAATGACAGAGAACTTCAGAGAACTTGTCGAGATGAAACACCAGTCAGTCTGCGGGAGAAAGGGAAGAAGAGAACGATGGAAATCGTTTCTGGGAAACTATTTTTACATTATGTTTTGTTTGTTCCTGGTAAATAAACTGAAATCTTCTTAACATTCAAACAAAATCTAAACCACTAAATTCAACAACACAGGAGTATAACTTTTGAAAAAAATTTCTTTGGCTGCGCAGCATGTGGGATCTTAGCTCCCCAACCAGGGATTGAACCCACGCCTGCTGCATTGGAAGCGCAGAGTCTTCACCACTGGACCACCAGGGAAGTCCCAGGAATAGAACTTTTAAAGGAGAAGGTATAAACCCCTGGGTTATATGAACTGGAGATTTTTAGTAAGAAGTCAATAGATCTTTTGTTAGGCACATTTTATGTTAGGCTGTCTCCCTGCACAGGACGCAGGCGCCTTGAAAATGGAAATCACATCCCTCTATAGTACGTCCCTCTTCTTTCTGCTTTGCAGTTTGCTGCTCCACTTGTTCAACCCCACCTAGTAATAACCTATACTTCCCTTGTTCCTGTTTTCCCATCTGGAAAACAGACAAAAGGCAACCAAACAACGCAAAGGTCTCAACAAATAAGGGATACCCAAAACCAGAGATGGCCAGAACTTCTGTATCCCTCATGAAACCTAGCCCGGTGTTCAATACTTAGGTATCATTAATACATGCGTGTTGACTGAAACAGTTGAAACGCAATTCTTCCACTTCCCAGTTTAGCTTTAGTCCTCATACAAAACCTGATCATCAAATTCCTTAATGCTAGGAATCACAGTGAAAAATAATTTCTCAACTGACTTCTGTCAGATGAGTGAGAACTAAGGTTAATTCAGTGTATCTGAAGCATAGAAAGTGAGGGCAAACGTGGCACAAGATGGGGCTAGAGAAGCAGAGAGGATTCTAGAGCACGCAGAGTCTTAAAGGCCACCAGTGTGTTTTCTATTCTCAAAACAATGTTTGTGAGCGATGTTTATGAGCAATGTTCCAACTTGCTTTGAAGCTTTCTTGTGTGAAGAATGGATTGGAGGGAAACAAGATATATGGACACTAGTTAGGACCTAATCGCAACAGACAGGCAAGTTCAGTATTAGGATGTTGAGGGAGAGCTGACAGATTCCAAAGAAATTCAGGAGATAAACTGAAGCGGGCTTCATGGGGTATGAGATGGAGGAAAGGAAGGTCTTAGGGAATTAAAGGGTTTACTGCACACATGAGCAGAGTCTCAAAATTAATCATTTGAACGTACAGAGGTGGATCTCCCAAATGACACCGGTTAGGAAGCAACGGTACGCCCTGTAGAATTCCTAGAGACAGCACAAATCAACTGTTTCGATGGAAAATTCGGCGGGACCCTTGATTTCCATGGGAATATAGAGAAAAGAGACACTGATCTGGCTTGCAGGTATTTAGGAAGTTGTTAGCCTGACATCACATACTAGTCTCATGTAAGTAGGCCGTCTGAAGTATGAAGCTTAGGGGAAAAACCTTGAAGAAAACTTAAAAGCTTAAGCCACACCTCTATACTACACCACCTTTCACAGTTTCTTCTCAGATAAGCAGCATCCCCATCAGTGAAGAAACTCACATCCCATAATAGGAACAACAGGCCTAAAAATTAAATGTGTGTCTTTGGAGGTCCCATCTATGCGATATCTTCCTGGTACCAGAAAAGTCCCCAGGAAGATCGATCTTTGCACCCCTGAAAGCTTACCACCAAGGAAAATGACTAGGTCCATAGATTTCCTCCCTCAAACCAGCCTACCTCACACATAAATCACTAGCAACTCAGCCCTTAACTCACATTATCACAGTCACAAGAGTGGTTAGGGAGAAAAGCACTAACCAGGGGAACTAACACAGAGGCAATCCAGGCCAAGCTGGGCTGGTGGCAGATATCTGCTCCTTACGCTCGGGTGCATAATGCGACTCACCACAATGCCTTTTTCACAGACCCTTTTTAAAGTTTCTCCACAAAATCCAACAGCTCAAGTTAGCTCATGACGCTTCAAGGTAAACAATCGTCAAGAGAAAAACATGCAATATGTCTTACAATGTTGGATTCCTTACAAATAGGACAAGGAAATAACCATGTAGACAAAACCAGAGCATTTGAAAACATCTGCGTTCTACAAACATACCAGTGAATGCTATAAATAAGGTAATATGACATAAAACAAAATGAAAACTAGATGTGAGACTGTTCTCTTCAGTGTACAGACTTCATGGCAGTTGCTGCACGATCTAGCTACTTATATCTACAACTCTCTGTTCTGTTAATACAAAATGAGGCCCAAGTGTGTCAACTTGTTTCCCACAGAAACCAAAAAACCTACATGCATCTCTTTTCTCCGGTGCCCTTTCACCTTACCTGCTCCCAGTTCTCCACCAATGTCCTCCTCTTTCTCTAATTATTCTCCTCTTCATTGTGCTTGGCCTTGCACCCAAGCATGCAAGACAGAGAGTCCTAGAGGTCCGAGATTCTAGAGGGGCTGTTTGCAAGGGGGAGGAGATTACGGTAACTGCCACACTGTATATACTTCTGTGCAAAGAAAGAGGGACAGTGTTCAGAATGTCTCTCACATATAAAAAGAGCTGGATGGCAGGATACCTGTGTGGCCCAAGGAACTAGAGCTAGCAAATCATGGGCAAAACAATTGCAACCAAAGGCTGGAAGAGGAAAGGTCTGCAACCAGCTCTGTCTCCTGGCTCTCTGGTATTTGCTGCCAATGGGCAGAGTCTATTTCGTGAAGCATCAAGCACTGAAAAGAAGACTCCTGCTGCTGGAAGTTGACAGGAAGGAACATCCAATGCAAGATCAAGGCTTGTCCTAGAAGCAATGCCCATAATGGAAGAAAAAAAAAAAAAAAAAAGAAAGCGGAAGAGAAATGTTAAGTCGCAAGTCCAACCTGGCCCCCAGCCTAGCCCAGCCCAAGGAAGGTAGGAGTCAAGGAGAAGAAACTAAAAGAGAAGAGCCTTGGACCACAACATTCTCCACAGGGTACACTCAACAAACTTCACCCTGCTCTTTAACCAAGTTACAACTGTAATAGTTCAAACTACATGGCTCTTTCCTTCCTAAGGATACTAGTTAAATAAGATCTATATAGCTCTAAGTATATGATACATAAAATAGAATACTCTGTAGAATATAAGTAACTGTTAGTTAATTATATTAATGAACGTCTGTAAGAAATGTTGCAATGATTTCCCTAATGGAAGAGCCTGGGGGAGGTAAATCTGTCTTCTAGGATTTCCTCCCCAGAGCTCAGAAATTGAGGGGTTGTTTTAGCTCTCCTACGCTCTCTTCACCCAAGCCCGCCCTCCTGTTGGGGATCGGACCTCCCTATTGGCTAGCTCATACCTTTCAACTGCCTGCTTTGTGACATCACTCTCCTACCAAACCTACTACCACTTGGTAGAGGTCTTGGGGTTTCCGTGGAGCCGTTTGGACCAGTAACCAGTGACCTTTGTACTGGACACGTGCGCCGTTCAGCTGCAGCCACTCAGACATCCTCTAGTGTTGTCTCCTCATCCCTTGTACCTGCAGTTGATGTCTCCTCTTCTCTGACCATGTCAGGTAAGAAAAGAAACTTTGGAAAGTTTTGCGTTCGATTTCTTGTGCCCCTAAATTGAGGAGGAGATTCAAAATAGCGTGGAGTAATGAGGGAAAGTATTGAACTACAAGTCTGGAGACCTAATTTCAGTTTTGACTTTGACGTTTACTGTCTGTGTGACTTTGGACAAATCACTGACTGCCTCACAAAGCCTGCTGCTTTCCTTATCTGTTACGTTAGGATACCACATTGGGTTGATCACTCTGATCCCCTTCTTTTCCAATATTGAGCCTTAAAGGGTACCCATGTAGAAAATGAAATCAGAGACTTCTCAAAAGAGTGTTTCAACAGAAACATAGAAAAGCCAGGTGACACAGAAAACTAGCGATATATACCAAGATGTTTCATCTCCAATGGTCTCCCTCCACTAGTATTTCGACTAGTTGAAAAGAGAGAATAGGGAGAGAGGATGGAGAGTACTGGGCTATATAGGGAGGCACAGAGTCAAACGTAAGCAAGTTTAGGATTGTTTTCATTAGCACAGGCCAACAGGAACCAAGAGATGGGAAAAAAATATAAGAATGAAGAGGGAAAGCATAGAGGAGCTCTCAAGAAAGAGGCAGTTTGCCATGGAATGTTGATGGGAGCCAAAGATTTTAAATTAAAGCAGAAACAGCACAGAGGGAAATCTGCTCAGAGCAGGGCAAAACAAAGCTGATGGTAGCAAATCCTTACATTAACAGACTAAGAAGGAAAGTAAGGCCAGAACAGGGGATCACCAGGAAGGGCAGCCTATCAGAAAAGTCATACTCCGTTTTCTTTCTTTTATTGCCTCTCTGAATACAGCTGGCACTTGACAGTTTGGAATAGAAACATTTTAGAAGTATGTTTTAGAAATGATGCTTCCTAGAAACCAGAAACCAAAGTGGTTATCTAGGGGGCTGCTTTTCAGTGTTCTATTCTTTCTAATTTTTAAACTAGGTAGACATTTGACCAATTAAACATTTTAAATGATATCTTCTACATTGAATCAGAAGGACTATTTCCTTTGTGTGATATGTAGCTTCTAAGGCAAGGTTGCTTTTCAATTTTTACAGTTATTTCCTTCCTAACACAGAGAGCACATTGATCAACAGCCATCGTTCGCTTGTAGATCTTAGCTACCGGAGAAGAAAAAGAAAAAGTCAAGCCCCCACATCTCTAATTCCCCATTTAGGGAATTCCCTGGCGGTCCAGCGCTTAGGACTCGGTGCTTTCACGGCCAGGGCCACGCGGCGCGGCAAAAGAAAAAAAGAAAACACAAACATCCACGTTTATCTAAAACAATGTTGTGGAGTCCTTTGGATTTTCTTACATTTGAAAATCTTTTTTAATTGGATTCTAGGGATGATGGTTTTTTGAGGTCTTGGGATGTCATCTTCTTGGATGTGGAAGATGATTCTAAGTTCTAGGATAAATACAAAAACCTTCTTGATACTTTTTAAGCTTCCTTTCTGCTTATTATATGAGTTATATTCATGGAAAGATATATTTCTCCTAGGCTTAATACCTGTTACTTGCTGGGTAAAAATATGAATGAGCACAATAATGAAACTCTTTTACACTTACTATTTTGCTGTCTGCTTTGTACCGGTTTTCATTGAAATACTTGTCTATATATGTTGTGGCTACCTATACATTCACATTTGTTGCATTCTGTTGCTTGTTGTGCATTTTTTACTGATTTATCGTCTCTGTCTGTATGCATTGGCTAGGAATTCATTCACCTCTATCACCTCCATCGTGTTTTTTGGTTAATAGTATTCACTAAAATAGAGTGGGCAAAATTCACTTTCATAATATTGCATGTATGGTACAGAATGTCATTTGTTAGTAAATTCATTAGGCTTTGATACTTGCCCACATACCCCAGTTTTCATTAATATCTATGGATTTCTTTTTCGTTACGTAACATGTTTTTCATGATTTTTCTTTGTCTTTCTAGAACTTATTGTATCTTCCTCCATATAAATCATACGCAATAGATCAGCTTATTCATCTATTAATTATTACTGCTATTATTATTGGTGGTGGTGTTATAACCACTTTATAGATGAGTAATCTGAAGTAATCAGATAACTTTTCTCTTTCCAAAAGCACTTAAGAAATCCACTTTCGGGTAATCATTTTGAGGTAGGATGAGAAACCAGGCTTGAAGAGGGCAAACATGACTCTTTCAGTTCACCAGTTGGACTGAGCTATACGTCAACTCTAGGTAATAGCGTGGGAACTGCACAAGCAAAGGGAGACACTGAAGATGACAATGGTAATGGCCGTACTGTTTTCTAATGGACAAAAAAAATGCTTATATTATAAGTTCTATTTCTCCTGCTTTCTGGCACTATCATGCTCAGAGTGGAGTCCTGGCAAGGAAGTCAGGATACTTAGGTTCTGAAACCTGGTAATGACACTAACATAATGAGAGAACCTGAACAAGTCAACCCGACCTCTCTGAGCCTCAGTTTCCTTACTCGTGAAATGAGACTGAAAAAAGAGAAAGTTCTCTAAGGGCCTCCTAGTTCTAAAATGCTTCCAGTCTAGGAAATAGCATAGAAGTCAATACGAGTGCAGGCTGAAGGGAAAGACAGGGCAGGGAGAAGGTTGCTTCCAGCCTAGAGAACAATGTCTGAACCATACCACTTGGCTCTTCTGCCCATCTGTGCCCAAGATGGGAGCACAGGCAGTTAATACAGAAGAGTGGAAAACTGCTCAGTCCTTACAGCCATCATTAACTGTCTGATTTTGGGTTTCTCAGGAAGGGTCGATAGTAGAGGTGTCCTGAGAGCAAGAACCTTAAGATAATGCTGTTCCTCAAACGTAGTGAGAATTTCTCAACCTCCCTGAGTTTTTCATGACCCTCTTGTTCTTACAGAAAATTTCCAAAATCCGTCTCTACTTGGAACTCTAAATTCTCTGCAGCATTCTCTTCCTGTGGTGAGCAATGCAACTTCCCTAACACGAAGTGTCTGCAACTTCTCCAGAGTCTCTGCCCCTGCCGTCAGTTCGGCATCGGCTACCGGTACCTCTTTCCAGACACTCATGGGTAGTGCCTACCTTTACCAACATTCCAGCACGACTATGTTATCTGGAGTTACTGACCACAGCCAGATCTCCACTTCAGCTCCTTCCTATCCAGGTGTTCTTGAGTGGGACATCACAGGAAGCACTGAAAAGAATTCCTCTTCACTCGGAGACTTTACTCTGGCACTCACTGACTGGCACCCAGCTGCTTCCTCCATGTTTATGGCAGCCCAGTATGATAAAACTTCAGACGCCAATAACATGGTCCCTCTATATCCATCACTTTCTGCCAGGCTTGCTCAGGGAGCACCATCTCAGATTCCAAATCAGGGGCATAGCCGCCTGTCACTTCCCTACCAGGAAGGAAGCCAGGTATATTACTATAACCAAGGCACACTGGGGTCTTCACTGTATGGAGAACTTGGCTCCTGCCCGCAATCCTATGGCTCCGCGTCATACACAGGAAGTAGGGCCTCTGCGCAACCAGAAATGGGAATGGGACTGAAGGAGATTCAGCCCACAAATATCCGACCACCAGCTTCCACCTCTGCAATCTGCCACCCTGTGTCTGCTCAACGCATCACAGAAACAAGTTTTCAAGGTGAGTATACAAACGGCAGAGAAAGTTGAAGAATGAGGTCGGCATTCACAAATGGGGTCAAATCGACAGCTGGGAAGGGGTGTAGAGACAGGTAGAATTTAGATCCTGAGCCTTCAGTAACCACTACCTTCGCTCAGTGCCCTCTGTTTTTAGACTCTATATAAGAACACCTAGGGCTTCCCTGGTGGCGCCGTGGTTAAGAATCCGCCTGCCAATGCAATGCGGGGGACACGGGTTTGAGCCCTGGTCTGGGAAGATCCCACATGCCGTGGAGCAACTAAGCCCATGTGCCACAACGACTGAGCCTGCATTCTAGAGCCCGTGAGCCGCAACTACCGAAGCCCACGCGCCTAGAGCGCATGCTCCGCAACAAGAGAAGCCCGCACACCGCAACCAAGAGTAGACCCCGCTAGCCGCAACTAGAGAAAGCCCGTGCACAGCAATGAAGACCCTGTGCAGCCAAAAAAATAAATACGTAGAATAAATAAGTTCAAACAATCAATCAATAAATAAACGTAAATTAAAAAAAACAAAAAAACAAAAAGAACACCTAATGCAGGTGGGAAGGTGGCAGGGACACTGTAAAGGTCATCTATGCTACATGTACAAGAACCCCGAGAGCACACCAATAGGTACCACATTTTTCACTGCTGTAGCCGAGCATTCCCCCTGTACTACCACACTGTAGCACTCCCTTCCCTCGTCTACTGCTACAGTCTCTTTGGAAGGTGTCTCAGAACTCTTGTTATGAGAGTGCCAGTTGAAGTGTCCTCACTTCCGTCATTTATACCAGGATTTAAGACCTTGTGGTCCGAGATCCTGTCCAGAGAGCAAGCAGGCTAAGACTCTGTCTTTGTTTCTGTATTTCATCAGAAAGGGCTCTACCCCCTCTCCTAGTTCATGGTGTGAAGTGTTCTTAGCCTCTCGGGAAAGTGGGGAGAATTGAAAGGACTCTATATGAGAATGCTAGGCTTTGTAAAACATTTCAGTTGTTTAAAAAGAAGACTCATTTTGTATTGGACTTACAACAGTCCTATGAGATACAAAGAGAGCCAAGGATCAGTGACATGAAATGATCACCAGTTAAGCATTACAACAGTCACCGCTTACCTCGTAGCATAGGGCACTGTCCATGATCCTTAAGAAGAGTTAGTAGAAATGCCTTGCCCATCTTGCCCCTGAACCCCTTGAAAGGTACATGACTGCTGTGTTGGTGTTTAGGGGGAGCATCTCATTTACCAGGGACTGACTTCTCCCTTGATCCCTTTGTAGTGATGGAGCCTTCCCTGGTGATGAAAAATTCCCTGGGATTGCAACCTCCAAGCCAGACGTTTTGTGTGACACAAACTCAAGAACTCCCCAAGTCCTGCAGTAGCAGAAACAGTCACATACTTGAGAGTAACCCACCATCTGAACTTGGGGACATTTCAGTGACAGCTCCAGTCCAGAGTGCCAGGCGTCTCCTGGCCCTGCCTCCAGCTCCAAGCCAGGGACAAACAGAGAGTAAGAACGTGGAGGATATCAAAACCAAGCTGTCAAAGCCTCTGGAGGCCTACCAGATCCCAATAGAAAACCAAGATCCTCCACTACTCCCTTTGGGAATCCCTGATATTCCCCAGCCGCTGGCCTGCACCGATCCCCTCAGCCAAGAGGAGCAGCCTGGTTCTGAAAATGCTGATCTGGGAGAGAACAGCCTGAGTCGTCAGGACCTAGGGACACTTGAAAATGGGACTGAACCTAGCAGTGGTCTTGCAGACATTACTACACTGGCGGAGGATATTCACCTTCCCCAGCTCTTTAATTCTTGGAAAGATCTTGATCGATCCCAAGGTCCCAACGTGATCAAAGCTGAAGACACCAGAGCCATTAAGGTGAATCAGGTGCAGGAAAAGCCAAGTGTCGTAAAGGTTCCCTCTGATCAACCCAGGAAGAACAAACAGAAAGCCGCTGAGCCTATCGGTGGTGCTCCCAAGGCCAAAATCCAGCCAAAGGATCCAGAGTGCCTGTTAGGGGGAGAAGCGGTTATATGCACTGCTGCAGTCAGTGACAGGGCTCCTGCGAACACGGCCAAGCACTCTCAAGGCAAACCTCAGAAAGCTGCATCCGGAAAGATCAGCAAAACTGAGAGCCATGGGCAGGAAAAGACCAAAAGGACCAGAGGAAGAAACAAGGCTGAAGAGAACAAGCAGTCAGGGAACAAAGTCAAGGCAGAAGACAAGCCAGCAATCCCCAACACGAAGCGAAAGGAACACCAAACTGAGCTTCGCCAAGAGAGCTTTCAAAAGCCTCGAACCTCCCTTGGCGTGCGCATGCTGGAGTCTGTGAAGGTTCTTCATGCGCTGGGGAAGAAGAATGAGACGAAAACTGGGCTCTCTTCCTGTCGGCTCTTGGGAAATTCAAGCAACCCCAAAGACCCCCAGCCACCCCCAGCGATCCAGCCACGGCGGCATACCCCACGTGAGGGTAAGAGGCCTGAGAAAACGCAAGTCCAAGCCCAGAAACCAGACAGCAGTGCTGAAACAGAGTGTCCATCTCCATCCCAGTGTGAGCGGCCTCCTCCTGGGAAGGTCAAGTTGATACCTCTGCCTTTTTCTGCCTGGGACAAGCCTCAAGCTCGACCCGCTCCTCGGAGGCCACAGTCTCTGGCCTCACATCGGCCTGCTGTGGCTTACCGTGCCCAGCCTGGTTCTACTGACTCAGCTCAACCTGCTGCAGTCAATTCATCCCAGCCAGCTCCTGCCTCTTTGCCAGGTCCCGCCAAACCAGCTCAGCCAACTGTGGCCAACCCAACCCAACCGGCTTGGACCAACCATACCCAGCCTCGTGTCCCTCAGCCTGCTGCTCCTAGGCCTGCACCCTACAAAACTTCATCTGGCGCTTCTCTCCAGCGCGAGCCTGTTCCCCCTGCTGTGACTAAGCGCCAGTCCCCACCCAAGCTCCAAACCCAACTTCTACTCCAAGACTTCAGCAAGCAACGAGTTCCATGGAGGGAACCCAACGTGCCTGAGCCAGTCATGTCAAAGCCCATCGAACAAGAGCAGAGGCCAGAGCGAGAGGCCATGAAGAGGCGGGCTCAACAACAACGGGAGAATGCTGCCAGATACACCTCTTCGGGGAAGCTGCAATTTTTCACCCAGAGGGACAAAGAAATGGAAATTGCTGACTACTACGGATACGTCAGGTGACAGCTGCTAGGATTCTTGCTGCCACCTTGGCTACCAGCGGTTCTTCCATACATAGGTAAGATAGGTATAGAACCGAATAAGTAAATGGAATAGAATTAATAGATGAGTAATAAACCTTTCCAATTTTGAGATGCTGCTAACTGGGGCGTGAGAAAGGAAGGCCTGAAAGTTGGATGGGAGAATGAAGGAAAGGGGTAAAAACTGAGGAAAGAGGAAGGAACTTGGCCCAGGGCTAGGAAGGCCAAAAGAGACGTATGGATTTAGGAAAGGAAGCAGGAGTGAGGATGAAATGGCAGAAGTAAAAAGCAGGGTCAGGGGTCTGGGTTGAAAGAACACAACTGGAGTAGAGTTGAAGGTGACAGGAGATGAGTCTAGGTTTACTAGGAGAAATAGAAACAAAGTCTCTCGGGGAGGTTGGCCTTAAGTCTCACAACCACCAGATAGGTATTTCAGAAAACAAGAGGTTCACGACACATCTCTGAAAGGTTTGAGTTGCCTTATTCAGGTGTGATTATAGTGGGGGAATAGGCAAATCTACCAGAGAAGTGGCTAGGGCTCAGAGTCCTCCTAGGGGCAGCTGACGACAGGGCCAGAGCCAAGGGAACTGCTGTATCAGGAGGCCCACGAACAAATCAGGGGCATAGCCGCCTGTCACTTCCCTACCAGGAAGGAAGCCAGGTATATTACTATAACCAAGGCACACTGGGGTCTTCACTGTATGGAGAACTTGGCTCCTGCCCGCAATCCTATGGCTCCGCGTCATACACAGGAAGTAGGGCCTCTGCGCAACCAGAAATGGGAATGGGACTGAAGGAGATTCAGCCCGCAAATATCCGACCACCAGCTTCCACCTCTGCAATCTGCCACCCTGTGTCTGCTCAACGCATCACAGAAACAAGTTTTCAAGGTGAGTATACAAACGGCAGAGAAAGTTGAAGAATGAGGTCGGCATTCACAAACGGGGTCAAATCGACAGCTGGGAAGGGGTGTAGAGACAGGTAGAATTTAGATCCTGAGCCTTTAATAACCACTACCTTCTCTCAGTGCTCTCTGTTTTTAGACTCTATATAAGAACAGCTAGGGCTTCCCTGGTGGCGCCTGCCAATGCAGGGGACACGGCTTCGAGCCCCGGTCTGCGAAGATCCCACATGCCGTGCAGCAACTAAGCGCATGTGCCACAACGACTGAGCCTGCATTCCAGAGCCCGTGAGCCGCAACTACCGAAGCCCACGCGCCTACAGCCCATGCTCCGCAACAAGAGAGGCCACCGCGATGAGAAGCCCGCACACCGCAACCAAGAGTAGACCCCGCTAGCCGCAACTAGAGAAAGCCCGTGCACACCAATGAGGACCCAGTGCAGCCAAAAAAATAAATACGTAGAATAAATAAGTTCAATCAATCAATCAATCAATAAACGTAAATTAAAAACAAACAAACAAACAAAAAAACAGAACACCTAATGCAGGTGGGAAGGTGGGAGGGACACTGTAAAGGTCATCTATGCTACATGTACAAGAACCCCGAGAGCACACCAATAGGTACCACATTTTTCACTGCTGTAGCCGAGCATTCCCCCTGTACTACCACACTGTAGCACTCCCTTCCCTCGTCTACTGCTACAGTCTCTTTGGAAGGTGTTTCAGAACTCTTGTTATGAGAGTGCCAGTTGAACTGTCCTCACTTCCGTCATTTATACCAGGATTTAAGACCTTGTGGTCCGAGATCCTGTCCAGAGAGCAAGCAGGCTAAGACTCTGTCTTTGTTTCTATATTTCATCAGAAAGGGCTCTACCCCCTCTCCTAGTTCATGGTGTGAAGTGTTCTTAGCCTCTCGGGAAAGTGGGGAGAATTCAAAGGACTCTCTATGAGAATGCTAGGCTTTGTAAAACATTTCAGTTTTTTAAAAAGAAGACTCATTTTGTATTGGACTTAACAACAGTCCTATGAGATACAAAGAGAGCCAAGGATCAGTGACATGAAATGATCACCAGTAAGAATTACAACAGTCACCGCTTACCTCGTAGCATAGGGCACACTGTCCATGATCCTTAAGAAGAGTTAGTAGAAATGCCTTGCCCATCTTGCCCCTGAACCCCTTGAAAGGTACACGACTGCTGTGTTGGTGTTTAGGGGGAGCATCTCACTTACCCGGGACTGACTTCAACCTTGATTCCTCTGTAGTGATGGAGACTTCCCCGCTGATGAAAAATTCCCTGGGATTGCAACCTCCAAGCCAGACCGCTTTCCTATGGAATGACAGAGAACTTCAGAGAACTTGTCAAGATGAAACACCAGTCAGTCTGCGGGAGAAAGGGAAGAAGAGAACGATGGAAATCGTTTCTGGGAAACTATTTTTACATTATGTTTTGTTTGTTCCTGGTAAATAAACTGAAATCTTCTTAACATTCAAACAAAATCTAAACCACTAAATTCAACAACACAGGAGTATAACTTTTGAAAAAAATTTCTTTGGCTGCGCAGCATGTGGGATCTTAGCTCCCCAACCAGGGATTGAACCCACGCCTGCTGCATTGGAAGCGCAGAGTCTTCACCACTGGACCACCAGGGAAGTCCCAGGAATAGAACTTTTAAAGGAGAAGGTATAAACCCCTGGGTTATATGAACTGGAGATTTTTAGTAAGAAGTCAATAGATCTTTTGTTAGGCACATTTTATGTTAGGCTGTCTCCCTGCACAGGACGCAGGCGCCTTGAAAATGGAAATCACATCCCTCTATAGTACGTCCCTCTTCTTTCTGCTTTGCAGTTTGCTGCTCCACTTGTTCAACCCCACCTAGTAATAACCTATACTTCCCTTGTTCCTGTTTTCCCATCTGGAAAACAGACAAAAGGCAACCAAACAACGCAAAGGTCTCAACAAATAAGGGATACCCAAAACCAGAGATGGCCAGAACTTCTGTATCCCTCATGAAACCTAGCCCGGTGTTCAATACTTAGGTATCATTAATACATGCGTGTTGACTGAAACAGTTGAAACGCAATTCTTCCACTTCCCAGTTTAGCTTTAGTCCTCATACAAAACCTGATCATCAAATTCCTTAATGCTAGGAATCACAGTGAAAAATAATTTCTCAACTGACTTCTGTCAGATGAGTGAGAACTAAGGTTAATTCAGTGTATCTGAAGCATAGAAAGTGAGGGCAAACGTGGCACAAGATGGGGCTAGAGAAGCAGAGAGGATTCTAGAGCACGCAGAGTCTTAAAGGCCACCAGTGTGTTTTCTATTCTCAAAACAATGTTTGTGAGCGATGTTTATGAGCAATGTTCCAACTTGCTTTGAAGCTTTCTTGTGTGAAGAATGGATTGGAGGGAAACAAGATATATGGACACTAGTTAGGACCTAATCGCAACAGACAGGCAAGTTCAGTATTAGGATGTTGAGGGAGAGCTGACAGATTCCAAAGAAATTCAGGAGATAAACTGAAGCGGGCTTCATGGGGTATGAGATGGAGGAAAGGAAGGTCTTAGGGAATTAAAGGGTTTACTGCACACATGAGCAGAGTCTCAAAATTAATCATTTGAACGTACAGAGGGGGATCGATCTCCCAAATGACACCGGTTAGGAAGCAACGGTACGCCCTGTAGAATTCCTAGAGACAGCACAAATCAACTGTTTCGATGGAAAATTCGGCGGGACCCTTGATTTCCATGGGAATATAGAGAAAAGAGACACTGATCTGGCTTGCAGGTATTTAGGAAGTTGTTAGCCTGACATCACATACTAGTCTCATGTAAGTAGGCCGTCTGAAGTATGAAGCTTAGGGGAAAAACCTTGAAGAAAACTTAAAAGCTTAAGCCACACCTCTATACTACACCACCTTTCACAGTTTCTTCTCAGATAAGCAGCATCCCCATCAGTGAAGAAACTCACATCCCATAATAGGAACAACAGGCCTAAAAATTAAATGTGTGTCTTTGGAGGTCCCATCTATGCGATATCTTCCTGGTACCAGAAAAGTCCCCAGGAAGATCGATCTTTGCACCCCTGAAAGCTTACCACCAAGGAAAATGACTAGGTCCATAGATTTCCTCCCTCAAACCAGCCTACCTCACACATAAATCACTAGCAACTCAGCCCTTAACTCACATTATCACAGTCACAAGAGTGGTTAGGGAGAAAAGCACTAACCAGGGGAACTAACACAGAGGCAATCCAGGCCAAGCTGGGCTGGTGGCAGATATCTGCTCCTTACGCTCGGGTGCATAATGCGACTCACCACAATGCCTTTTTCACAGACCCTTTTTAAAGTTTCTCCACAAAATCCAACAGCTCAAGTTAGCTCATGACGCTTCAAGGTAAACAATCGTCAAGAGAAAAACATGCAATATGTCTTACAATGTTGGATTCCTTACAAATAGGACAAGGAAATAACCATGTAGACAAAACCAGAGCATTTGAAAACATCTGCGTTCTACAAACATACCAGTGAATGCTATAAATAAGGTAATATGACATAAAACAAAATGAAAACTAGATGTGAGACTGTTCTCTTCAGTGTACAGACTTCATGGCAGTTGCTGCACGATCTAGCTACTTATATCTACAACTCTCTGTTCTGTTAATACAAAATGAGGCCCAAGTGTGTCAACTTGTTTCCCACAGAAACCAAAAAACCTACATGCATCTCTTTTCTCCGGTGCCCTTTCACCTTACCTGCTCCCAGTTCTCCACCAATGTCCTCCTCTTTCTCTAATTATTCTCCTCTTCATTGTGCTTGGCCTTGCACCCAAGCATGCAAGACAGAGAGTCCTAGAGGTCCGAGATTCTAGAGGGGCTGTTTGCAAGGGGGAGGAGATTACGGTAACTGCCACACTGTATATACTTCTGTGCAAAGAAAGAGGGACAGTGTTCAGAATGTCTCTCACATATAAAAAGAGCTGGATGGCAGGATACCTGTGTGGCCCAAGGAACTAGAGCTAGCAAATCATGGGCAAAACAATTGCAACCAAAGGCTGGAAGAGGAAAGGTCTGCAACCAGCTCTGTCTCCTGGCTCTCTGGTATTTGCTGCCAATGGGCAGAGTCTATTTCGTGAAGCATCAAGCACTGAAAAGAAGACTCCTGCTGCTGGAAGTTGACAGGAAGGAACATCCAATGCAAGATCAAGGCTTGTCCTAGAAGCAATGCCCATAATGGAAGAAAAAAAAAAAAAAAAAAGAAAGCGGAAGAGAAATGTTAAGTCGCAAGTCCAACCTGGCCCCCAGCCTAGCCCAGCCCAAGGAAGGTAGGAGTCAAGGAGAAGAAACTAAAAGAGAAGAGCCTTGGACCACAACATTCTCCACAGGGTACACTCAACAAACTTCACCCTGCTCTTTAACCAAGTTACAACTGTAATAGTTCAAACTACATGGCTCTTTCCTTCCTAAGGATACTAGTTAAATAAGATCTATATAGCTCTAAGTATATGATACATAAAATAGAATACTCTGTAGAATATAAGTAACTGTTAGTTAATTATATTAATGAACGTCTGTAAGAAATGTTGCAATGATTTCCCTAATGGAAGAGCCTGGGGGAGGTAAATCTGTCTTCTAGGATTTCCTCCCCAGAGCTCAGAAATTGAGGGGTTGTTTTAGCTCTCCTACGCTCTCTTCACCCAAGCCCGCCCTCCTGTTGGGGATCGGACCTCCCTATTGGCTAGCTCATACCTTTCAACTGCCTGCTTTGTGACATCACTCTCCTACCAAACCTACTACCACTTGGTAGAGGTCTTGGGGTTTCCGTGGAGCCGTTTGGACCAGTAACCAGTGACCTTTGTACTGGACACGTGCGCCGTTCAGCTGCAGCCACTCAGACATCCTCTAGTGTTGTCTCCTCATCCCTTGTACCTGCAGTTGATGTCTCCTCTTCTCTGACCATGTCAGGTAAGAAAAGAAACTTTGGAAAGTTTTGCGTTCGATTTCTTTTGCCCCTAAATTGAGGAGGAGATTCAAAATAGCGTGGAATAATGAGGGAAAGTATTGAACTACAAGTCTGGAGACCTAATTTCAGTTTTGACTTTGACGTTTACTGTCTGTGTGACTTTGGACAAATCACTGACTGCCTCACAAAGCCTGCTGCTTTCCTTATCTGTTACGTTAGGATACCACATTGGGTTGATCACTCTGATCCCCTTCTTTTCCAATATTGAGCCTTAAAGGGTACCCATGTAGAAAATGAAATCAGAGACTTCTCAAAAGAGTGTTTCAACAGAAACATAGAAAAGCCAGGTGACACAGAAAACTAGCGATATATACCAAGATGTTTCATCTCCAATGGTCTCCCTCCACTAGTATTTCGACTAGTTGAAAAGAGAGAATAGGGAGAGAGGATGGAGAGTACTGGGCTATATAGGGAGGCACAGAGTCAAACGTAAGCAAGTTTAGGATTGTTTTCATTAGCACAGGCCAACAGGAACCAAGAGATGGGAAAAAAATATAAGAATGAAGAGGGAAAGCATAGAGGAGCTCTCAAGAAAGAGGCAGTTTGCCATGGAATGTTGATGGGAGCCAAAGATTTTAAATTAAAGCAGAAACAGCACAGAGGGAAATCTGCTCAGAGCAGGGCAAAACAAAGCTGATGGTAGCAAATCCTTACATTAACAGACTAAGAAGGAAAGTAAGGCCAGAACAGGGGATCACCAGGAAGGGCAGCCTATCAGAAAAGTCATACTCCGTTTTCTTTCTTTTATTGCCTCTCTGAATACAGCTGGCACTTGACAGTTTGGAATAGAAACATTTTAGAAGTATGTTTTAGAAATGATGCTTCCTAGAAACCAGAAACCAAAGTGGTTATCTAGGGGGCTGCTTTTCAGTGTTCTATTCTTTCTAATTTTTAAACTAGGTAGACATTTGACCAATTAAACATTTTAAATGATATCTTCTACATTGAATCAGAAGGACTATTTCCTTTGTGTGATATGTAGCTTCTAAGGCAAGGTTGCTTTTCAATTTTTACAGTTATTTCCTTCCTAACACAGAGAGCACATTGATCAACAGCCATCGTTCGCTTGTAGATCTTAGCTACCGGAGAAGAAAAAGAAAAAGTCAAGCCCCCACATCTCTAATTCCCCATTTAGGGAATTCCCTGGCGGTCCAGCGCTTAGGACTCGGTGCTTTCACGGCCAGGGCCACGCGGCGCGGCAAAAGAAAAAAAGAAAACACAAACATCCACATTTATCTAAAACAATGTTGTGGAGTCCTTTGGATTTTCTTACATTTGAAAATCTTTTTTAATTGGATTCTAGGGATGATGGTTTTTTGAGGTCTTGGGATGTCATCTTCTTGGATGTGGAAGATGATTCTAAGTTCTAGGATAAATACAAAAACCTTCTTGATACTTTTTAAGCTTCCTTTCTGCTTATTATATGAGTTATATTCATGGAAAGATATATTTCTCCTAGGCTTAATACCTGTTACTTGCTGGGTAAAAATATGAATGAGCACAATAATGAAACTCTTTTACACTTACTATTTTGCTGTCTGCTTTGTACCGGTTTTCATTGAAATACTTGTCTATATATGTTGTGGCTACCTATACATTCACATTTGTTGCATTCTGTTGCTTGTTGTGCATTTTTTACTGATTTATCGTCTCTGTCTGTATGCATTGGCTAGGAATTCATTCACCTCTATCACCTCCATCGTGTTTTTTGGTTAATAGTATTCACTAAAATAGAGTGGGCAAAATTCACTTTCATAATATTGCATGTATGGTACAGAATGTCATTTGTTAGTAAATTCATTAGGCTTTGATACTTGCCCACATACCCCAGTTTTCATTAATATCTATGGATTTCTTTTTCGTTACGTAACATGTTTTTCATGATTTTTCTTTGTCTTTCTAGAACTTATTGTATCTTCCTCCATATAAATCATACGCAATAGATCAGCTTATTCATCTATTAATTATTACTGCTATTATTATTGGTGGTGGTGTTATAACCACTTTATAGATGAGTAATCTGAAGTAATCAGATAACTTTTCTCTTTCCAAAAGCACTTAAGAAATCCACTTTCGGGTAATCATTTTGAGGTAGGATGAGAAACCAGGCTTGAAGAGGGCAAACATGACTCTTTCAGTTCACCAGTTGGACTGAGCTATACGTCAACTCTAGGTAATAGCGTGGGAACTGCACAAGCAAAGGGAGACACTGAAGATGACAATGGTAATGGCCGTACTGTTTTCTAATGGACAAAAAAAATGCTTATATTATAAGTTCTATTTCTCCTGCTTTCTGGCACTATCATGCTCAGAGTGGAGTCCTGGCAAGGAAGTCAGGATACTTAGGTTCTGAAACCTGGTAATGACACTAACATAATGAGAGAACCTGAACAAGTCAACCCGACCTCTCTGAGCCTCAGTTTCCTTACTCGTGAAATGAGACTGAAAAAAGAGAAAGTTCTCTAAGGGCCTCCTAGTTCTAAAATGCTTCCAGTCTAGGAAATAGCATAGAAGTCAATACGAGTGCAGGCTGAAGGGAAAGACAGGGCAGGGAGAAGGTTGCTTCCAGCCTAGAGAACAATGTCTGAACCATACCACTTGGCTCTTCTGCCCATCTGTGCCCAAGATGGGAGCACAGGCAGTTAATACAGAAGAGTGGAAAACTGCTCAGTCCTTACAGCCATCATTAACTGTCTGATTTTGGGTTTCTCAGGAAGGGTCGATAGTAGAGGTGTCCTGAGAGCAAGAACCTTAAGATAATGCTGTTCCTCAAACGTAGTGAGAATTTCTCAACCTCCCTGAGTTTTTCATGACCCTCTTGTTCTTACAGAAAATTTCCAAAATCCATCTCTACTTGGAACTCTAAATTCTCTGCAGCATTCTCTTCCTGTGGTGAGCAATGCAACTTCCCTAACACGAAGTGTCTGCAACTTCTCCAGAGTCTCTGCCCCTGCCGTCAGTTCGGCATCGGCTACCGGTACCTCTTTCCAGACACTCATGGGTAGTGCCTACCTTTACCAACATTCCAGCACGACTATGTTATCTGGAGTTACTGACCACAGCCAGATCTCCACTTCAGCTCCTTCCTATCCAGGTGTTCTTGAGTGGGACATCACAGGAAGCACTGAAAAGAATTCCTCTTCACTCGGAGACTTTACTCTGGCACTCACTGACCGGCACCCAGCTGCTTCCTCCATGTTTATGGCAGCCCAGTATGATAAAACTTCAGACGCCAATAACATGGTCCCTCTATATCCATCACTTTCTGCCAGGCTTGCTCAGGGAGCACCATCTCAGATTCCAAATCAGGGGCATAGCCGCCTGTCACTTCCCTACCAGGAAGGAAGCCAGGTATATTACTATAACCAAGGCACACTGGGGTCTTCACTGTATGGAGAACTTGGCTCCTGCCCGCAATCCTATGGCTCCGCGTCATACACAGGAAGTAGGGCCTCTGCGCAACCAGAAATGGGAATGGGACTGAAGGAGATTCAGCCCACAAATATCCGACCACCAGCTTCCACCTCTGCAATCTGCCACCCTGTGTCTGCTCAACGCATCACAGAAACAAGTTTTCAAGGTGAGTATACAAACGGCAGAGAAAGCTGAAGAATGAGGTCGGCATTCACAAATGGGGTCAAATCGACAGCTGGGAAGGGGTGTAGAGACAGGTAGAATTTAGATCCTGAGCCTTTAGTAACCACTACCTTCGCTCAGTGCCCTCTGTTTTTAGACTCTATGTAAGAACACCTAGGGCTTCCCTGGTGGCGCCGTGGTTAAGAATCCACCTGCCAATGCAATGCGGGGGACACGGGTTCGAGCCCTGGTCTGGGAAGATCCCACATGCCGTGGAGCAACTAAGCCCATGTGCCACAACGACTGAGCCTGCATTCTAGAGCCCGTGAGCCGCAACTACCGAAGCCCACGCGCCTAGAGCGCATGCTCCGCAACAAGAGAAGCCCGCACAGCGCAACCAAGAGTAGACCCCGCTAGCCGCAACTAGAGAAAGCCCGTGCACAGCAATGAAGACCCTGTGCAGCCAAAAAAATAAATACGTAGAATAAATAAGTTCAAACAATCAATCAATAAATAAACGTAAATTAAAAAAAAACAAAAAAACAAAAAAACAAAAAGAACACCTAATGCAGGTGGGAAGGTGGCAGGGACACTGTAAAGGTCATCTATGCTACATGTACAAGAACCCCGAGAGCACACCAATAGGTACCACATTTTTCACTGCTGTAGCCGAGCATTCCCCCTGTACTACCACACTGTAGCACTCCCTTCCCTCGTCTACTGCTACAGTCTCTTTGGAAGGTGTCTCAGAACTCTTGTTATGAGAGTGCCAGTTGAAGTGTCCTCACTTCCGTCATTTATACCAGGATTTAAGACCTTGTGGTCCGAGATCCTGTCCAGAGAGCAAGCAGGCTAAGACTCTGTCTTTGTTTCTGTATTTCATCAGAAAGGGCTCTACCCCCTCTCCTAGTTCATGGTGTGAAGTGTTCTTAGCCTCTCGGGAAAGTGGGGAGAATTGAAAGGACTCTATATGAGAATGCTAGGCTTTGTAAAACATTTCAGTTGTTTAAAAAGAAGACTCATTTTGTATTGGACTTACAACAGTCCTATGAGATACAAAGAGAGCCAAGGATCAGTGACATGAAATGATCACCAGTTAAGCATTACAACAGTCACCGCTTACCTCGTAGCATAGGGCACTGTCCATGATCCTTAAGAAGAGTTAGTAGAAATGCCTTGCCCATCTTGCCCCTGAACCCCTTGAAAGGTACATGACTGCTGTGTTGGTGTTTAGGGGGAGCATCTCATTTACCAGGGACTGACTTCTCCCTTGATCCCTTTGTAGTGATGGAGCCTTCCCTGGTGATGAAAAATTCCCTGGGATTGCAACCTCCAAGCCAGACGTTTTGTGTGACACAAACTCAAGAACTCCCCAAGTCCTGCAGTAGCAGAAACAGTCACATACTTGAGAGTAACCCACCATCTGAACTTGGGGACATTTCAGTGACAGCTCCAGTCCAGAGTGCCAGGCGTCTCCTGGCCCTGCCTCCAGCTCCAAGCCAGGGACAAACAGAGAGTAAGAACGTGGAGGATATCAAAACCAAGCTGTCAAAGCCTCTGGAGGCCTACCAGATCCCAATAGAAAACCAAGATCCTCCACTACTCCCTTTGGGAATCCCTGATATTCCCCAGCCGCTGGCCTGCACCGATCCCCTCAGCCAAGAGGAGCAGCCTGGTTCTGAAAATGCTGATCTGGGAGAGAACAGCCTGAGTCGTCAGGACCTAGGGACACTTGAAAATGGGACTGAACCTAGCAGTGGTCTTGCAGACATTACTACACTGGCGGAGGATATTCACCTTCCCCAGCTCTTTAATTCTTGGAAAGATCTTGATCGATCCCAAGGTCCCAACGTGATCAAAGCTGAAGACACCAGAGCCATTAAGGTGAATCAGGTGCAGGAAAAGCCAAGTGTCGTAAAGGTTCCCTCTGATCAACCCAGGAAGAACAAACAGAAAGCCTCTGAGCCTATCGGTGGTGCTCCCAAGGCCAAAATCCAGCCAAAGGATCCAGAGTGCCTGTTAGGGGGAGAAGCGGTTATATGCACTGCTGCAGTCAGTGACAGGGCTCCTGCGAACACGGCCAAGCACTCTCAAGGCAAACCTCAGAAAGCTGCATCCGGAAAGATCAGCAAAACTGAGAGCCATGGGCAGGAAAAGACCAAAAGGACCAGAGGAAGAAACAAGGCTGAAGAGAACAAGCAGTCAGGGAACAAAGTCAAGGCAGAAGACAAGCCAGCAATCCCCAACACGAAGCGAAAGGAACACCAAACTGAGCTTCGCCAAGAGAGCTTTCAAAAGCCTCGAACCTCCCTTGGCGTGCGCATGCTGGAGTCTGTGAAGGTTCTTCATGCGCTGGGGAAGAAGAATGAGATGAAAACTGGGCTCTCTTCCTGTCGGCTCTTGGGAAATTCAAGCAACCCCAAAGACCCCCAGCCACCCCCAGCGATCCAGCCACGGCGGCATACCCCACGTGAGGGTAAGAGGCCTGAGAAAACGCAAGTCCAAGCCCAGAAACCAGACAGCAGTGCTGAAACAGAGTGTCCATCTCCATCCCAGTGTGAGCGGCCTCCTCCTGGGAAGGTCAAGTTGATACCTCTGCCTTTTTCTGCCTGGGACAAGCCTCAAGCTCGACCCGCTCCTCGGAGGCCACAGTCTCTGGCCTCACATCGGCCTGCTGTGGCTTACCGTGCCCAGCCTGGTTCTACTGACTCAGCTCAACCTGCTGCAGTCAATTCATCCCAGCCAGCTCCTGCCTCTTTGCCAGGTCCCGCCAAACCAGCTCAGCCAACTGTGGCCAACCCAACCCAACCGGCTTGGACCAACCATACCCAGCCTCGTGTCCCTCAGCCTGCTGCTCCTAGGCCTGCACCCTACAAAACTTCATCTGGCGCTTCTCTCCAGCGCGAGCCTGTTCCCCCTGCTGTGACTAAGCGCCAGTCCCCACCCAAGCTCCAAACCCAACTTCTACTCCAAGACTTCAGCAAGCAACGAGTTCCATGGAGGGAACCCAACGTGCCTGAGCCAGTCATGTCAAAGCCCATCGAACAAGAGCAGAGGCCAGAGCGAGAGGCCATGAAGAGGCGGGCTCAACAACAACGGGAGAATGCTGCCAGATACACCTCTTCGGGGAAGCTGCAATTTTTCACCCAGAGGGACAAAGAAATGGAAATTGCTGACTACTACGGATACGTCAGGTGACAGCTGCTAGGATTCTTGCTGCCACCTTGGCTACCAGCGGTTCTTCCATACATAGGTAAGATAGGTATAGAACCGAATAAGTAAATGGAATAGAATTAATAGATGAGTAATAAACCTTTCGAATTTTGAGATGCTGCTAACTGGGGCGTGAGAAAGGAAGGACTGAAAGTTGGATGGGAGAATGAAGGAAAGGGGTAAAAACTGAGGAAAGAGGAAGGAACTTGGCCCAGGGCTAGGAAGGCCAAAAGAGACGTATGGATTTAGGAAAGGAAGCAGGAGTGAGGATGAAATGGCAGAAGTAAAAAGCAGGGTCAGGGGTCTGGGTTGAAAGAACACAATTGGAGTAGAGTTGAAGGTGACAGGAGATGAGTCTAGGTTTACTAGGAGAAATAGAAACAAAGTCTCTCGGGGAGGTTGGCCTTAAGTCTCACAACCACCAGATAGGTATTTCAGAAAACAAGAGGTTCACGACACATCTCTGAAAGGTTTGAGTTGCCTTATTCAGGTGTGATTATAGTGGGGGAATAGGCAAATCTACCAGAGAAGTGGCTAGGGCTCAGAGTCCTCCTAGGGGCAGCTGACGACAGGGCCAGAGCCAAGGGAACTGCTGTATCAGGAGGCCCACGAACAAATCAGGGGCATAGCCGCCTGTCACTTCCCTACCAGGAAGGAAGCCAGGTATATTACTATAACCAAGGCACACTGGGGTCTTCACTGTATGGAGAACTTGGCTCCTGCCCGCAATCCTATGGCTCCGCGTCATACACAGGAAGTAGGGCCTCTGCGCAACCAGAAATGGGAATGGGACTGAAGGAGATTCAGCCCGCAAATATCCGACCACCAGCTTCCACCTCTGCAATCTGCCACCCTGTGTCTGCTCAACGCATCACAGAAACAAGTTTTCAAGGTGAGTATACAAACGGCAGAGAAAGTTGAAGAATGAGGTCGGCATTCACAAACGGGGTCAAATCGACAGCTGGGAAGGGGTGTAGAGACAGGTAGAATTTAGATCCTGAGCCTTTAATAACCACTACCTTCTCTCAGTGCTCTCTGTTTTTAGACTCTATATAAGAACAGCTAGGGCTTCCCTGGTGGCGCCTGCCAATGCAGGGGACACGGCTTCGAGCCCCGGTCTGCGAAGATCCCACATGCCGTGCAGCAACTAAGCGCATGTGCCACAACGACTGAGCCTGCATTCCAGAGCCCGTGAGCCGCAACTACCGAAGCCCACGCGCCTACAGCCCATGCTCCGCAACAAGAGAGGCCACCGCGATGAGAAGCCCGCACACCGCAACCAAGAGTAGACCCCGCTAGCCGCAACTAGAGAAAGCCCGTGCACACCAATGAGGACCCAGTGCAGCCAAAAAAATAAATACGTAGAATAAATAAGTTCAATCAATCAATCAATCAATAAACGTAAATTAAAAACAAACAAACAAACAAAAAAACAGAACACCTAATGCAGGTGGGAAGGTGGGAGGGACACTGTAAAGGTCATCTATGCTACATGTACAAGAACCCCGAGAGCACACCAATAGGTACCACATTTTTCACTGCTGTAGCCGAGCATTCCCCCTGTACTACCACACTGTAGCACTCCCTTCCCTCGTCTACTGCTACAGTCTCTTTGGAAGGTGTTTCAGAACTCTTGTTATGAGAGTGCCAGTTGAACTGTCCTCACTTCCGTCATTTATACCAGGATTTAAGACCTTGTGGTCCGAGATCCTGTCCAGAGAGCAAGCAGGCTAAGACTCTGTCTTTGTTTCTATATTTCATCAGAAAGGGCTCTACCCCCTCTCCTAGTTCATGGTGTGAAGTGTTCTTAGCCTCTCGGGAAAGTGGGGAGAATTCAAAGGACTCTCTATGAGAATGCTAGGCTTTGTAAAACATTTCAGTTTTTTAAAAAGAAGACTCATTTTGTATTGGACTTAACAACAGTCCTATGAGATACAAAGAGAGCCAAGGATCAGTGACATGAAATGATCACCAGTAAGAATTACAACAGTCACCGCTTACCTCGTAGCATAGGGCACACTGTCCATGATCCTTAAGAAGAGTTAGTAGAAATGCCTTGCCCATCTTGCCCCTGAACCCCTTGAAAGGTACACGACTGCTGTGTTGGTGTTTAGGGGGAGCATCTCACTTACCCGGGACTGACTTCAACCTTGATTCCTCTGTAGTGATGGAGACTTCCCCGCTGATGAAAAATTCCCTGGGATTGCAACCTCCAAGCCAGACCGCTTTCCTATGGAATGACAGAGAACTTCAGAGAACTTGTCAAGATGAAACACCAGTCAGTCTGCGGGAGAAAGGGAAGAAGAGAACGATGGAAATCGTTTCTGGGAAACTATTTTTACATTATGTTTTGTTTGTTCCTGGTAAATAAACTGAAATCTTCTTAACATTCAAACAAAATCTAAACCACTAAATTCAACAACACAGGAGTATAACTTTTGAAAAAAATTTCTTTGGCTGCGCAGCATGTGGGATCTTAGCTCCCCAACCAGGGATTGAACCCACGCCTGCTGCATTGGAAGCGCAGAGTCTTCACCACTGGACCACCAGGGAAGTCCCAGGAATAGAACTTTTAAAGGAGAAGGTATAAACCCCTGGGTTATCTGAACTGGAGATTTTTAGTAAGAAGTCAATAGATCTTTTGTTAGGCACATTTTATGTTAGGCTGTCTCCCTGCACAGGACGCAGGCGCCTTGAAAATGGAAATCACATCCCTCTATAGTACGTCCCTCTTCTTTCTGCTTTGCAGTTTGCTGCTCCACTTGTTCAACCCCACCTAGTAATAACCTATACTTCCCTTGTTCCTGTTTTCCCATCTGGAAAACAGACAAAAGGCAACCAAACAACGCAAAGGTCTCAACAAATAAGGGATACCCAAAACCAGAGATGGCCAGAACTTCTGTATCCCTCATGAAACCTAGCCCGGTGTTCAATACTTAGGTATCATTAATACATGCGTGTTGACTGAAACAGTTGAAACGCAATTCTTCCACTTCCCAGTTTAGCTTTAGTCCTCATACAAAACCTGATCATCAAATTCCTTAATGCTAGGAATCACAGTGAAAAATAATTTCTCAACTGACTTCTGTCAGATGAGTGAGAACTAAGGTTAATTCAGTGTATCTGAAGCATAGAAAGTGAGGGCAAACGTGGCACAAGATGGGGCTAGAGAAGCAGAGAGGATTCTAGAGCACGCAGAGTCTTAAAGGCCACCAGTGTGTTTTCTATTCTCAAAACAATGTTTGTGAGCGATGTTTATGAGCAATGTTCCAACTTGCTTTGAAGCTTTCTTGTGTGAAGAATGGATTGGAGGGAAACAAGATATATGGACACTAGTTAGGACCTAATCGCAACAGACAGGCAAGTTCAGTATTAGGATGTTGAGGGAGAGCTGACAGATTCCAAAGAAATTCAGGAGATAAACTGAAGCGGGCTTCATGGGGTATGAGATGGAGGAAAGGAAGGTCTTAGGGAATTAAAGGGTTTACTGCACACATGAGCAGAGTCTCAAAATTAATCATTTGAACGTACAGAGGTGGATCTCCCAAATGACACCGGTTAGGAAGCAACGGTACGCCCTGTAGAATTCCTAGAGACAGCACAAATCAACTGTTTCGATGGAAAATTCGGCGGGACCCTTGATTTCCATGGGAATATAGAGAAAAGAGACACTGATCTGGCTTGCAGGTATTTAGGAAGTTGTTAGCCTGACATCACATACTAGTCTCATGTAAGTAGGCCGTCTGAAGTATGAAGCTTAGGGGAAAAACCTTGAAGAAAACTTAAAAGCTTAAGCCACACCTCTATACTACACCACCTTTCACAGTTTCTTCTCAGATAAGCAGCATCCCCATCAGTGAAGAAACTCACATCCCATAATAGGAACAACAGGCCTAAAAATTAAATGTGTGTCTTTGGAGGTCCCATCTATGCGATATCTTCCTGGTACCAGAAAAGTCCCCAGGAAGATCGATCTTTGCACCCCTGAAAGCTTACCACCAAGGAAAATGACTAGGTCCATAGATTTCCTCCCTCAAACCAGCCTACCTCACACATAAATCACTAGCAACTCAGCCCTTAACTCACATTATCACAGTCACAAGAGTGGTTAGGGAGAAAAGCACTAACCAGGGGAACTAACACAGAGGCAATCCAGGCCAAGCTGGGCTGGTGGCAGATATCTGCTCCTTACGCTCGGGTGCATAATGCGACTCACCACAATGCCTTTTTCACAGACCCTTTTTAAAGTTTCTCCACAAAATCCAACAGCTCAAGTTAGCTCATGACGCTTCAAGGTAAACAATCGTCAAGAGAAAAACATGCAATATGTCTTACAATGTTGGATTCCTTACAAATAGGACAAGGAAATAACCATGTAGACAAAACCAGAGCATTTGAAAACATCTGCGTTCTACAAACATACCAGTGAATGCTATAAATAAGGTAATATGACATAAAACAAAATGAAAACTAGATGTGAGACTGTTCTCTTCAGTGTACAGACTTCATGGCAGTTGCTGCACGATCTAGCTACTTATATCTACAACTCTCTGTTCTGTTAATACAAAATGAGGCCCAAGTGTGTCAACTTGTTTCCCACAGAAACCAAAAAACCTACATGCATCTCTTTTCTCCGGTGCCCTTTCACCTTACCTGCTCCCAGTTCTCCACCAATGTCCTCCTCTTTCTCTAATTATTCTCCTCTTCATTGTGCTTGGCCTTGCACCCAAGCATGCAAGACAGAGAGTCCTAGAGGTCCGAGATTCTAGAGGGGCTGTTTGCAAGGGGGAGGAGATTACGGTAACTGCCACACTGTATATACTTCTGTGCAAAGAAAGAGGGACAGTGTTCAGAATGTCTCTCACATATAAAAAGAGCTGGATGGCAGGATACCTGTGTGGCCCAAGGAACTAGAGCTAGCAAATCATGGGCAAAACAATTGCAACCAAAGGCTGGAAGAGGAAAGGTCTGCAACCAGCTCTGTCTCCTGGCTCTCTGGTATTTGCTGCCAATGGGCAGAGTCTATTTCGTGAAGCATCAAGCACTGAAAAGAAGACTCCTGCTGCTGGAAGTTGACAGGAAGGAACATCCAATGCAAGATCAAGGCTTGTCCTAGAAGCAATGCCCATAATGGAAGAAAAAAAAAAAAAAAAAAGAAAGCGGAAGAGAAATGTTAAGTCGCAAGTCCAACCTGGCCCCCAGCCTAGCCCAGCCCAAGGAAGGTAGGAGTCAAGGAGAAGAAACTAAAAGAGAAGAGCCTTGGACCACAACATTCTCCACAGGGTACACTCAACAAACTTCACCCTGCTCTTTAACCAAGTTACAACTGTAATAGTTCAAACTACATGGCTCTTTCCTTCCTAAGGATACTAGTTAAATAAGATCTATATAGCTCTAAGTATATGATACATAAAATAGAATACTCTGTAGAATATAAGTAACTGTTAGTTAATTATATTAATGAACGTCTGTAAGAAATGTTGCAATGATTTCCCTAATGGAAGAGCCTGGGGGAGGTAAATCTGTCTTCTAGGATTTCCTCCCCAGAGCTCAGAAATTGAGGGGTTGTTTTAGCTCTCCTACGCTCTCTTCACCCAAGCCCGCCCTCCTGTTGGGGATCGGACCTCCCTATTGGCTAGCTCATACCTTTCAACTGCCTGCTTTGTGACATCACTCTCCTACCAAACCTACTACCACTTGGTAGAGGTCTTGGGGTTTCCGTGGAGCCGTTTGGACCAGTAACCAGTGACCTTTGTACTGGACACGTGCGCCGTTCAGCTGCAGCCACTCAGACATCCTCTAGTGTTGTCTCCTCATCCCTTGTACCTGCAGTTGATGTCTCCTCTTCTCTGACCATGTCAGGTAAGAAAAGAAACTTTGGAAAGTTTTGCGTTCGATTTCTTTTGCCCCTAAATTGAGGAGGAGATTCAAAATAGCGTGGAATAATGAGGGAAAGTATTGAACTACAAGTCTGGAGACCTAATTTCAGTTTTGACTTTGACGTTTACTGTCTGTGTGACTTTGGACAAATCACTGACTGCCTCACAAAGCCTGCTGCTTTCCTTATCTGTTACGTTAGGATACCACATTGGGTTGATCACTCTGATCCCCTTCTTTTCCAATATTGAGCCTTAAAGGGTACCCATGTAGAAAATGAAATCAGAGACTTCTCAAAAGAGTGTTTCAACAGAAACATAGAAAAGCCAGGTGACACAGAAAACTAGCGATATATACCAAGATGTTTCATCTCCAATGGTCTCCCTCCACTAGTATTTCGACTAGTTGAAAAGAGAGAATAGGGAGAGAGGATGGAGAGTACTGGGCTATATAGGGAGGCACAGAGTCAAACGTAAGCAAGTTTAGGATTGTTTTCATTAGCACAGGCCAACAGGAACCAAGAGATGGGAAAAAAATATAAGAATGAAGAGGGAAAGCATAGAGGAGCTCTCAAGAAAGAGGCAGTTTGCCATGGAATGTTGATGGGAGCCAAAGATTTTAAATTAAAGCAGAAACAGCACAGAGGGAAATCTGCTCAGAGCAGGGCAAAACAAAGCTGATGGTAGCAAATCCTTACATTAACAGACTAAGAAGGAAAGTAAGGCCAGAACAGGGGATCACCAGGAAGGGCAGCCTATCAGAAAAGTCATACTCCGTTTTCTTTCTTTTATTGCCTCTCTGAATACAGCTGGCACTTGACAGTTTGGAATAGAAACATTTTAGAAGTATGTTTTAGAAATGATGCTTCCTAGAAACCAGAAACCAAAGTGGTTATCTAGGGGGCTGCTTTTCAGTGTTCTATTCTTTCTAATTTTTAAACTAGGTAGACATTTGACCAATTAAACATTTTAAATGATATCTTCTACATTGAATCAGAAGGACTATTTCCTTTGTGTGATATGTAGCTTCTAAGGCAAGGTTGCTTTTCAATTTTTACAGTTATTTCCTTCCTAACACAGAGAGCACATTGATCAACAGCCATCGTTCGCTTGTAGATCTTAGCTACCGGAGAAGAAAAAGAAAAAGTCAAGCCCCCACATCTCTAATTCCCCATTTAGGGAATTCCCTGGCGGTCCAGCGCTTAGGACTCGGTGCTTTCACGGCCAGGGCCACGCGGCGCGGCAAAAGAAAAAAAGAAAACACAAACATCCACGTTTATCTAAAACAATGTTGTGGAGTCCTTTGGATTTTCTTACATTTGAAAATCTTTTTTAATTGGATTCTAGGGATGATGGTTTTTTGAGGTCTTGGGATGTCATCTTCTTGGATGTGGAAGATGATTCTAAGTTCTAGGATAAATACAAAAACCTTCTTGATACTTTTTAAGCTTCCTTTCTGCTTATTATATGAGTTATATTCATGGAAAGATATATTTCTCCTAGGCTTAATACCTGTTACTTGCTGGGTAAAAATATGAATGAGCACAATAATGAAACTCTTTTACACTTACTATTTTGCTGTCTGCTTTGTACCGGTTTTCATTGAAATACTTGTCTATATATGTTGTGGCTACCTATACATTCACATTTGTTGCATTCTGTTGCTTGTTGTGCATTTTTTACTGATTTATCGTCTCTGTCTGTATGCATTGGCTAGGAATTCATTCACCTCTATCACCTCCATCGTGTTTTTTGGTTAATAGTATTCACTAAAATAGAGTGGGCAAAATTCACTTTCATAATATTGCATGTATGGTACAGAATGTCATTTGTTAGTAAATTCATTAGGCTTTGATACTTGCCCACATACCCCAGTTTTCATTAATATCTATGGATTTCTTTTTCGTTACGTAACATGTTTTTCATGATTTTTCTTTGTCTTTCTAGAACTTATTGTATCTTCCTCCATATAAATCATACGCAATAGATCAGCTTATTCATCTATTAATTATTACTGCTATTATTATTGGTGGTGGTGTTATAACCACTTTATAGATGAGTAATCTGAAGTAATCAGATAACTTTTCTCTTTCCAAAAGCACTTAAGAAATCCACTTTCGGGTAATCATTTTGAGGTAGGATGAGAAACCAGGCTTGAAGAGGGCAAACATGACTCTTTCAGTTCACCAGTTGGACTGAGCTATACGTCAACTCTAGGTAATAGCGTGGGAACTGCACAAGCAAAGGGAGACACTGAAGATGACAATGGTAATGGCCGTACTGTTTTCTAATGGACAAAAAAAATGCTTATATTATAAGTTCTATTTCTCCTGCTTTCTGGCACTATCATGCTCAGAGTGGAGTCCTGGCAAGGAAGTCAGGATACTTAGGTTCTGAAACCTGGTAATGACACTAACATAATGAGAGAACCTGAACAAGTCAACCCGACCTCTCTGAGCCTCAGTTTCCTTACTCGTGAAATGAGACTGAAAAAAGAGAAAGTTCTCTAAGGGCCTCCTAGTTCTAAAATGCTTCCAGTCTAGGAAATAGCATAGAAGTCAATACGAGTGCAGGCTGAAGGGAAAGACAGGGCAGGGAGAAGGTTGCTTCCAGCCTAGAGAACAATGTCTGAACCATACCACTTGGCTCTTCTGCCCATCTGTGCCCAAGATGGGAGCACAGGCAGTTAATACAGAAGAGTGGAAAACTGCTCAGTCCTTACAGCCATCATTAACTGTCTGATTTTGGGTTTCTCAGGAAGGGTCGATAGTAGAGGTGTCCTGAGAGCAAGAACCTTAAGATAATGCTGTTCCTCAAACGTAGTGAGAATTTCTCAACCTCCCTGAGTTTTTCATGACCCTCTTGTTCTTACAGAAAATTTCCAAAATCCATCTCTACTTGGAACTCTAAATTCTCTGCAGCATTCTCTTCCTGTGGTGAGCAATGCAACTTCCCTAACACGAAGTGTCTGCAACTTCTCCAGAGTCTCTGCCCCTGCCGTCAGTTCGGCATCGGCTACCGGTACCTCTTTCCAGACACTCATGGGTAGTGCCTACCTTTACCAACATTCCAGCACGACTATGTTATCTGGAGTTACTGACCACAGCCAGATCTCCACTTCAGCTCCTTCCTATCCAGGTGTTCTTGAGTGGGACATCACAGGAAGCACTGAAAAGAATTCCTCTTCACTCGGAGACTTTACTCTGGCACTCACTGACCGGCACCCAGCTGCTTCCTCCATGTTTATGGCAGCCCAGTATGATAAAACTTCAGACGCCAATAACATGGTCCCTCTATATCCATCACTTTCTGCCAGGCTTGCTCAGGGAGCACCATCTCAGATTCCAAATCAGGGGCATAGCCGCCTGTCACTTCCCTACCAGGAAGGAAGCCAGGTATATTACTATAACCAAGGCACACTGGGGTCTTCACTGTATGGAGAACTTGGCTCCTGCCCGCAATCCTATGGCTCCGCGTCATACACAGGAAGTAGGGCCTCTGCGCAACCAGAAATGGGAATGGGACTGAAGGAGATTCAGCCCACAAATATCCGACCACCAGCTTCCACCTCTGCAATCTGCCACCCTGTGTCTGCTCAACGCATCACAGAAACAAGTTTTCAAGGTGAGTATACAAACGGCAGAGAAAGCTGAAGAATGAGGTCGGCATTCACAAATGGGGTCAAATCGACAGCTGGGAAGGGGTGTAGAGACAGGTAGAATTTAGATCCTGAGCCTTTAGTAACCACTACCTTCGCTCAGTGCCCTCTGTTTTTAGACTCTATGTAAGAACACCTAGGGCTTCCCTGGTGGCGCCGTGGTTAAGAATCCACCTGCCAATGCAATGCGGGGGACACGGGTTCGAGCCCTGGTCTGGGAAGATCCCACATGCCGTGGAGCAACTAAGCCCATGTGCCACAACGACTGAGCCTGCATTCTAGAGCCCGTGAGCCGCAACTACCGAAGCCCACGCGCCTAGAGCGCATGCTCCGCAACAAGAGAAGCCCGCACAGCGCAACCAAGAGTAGACCCCGCTAGCCGCAACTAGAGAAAGCCCGTGCACAGCAATGAAGACCCTGTGCAGCCAAAAAAATAAATACGTAGAATAAATAAGTTCAAACAATCAATCAATAAATAAACGTAAATTAAAAAAAAACAAAAAAACAAAAAAACAAAAAGAACACCTAATGCAGGTGGGAAGGTGGCAGGGACACTGTAAAGGTCATCTATGCTACATGTACAAGAACCCCGAGAGCACACCAATAGGTACCACATTTTTCACTGCTGTAGCCGAGCATTCCCCCTGTACTACCACACTGTAGCACTCCCTTCCCTCGTCTACTGCTACAGTCTCTTTGGAAGGTGTCTCAGAACTCTTGTTATGAGAGTGCCAGTTGAAGTGTCCTCACTTCCGTCATTTATACCAGGATTTAAGACCTTGTGGTCCGAGATCCTGTCCAGAGAGCAAGCAGGCTAAGACTCTGTCTTTGTTTCTGTATTTCATCAGAAAGGGCTCTACCCCCTCTCCTAGTTCATGGTGTGAAGTGTTCTTAGCCTCTCGGGAAAGTGGGGAGAATTGAAAGGACTCTATATGAGAATGCTAGGCTTTGTAAAACATTTCAGTTGTTTAAAAAGAAGACTCATTTTGTATTGGACTTACAACAGTCCTATGAGATACAAAGAGAGCCAAGGATCAGTGACATGAAATGATCACCAGTTAAGCATTACAACAGTCACCGCTTACCTCGTAGCATAGGGCACTGTCCATGATCCTTAAGAAGAGTTAGTAGAAATGCCTTGCCCATCTTGCCCCTGAACCCCTTGAAAGGTACATGACTGCTGTGTTGGTGTTTAGGGGGAGCATCTCATTTACCAGGGACTGACTTCTCCCTTGATCCCTTTGTAGTGATGGAGCCTTCCCTGGTGATGAAAAATTCCCTGGGATTGCAACCTCCAAGCCAGACGTTTTGTGTGACACAAACTCAAGAACTCCCCAAGTCCTGCAGTAGCAGAAACAGTCACATACTTGAGAGTAACCCACCATCTGAACTTGGGGACATTTCAGTGACAGCTCCAGTCCAGAGTGCCAGGCGTCTCCTGGCCCTGCCTCCAGCTCCAAGCCAGGGACAAACAGAGAGTAAGAACGTGGAGGATATCAAAACCAAGCTGTCAAAGCCTCTGGAGGCCTACCAGATCCCAATAGAAAACCAAGATCCTCCACTACTCCCTTTGGGAATCCCTGATATTCCCCAGCCGCTGGCCTGCACCGATCCCCTCAGCCAAGAGGAGCAGCCTGGTTCTGAAAATGCTGATCTGGGAGAGAACAGCCTGAGTCGTCAGGACCTAGGGACACTTGAAAATGGGACTGAACCTAGCAGTGGTCTTGCAGACATTACTACACTGGCGGAGGATATTCACCTTCCCCAGCTCTTTAATTCTTGGAAAGATCTTGATCGATCCCAAGGTCCCAACGTGATCAAAGCTGAAGACACCAGAGCCATTAAGGTGAATCAGGTGCAGGAAAAGCCAAGTGTCGTAAAGGTTCCCTCTGATCAACCCAGGAAGAACAAACAGAAAGCCGCTGAGCCTATCGGTGGTGCTCCCAAGGCCAAAATCCAGCCAAAGGATCCAGAGTGCCTGTTAGGGGGAGAAGCGGTTATATGCACTGCTGCAGTCAGTGACAGGGCTCCTGCGAACACGGCCAAGCACTCTCAAGGCAAACCTCAGAAAGCTGCATCCGGAAAGATCAGCAAAACTGAGAGCCATGGGCAGGAAAAGACCAAAAGGACCAGAGGAAGAAACAAGGCTGAAGAGAACAAGCAGTCAGGGAACAAAGTCAAGGCAGAAGACAAGCCAGCAATCCCCAACACGAAGCGAAAGGAACACCAAACTGAGCTTCGCCAAGAGAGCTTTCAAAAGCCTCGAACCTCCCTTGGCGTGCGCATGCTGGAGTCTGTGAAGGTTCTTCATGCGCTGGGGAAGAAGAATGAGACGAAAACTGGGCTCTCTTCCTGTCGGCTCTTGGGAAATTCAAGCAACCCCAAAGACCCCCAGCCACCCCCAGCGATCCAGCCACGGCGGCATACCCCACGTGAGGGTAAGAGGCCTGAGAAAACGCAAGTCCAAGCCCAGAAACCAGACAGCAGTGCTGAAACAGAGTGTCCATCTCCATCCCAGTGTGAGCGGCCTCCTCCTGGGAAGGTCAAGTTGATACCTCTGCCTTTTTCTGCCTGGGACAAGCCTCAAGCTCGACCCGCTCCTCGGAGGCCACAGTCTCTGGCCTCACATCGGCCTGCTGTGGCTTACCGTGCCCAGCCTGGTTCTACTGACTCAGCTCAACCTGCTGCAGTCAATTCATCCCAGCCAGCTCCTGCCTCTTTGCCAGGTCCCGCCAAACCAGCTCAGCCAACTGTGGCCAACCCAACCCAACCGGCTTGGACCAACCATACCCAGCCTCGTGTCCCTCAGCCTGCTGCTCCTAGGCCTGCACCCTACAAAACTTCATCTGGCGCTTCTCTCCAGCGCGAGCCTGTTCCCCCTGCTGTGACTAAGCGCCAGTCCCCACCCAAGCTCCAAACCCAACTTCTACTCCAAGACTTCAGCAAGCAACGAGTTCCATGGAGGGAACCCAACGTGCCTGAGCCAGTCATGTCAAAGCCCATCGAACAAGAGCAGAGGCCAGAGCGAGAGGCCATGAAGAGGCGGGCTCAACAACAACGGGAGAATGCTGCCAGATACACCTCTTCGGGGAAGCTGCAATTTTTCACCCAGAGGGACAAAGAAATGGAAATTGCTGACTACTACGGATACGTCAGGTGACAGCTGCTAGGATTCTTGCTGCCACCTTGGCTACCAGCGGTTCTTCCATACATAGGTAAGATAGGTATAGAACCGAATAAGTAAATGGAATAGAATTAATAGATGAGTAATAAACCTTTCCAATTTTGAGATGCTGCTAACTGGGGCGTGAGAAAGGAAGGACTGAAAGTTGGATGGGAGAATGAAGGAAAGGGGTAAAAACTGAGGAAAGAGGAAGGAACTTGGCCCAGGGCTAGGAAGGCCAAAAGAGACGTATGGATTTAGGAAAGGAAGCAGGAGTGAGGATGAAATGGCAGAAGTAAAAAGCAGGGTCAGGGGTCTGGGTTGAAAGAACACAATTGGAGTAGAGTTGAAGGTGACAGGAGATGAGTCTAGGTTTACTAGGAGAAATAGAAACAAAGTCTCTCGGGGAGGTTGGCCTTAAGTCTCACAACCACCAGATAGGTATTTCAGAAAACAAGAGGTTCACGACACATCTCTGAAAGGTTTGAGTTGCCTTATTCAGGTGTGATTATAGTGGGGGAATAGGCAAATCTACCAGAGAAGTGGCTAGGGCTCAGAGTCCTCCTAGGGGCAGCTGACGACAGGGCCAGAGCCAAGGGAACTGCTGTATCAGGAGGCCCACGAACAAATCAGGGGCATAGCCGCCTGTCACTTCCCTACCAGGAAGGAAGCCAGGTATATTACTATAACCAAGGCACACTGGGGTCTTCACTGTATGGAGAACTTGGCTCCTGCCCGCAATCCTATGGCTCCGCGTCATACACAGGAAGTAGGGCCTCTGCGCAACCAGAAATGGGAATGGGACTGAAGGAGATTCAGCCCGCAAATATCCGACCACCAGCTTCCACCTCTGCAATCTGCCACCCTGTGTCTGCTCAACGCATCACAGAAACAAGTTTTCAAGGTGAGTATACAAACGGCAGAGAAAGTTGAAGAATGAGGTCGGCATTCACAAACGGGGTCAAATCGACAGCTGGGAAGGGGTGTAGAGACAGGTAGAATTTAGATCCTGAGCCTTTAATAACCACTACCTTCTCTCAGTGCTCTCTGTTTTTAGACTCTATATAAGAACAGCTAGGGCTTCCCTGGTGGCGCCTGCCAATGCAGGGGACACGGCTTCCAGCCCCGGTCTGCGAAGATCCCACATGCCGTGCAGCAACTAAGCGCATGTGCCACAACGACTGAGCCTGCATTCCAGAGCCCGTGAGCCGCAACTACCGAAGCCCACGCGCCTACAGCCCATGCTCCGCAACAAGAGAGGCCACCGCGATGAGAAGCCCGCACACCGCAACCAAGAGTAGACCCCGCTAGCCGCAACTAGAGAAAGCCCGTGCACACCAATGAGGACCCAGTGCAGCCAAAAAAATAAATACGTAGAATAAATAAGTTCAATCAATCAATCAATCAATAAACGTAAATTAAAAAAAAAAAACAAACAAAAAAACAGAACACCTAATGCAGGTGGGAAGGTGGGAGGGACACTGTAAAGGTCATCTATGCTACATGTACAAGAACCCCGAGAGCACACCAATAGGTACCACATTTTTCACTGCTGTAGCCGAGCATTCCCCCTGTACTACCACACTGTAGCACTCCCTTCCCTCGTCTACTGCTACAGTCTCTTTGGAAGGTGTTTCAGAACTCTTGTTATGAGAGTGCCAGTTGAACTGTCCTCACTTCCGTCATTTATACCAGGATTTAAGACCTTGTGGTCCGAGATCCTGTCCAGAGAGCAAGCAGGCTAAGACTCTGTCTTTGTTTCTATATTTCATCAGAAAGGGCTCTACCCCCTCTCCTAGTTCATGGTGTGAACTAGTGTTCTTAGCCTCTCGGGAAAGTGGGGAGAATTCAAAGGACTCTCTATGAGAATGCTAGGCTTTGTAAAACATTTCAGTTTTTTAAAAAGAAGACTCATTTTGTATTGGACTTACAACAGTCCTATGAGATACAAAGAGAGCCAAGGATCAGTGACATGAAATGATCACCAGTAAGAATTACAACAGTCACCGCTTACCTCGTAGCATAGGGCACACTGTCCATGATCCTTAAGAAGAGTTAGTAGAAATGCCTTGCCCATCTTGCCCCTGAACCCCTTGAAAGGTACACGACTGCTGTGTTGGTGTTTAGGGGGAGCATCTCACTTACCCGGGACTGACTTCAACCTTGATTCCTCTGTAGTGATGGAGACTTCCCCGCTGATGAAAAATTCCCTGGGATTGCAACCTCCAAGCCAGACCGCTTTCCTATGGAATGACAGAGAACTTCAGAGAACTTGTCAAGATGAAACACCAGTCAGTCTGCGGGAGAAAGGGAAGAAGAGAACGATGGAAATCGTTTCTGGGAAACTATTTTTACATTATGTTTTGTTTGTTCCTGGTAAATAAACTGAAATCTTCTTAACATTCAAACAAAATCTAAACCACTAAATTCAACAACACAGGAGTATAACTTTTGAAAAAAATTTCTTTGGCTGCGCAGCATGTGGGATCTTAGCTCCCCAACCAGGGATTGAACCCACGCCTGCTGCATTGGAAGCGCAGAGTCTTCACCACTGGACCACCAGGGAAGTCCCAGGAATAGAACTTTTAAAGGAGAAGGTATAAACCCCTGGGTTATATGAACTGGAGATTTTTAGTAAGAAGTCAATAGATCTTTTGTTAGGCACATTTTATGTTAGGCTGTCTCCCTGCACAGGACGCAGGCGCCTTGAAAATGGAAATCACATCCCTCTATAGTACGTCCCTCTTCTTTCTGCTTTGCAGTTTGCTGCTCCACTTGTTCAACCCCACCTAGTAATAACCTATACTTCCCTTGTTCCTGTTTTCCCATCTGGAAAACAGACAAAAGGCAACCAAACAACGCAAAGGTCTCAACAAATAAGGGATACCCAAAACCAGAGATGGCCAGAACTTCTGTATCCCTCATGAAACCTAGCCCGGTGTTCAATACTTAGGTATCATTAATACATGCGTGTTGACTGAAACAGTTGAAACGCAATTCTTCCACTTCCCAGTTTAGTTTTAGTCCTCATACAAAACCTGATCATCAAATTCCTTAATGCTAGGAATCACAGTGAAAAATAATTTCTCAACTGACTTCTGTCAGATGAGTGAGAACTAAGGTTAATTCAGTGTATCTGAAGCATAGAAAGTGAGGGCAAACGTGGCACAAGATGGGGCTAGAGAAGCAGAGAGGATTCTAGAGCACGCAGAGTCTTAAAGGCCACCAGTGTGTTTTCTATTCTCAAAACAATGTTTGTGAGCGATGTTTATGAGCAATGTTCCAACTTGCTTTGAAGCTTTCTTGTGTGAAGAATGGATTGGAGGGAAACAAGATATATGGACACTAGTTAGGACCTAATCGCAACAGACAGGCAAGTTCAGTATTAGGATGTTGAGGGAGAGCTGACAGATTCCAAAGAAATTCAGGAGATAAACTGAAGCGGGCTTCATGGGGTATGAGATGGAGGAAAGGAAGGTCTTAGGGAATTAAAGGGTTTACTGCACACATGAGCAGAGTCTCAAAATTAATCATTTGAACGTACAGAGGGGGATCGATCTCCCAAATGACACCGGTTAGGAAGCAACGGTACGCCCTGTAGAATTCCTAGAGACAGCACAAATCAACTGTTTCGATGGAAAATTCGGCGGGACCCTTGATTTCCATGGGAATATAGAGAAAAGAGACACTGATCTGGCTTGCAGGTATTTAGGAAGTTGTTAGCCTGACATCACATACTAGTCTCATGTAAGTAGGCCGTCTGAAGTATGAAGCTTAGGGGAAAAACCTTGAAGAAAACTTAAAAGCTTAAGCCACACCTCTATACTACACCACCTTTCACAGTTTCTTCTCAGATAAGCAGCATCCCCATCAGTGAAGAAACTCACATCCCATAATAGGAACAACAGGCCTAAAAATTAAATGTGTGTCTTTGGAGGTCCCATCTATGCGATATCTTCCTGGTACCAGAAAAGTCCCCAGGAAGATCGATCTTTGCACCCCTGAAAGCTTACCACCAAGGAAAATGACTAGGTCCATAGATTTCCTCCCTCAAACCAGCCTACCTCACACATAAATCACTAGCAACTCAGCCCTTAACTCACATTATCACAGTCACAAGAGTGGTTAGGGAGAAAAGCACTAACCAGGGGAACTAACACAGAGGCAATCCAGGCCAAGCTGGGCTGGTGGCAGATATCTGCTCCTTACGCTCGGGTGCATAATGCGACTCACCACAATGCCTTTTTCACAGACCCTTTTTAAAGTTTCTCCACAAAATCCAACAGCTCAAGTTAGCTCATGACGCTTCAAGGTAAACAATCGTCAAGAGAAAAACATGCAATATGTCTTACAATGTTGGATTCCTTACAAATAGGACAAGGAAATAACCATGTAGACAAAACCAGAGCATTTGAAAACATCTGCGTTCTACAAACATACCAGTGAATGCTATAAATAAGGTAATATGACATAAAACAAAATGAAAACTAGATGTGAGACTGTTCTCTTCAGTGTACAGACTTCATGGCAGTTGCTGCACGATCTAGCTACTTATATCTACAACTCTCTGTTCTGTTAATACAAAATGAGGCCCAAGTGTGTCAACTTGTTTCCCACAGAAACCAAAAAACCTACATGCATCTCTTTTCTCCGGTGCCCTTTCACCTTACCTGCTCCCAGTTCTCCACCAATGTCCTCCTCTTTCTCTAATTATTCTCCTCTTCATTGTGCTTGGCCTTGCACCCAAGCATGCAAGACAGAGAGTCCTAGAGGTCCGAGATTCTAGAGGGGCTGTTTGCAAGGGGGAGGAGATTACGGTAACTGCCACACTGTATATACTTCTGTGCAAAGAAAGAGGGACAGTGTTCAGAATGTCTCTCACATATAAAAAGAGCTGGATGGCAGGATACCTGTGTGGCCCAAGGAACTAGAGCTAGCAAATCATGGGCAAAACAATTGCAACCAAAGGCTGGAAGAGGAAAGGTCTGCAACCAGCTCTGTCTCCTGGCTCTCTGGTATTTGCTGCCAATGGGCAGAGTCTATTTCGTGAAGCATCAAGCACTGAAAAGAAGACTCCTGCTGCTGGAAGTTGACAGGAAGGAACATCCAATGCAAGATCAAGGCTTGTCCTAGAAGCAATGCCCATAATGGAAGAAAAAAAAAAAAAAAAAGAAAGCGGAAGAGAAATGTTAAGTCGCAAGTCCAACCTGGCCCCCAGCCTAGCCCAGCCCAAGGAAGGTAGGAGTCAAGGAGAAGAAACTAAAAGAGAAGAGCCTTGGACCACAACATTCTCCACAGGGTACACTCAACAAACTTCACCCTGCTCTTTAACCAAGTTACAACTGTAATAGTTCAAACTACATGGCTCTTTCCTTCCTAAGGATACTAGTTAAATAAGATCTATATAGCTCTAAGTATATGATACATAAAATAGAATACTCTGTAGAATATAAGTAACTGTTAGTTAATTATATTAATGAACGTCTGTAAGAAATGTTGCAATGATTTCCCTAATGGAAGAGCCTGGGGGAGGTAAATCTGTCTTCTAGGATTTCCTCCCCAGAGCTCAGAAATTGAGGGGTTGTTTTAGCTCTCCTACGCTCTCTTCACCCAAGCCCGCCCTCCTGTTGGGGATCGGACCTCCCTATTGGCTAGCTCATACCTTTCAACTGCCTGCTTTGTGACATCACTCTCCTACCAAACCTACTACCACTTGGTAGAGGTCTTGGGGTTTCCGTGGAGCCGTTTGGACCAGTAACCAGTGACCTTTGTACTGGACACGTGCGCCGTTCAGCTGCAGCCACTCAGACATCCTCTAGTGTTGTCTCCTCATCCCTTGTACCTGCAGTTGATGTCTCCTCTTCTCTGACCATGTCAGGTAAGAAAAGAAACTTTGGAAAGTTTTGCGTTCGATTTCTTTTGCCCCTAAATTGAGGAGGAGATTCAAAATAGCGTGGAATAATGAGGGAAAGTATTGAACTACAAGTCTGGAGACCTAATTTCAGTTTTGACTTTGACGTTTACTGTCTGTGTGACTTTGGACAAATCACTGACTGCCTCACAAAGCCTGCTGCTTTCCTTATCTGTTACGTTAGGATACCACATTGGGTTGATCACTCTGATCCCCTTCTTTTCCAATATTGAGCCTTAAAGGGTACCCATGTAGAAAATGAAATCAGAGACTTCTCAAAAGAGTGTTTCAACAGAAACATAGAAAAGCCAGGTGACACAGAAAACTAGCGATATATACCAAGATGTTTCATCTCCAATGGTCTCCCTCCACTAGTATTTCGACTAGTTGAAAAGAGAGAATAGGGAGAGAGGATGGAGAGTACTGGGCTATATAGGGAGGCACAGAGTCAAACGTAAGCAAGTTTAGGATTGTTTTCATTAGCACAGGCCAACAGGAACCAAGAGATGGGAAAAAAATATAAGAATGAAGAGGGAAAGCATAGAGGAGCTCTCAAGAAAGAGGCAGTTTGCCATGGAATGTTGATGGGAGCCAAAGATTTTAAATTAAAGCAGAAACAGCACAGAGGGAAATCTGCTCAGAGCAGGGCAAAACAAAGCTGATGGTAGCAAATCCTTACATTAACAGACTAAGAAGGAAAGTAAGGCCAGAACAGGGGATCACCAGGAAGGGCAGCCTATCAGAAAAGTCATACTCCGTTTTCTTTCTTTTATTGCCTCTCTGAATACAGCTGGCACTTGACAGTTTGGAATAGAAACATTTTAGAAGTATGTTTTAGAAATGATGCTTCCTAGAAACCAGAAACCAAAGTGGTTATCTAGGGGGCTGCTTTTCAGTGTTCTATTCTTTCTAATTTTTAAACTAGGTAGACATTTGACCAATTAAACATTTTAAATGATATCTTCTACATTGAATCAGAAGGACTATTTCCTTTGTGTGATATGTAGCTTCTAAGGCAAGGTTGCTTTTCAATTTTTACAGTTATTTCCTTCCTAACACAGAGAGCACATTGATCAACAGCCATCGTTCGCTTGTAGATCTTAGCTACCGGAGAAGAAAAAGAAAAAGTCAAGCCCCCACATCTCTAATTCCCCATTTAGGGAATTCCCTGGCGGTCCAGCGCTTAGGACTCGGTGCTTTCACGGCCAGGGCCACGCGGCGCGGCAAAAGAAAAAAAGAAAACACAAACATCCACGTTTATCTAAAACAATGTTGTGGAGTCCTTTGGATTTTCTTACATTTGAAAATCTTTTTTAATTGGATTCTAGGGATGATGGTTTTTTGAGGTCTTGGGATGTCATCTTCTTGGATGTGGAAGATGATTCTAAGTTCTAGGATAAATACAAAAACCTTCTTGATACTTTTTAAGCTTCCTTTCTGCTTATTATATGAGTTATATTCATGGAAAGATATATTTCTCCTAGGCTTAATACCTGTTACTTGCTGGGTAAAAATATGAATGAGCACAATAATGAAACTCTTTTACACTTACTATTTTGCTGTCTGCTTTGTACCGGTTTTCATTGAAATACTTGTCTATATATGTTGTGGCTACCTATACATTCACATTTGTTGCATTCTGTTGCTTGTTGTGCATTTTTTACTGATTTATCGTCTCTGTCTGTATGCATTGGCTAGGAATTCATTCACCTCTATCACCTCCATCGTGTTTTTTGGTTAATAGTATTCACTAAAATAGAGTGGGCAAAATTCACTTTCATAATATTGCATGTATGGTACAGAATGTCATTTGTTAGTAAATTCATTAGGCTTTGATACTTGCCCACATACCCCAGTTTTCATTAATATCTATGGATTTCTTTTTCGTTACGTAACATGTTTTTCATGATTTTTCTTTGTCTTTCTAGAACTTATTGTATCTTCCTCCATATAAATCATACGCAATAGATCAGCTTATTCATCTATTAATTATTACTGCTATTATTATTGGTGGTGGTGTTATAACCACTTTATAGATGAGTAATCTGAAGTAATCAGATAACTTTTCTCTTTCCAAAAGCACTTAAGAAATCCACTTTCGGGTAATCATTTTGAGGTAGGATGAGAAACCAGGCTTGAAGAGGGCAAACATGACTCTTTCAGTTCACCAGTTGGACTGAGCTATACGTCAACTCTAGGTAATAGCGTGGGAACTGCACAAGCAAAGGGAGACACTGAAGATGACAATGGTAATGGCCGTACTGTTTTCTAATGGACAAAAAAAATGCTTATATTATAAGTTCTATTTCTCCTGCTTTCTGGCACTATCATGCTCAGAGTGGAGTCCTGGCAAGGAAGTCAGGATACTTAGGTTCTGAAACCTGGTAATGACACTAACATAATGAGAGAACCTGAACAAGTCAACCCGACCTCTCTGAGCCTCAGTTTCCTTACTCGTGAAATGAGACTGAAAAAAGAGAAAGTTCTCTAAGGGCCTCCTAGTTCTAAAATGCTTCCAGTCTAGGAAATAGCATAGAAGTCAATACGAGTGCAGGCTGAAGGGAAAGACAGGGCAGGGAGAAGGTTGCTTCCAGCCTAGAGAACAATGTCTGAACCATACCACTTGGCTCTTCTGCCCATCTGTGCCCAAGATGGGAGCACAGGCAGTTAATACAGAAGAGTGGAAAACTGCTCAGTCCTTACAGCCATCATTAACTGTCTGATTTTGGGTTTCTCAGGAAGGGTCGATAGTAGAGGTGTCCTGAGAGCAAGAACCTTAAGATAATGCTGTTCCTCAAACGTAGTGAGAATTTCTCAACCTCCCTGAGTTTTTCATGACCCTCTTGTTCTTACAGAAAATTTCCAAAATCCATCTCTACTTGGAACTCTAAATTCTCTGCAGCATTCTCTTCCTGTGGTGAGCAATGCAACTTCCCTAACACGAAGTGTCTGCAACTTCTCCAGAGTCTCTGCCCCTGCCGTCAGTTCGGCATCGGCTACCGGTACCTCTTTCCAGACACTCATGGGTAGTGCCTACCTTTACCAACATTCCAGCACGACTATGTTATCTGGAGTTACTGACCACAGCCAGATCTCCACTTCAGCTCCTTCCTATCCAGGTGTTCTTGAGTGGGACATCACAGGAAGCACTGAAAAGAATTCCTCTTCACTCGGAGACTTTACTCTGGCACTCACTGACCGGCACCCAGCTGCTTCCTCCATGTTTATGGCAGCCCAGTATGATAAAACTTCAGACGCCAATAACATGGTCCCTCTATATCCATCACTTTCTGCCAGGCTTGCTCAGGGAGCACCATCTCAGATTCCAAATCAGGGGCATAGCCGCCTGTCACTTCCCTACCAGGAAGGAAGCCAGGTATATTACTATAACCAAGGCACACTGGGGTCTTCACTGTATGGAGAACTTGGCTCCTGCCCGCAATCCTATGGCTCCGCGTCATACACAGGAAGTAGGGCCTCTGCGCAACCAGAAATGGGAATGGGACTGAAGGAGATTCAGCCCACAAATATCCGACCACCAGCTTCCACCTCTGCAATCTGCCACCCTGTGTCTGCTCAACGCATCACAGAAACAAGTTTTCAAGGTGAGTATACAAACGGCAGAGAAAGCTGAAGAATGAGGTCGGCATTCACAAATGGGGTCAAATCGACAGCTGGGAAGGGGTGTAGAGACAGGTAGAATTTAGATCCTGAGCCTTTAGTAACCACTACCTTCGCTCAGTGCCCTCTGTTTTTAGACTCTATGTAAGAACACCTAGGGCTTCCCTGGTGGCGCCGTGGTTAAGAATCCACCTGCCAATGCAATGCGGGGGACACGGGTTCGAGCCCTGGTCTGGGAAGATCCCACATGCCGTGGAGCAACTAAGCCCATGTGCCACAACGACTGAGCCTGCATTCTAGAGCCCGTGAGCCGCAACTACCGAAGCCCACGCGCCTAGAGCGCATGCTCCGCAACAAGAGAAGCCCGCACAGCGCAACCAAGAGTAGACCCCGCTAGCCGCAACTAGAGAAAGCCCGTGCACAGCAATGAAGACCCTGTGCAGCCAAAAAAATAAATACGTAGAATAAATAAGTTCAAACAATCAATCAATAAATAAACGTAAATTAAAAAAAAACAAAAAAACAAAAAAACAAAAAGAACACCTAATGCAGGTGGGAAGGTGGCAGGGACACTGTAAAGGTCATCTATGCTACATGTACAAGAACCCCGAGAGCACACCAATAGGTACCACATTTTTCACTGCTGTAGCCGAGCATTCCCCCTGTACTACCACACTGTAGCACTCCCTTCCCTCGTCTACTGCTACAGTCTCTTTGGAAGGTGTCTCAGAACTCTTGTTATGAGAGTGCCAGTTGAAGTGTCCTCACTTCCGTCATTTATACCAGGATTTAAGACCTTGTGGTCCGAGATCCTGTCCAGAGAGCAAGCAGGCTAAGACTCTGTCTTTGTTTCTGTATTTCATCAGAAAGGGCTCTACCCCCTCTCCTAGTTCATGGTGTGAAGTGTTCTTAGCCTCTCGGGAAAGTGGGGAGAATTGAAAGGACTCTATATGAGAATGCTAGGCTTTGTAAAACATTTCAGTTGTTTAAAAAGAAGACTCATTTTGTATTGGACTTACAACAGTCCTATGAGATACAAAGAGAGCCAAGGATCAGTGACATGAAATGATCACCAGTTAAGCATTACAACAGTCACCGCTTACCTCGTAGCATAGGGCACTGTCCATGATCCTTAAGAAGAGTTAGTAGAAATGCCTTGCCCATCTTGCCCCTGAACCCCTTGAAAGGTACATGACTGCTGTGTTGGTGTTTAGGGGGAGCATCTCATTTACCAGGGACTGACTTCTCCCTTGATCCCTTTGTAGTGATGGAGCCTTCCCTGGTGATGAAAAATTCCCTGGGATTGCAACCTCCAAGCCAGACGTTTTGTGTGACACAAACTCAAGAACTCCCCAAGTCCTGCAGTAGCAGAAACAGTCACATACTTGAGAGTAACCCACCATCTGAACTTGGGGACATTTCAGTGACAGCTCCAGTCCAGAGTGCCAGGCGTCTCCTGGCCCTGCCTCCAGCTCCAAGCCAGGGACAAACAGAGAGTAAGAACGTGGAGGATATCAAAACCAAGCTGTCAAAGCCTCTGGAGGCCTACCAGATCCCAATAGAAAACCAAGATCCTCCACTACTCCCTTTGGGAATCCCTGATATTCCCCAGCCGCTGGCCTGCACCGATCCCCTCAGCCAAGAGGAGCAGCCTGGTTCTGAAAATGCTGATCTGGGAGAGAACAGCCTGAGTCGTCAGGACCTAGGGACACTTGAAAATGGGACTGAACCTAGCAGTGGTCTTGCAGACATTACTACACTGGCGGAGGATATTCACCTTCCCCAGCTCTTTAATTCTTGGAAAGATCTTGATCGATCCCAAGGTCCCAACGTGATCAAAGCTGAAGACACCAGAGCCATTAAGGTGAATCAGGTGCAGGAAAAGCCAAGTGTCGTAAAGGTTCCCTCTGATCAACCCAGGAAGAACAAACAGAAAGCCGCTGAGCCTATCGGTGGTGCTCCCAAGGCCAAAATCCAGCCAAAGGATCCAGAGTGCCTGTTAGGGGGAGAAGCGGTTATATGCACTGCTGCAGTCAGTGACAGGGCTCCTGCGAACACGGCCAAGCACTCTCAAGGCAAACCTCAGAAAGCTGCATCCGGAAAGATCAGCAAAACTGAGAGCCATGGGCAGGAAAAGACCAAAAGGACCAGAGGAAGAAACAAGGCTGAAGAGAACAAGCAGTCAGGGAACAAAGTCAAGGCAGAAGACAAGCCAGCAATCCCCAACACGAAGCGAAAGGAACACCAAACTGAGCTTCGCCAAGAGAGCTTTCAAAAGCCTCGAACCTCCCTTGGCGTGCGCATGCTGGAGTCTGTGAAGGTTCTTCATGCGCTGGGGAAGAAGAATGAGACGAAAACTGGGCTCTCTTCCTGTCGGCTCTTGGGAAATTCAAGCAACCCCAAAGACCCCCAGCCACCCCCAGCGATCCAGCCACGGCGGCATACCCCACGTGAGGGTAAGAGGCCTGAGAAAACGCAAGTCCAAGCCCAGAAACCAGACAGCAGTGCTGAAACAGAGTGTCCATCTCCATCCCAGTGTGAGCGGCCTCCTCCTGGGAAGGTCAAGTTGATACCTCTGCCTTTTTCTGCCTGGGACAAGCCTCAAGCTCGACCCGCTCCTCGGAGGCCACAGTCTCTGGCCTCACATCGGCCTGCTGTGGCTTACCGTGCCCAGCCTGGTTCTACTGACTCAGCTCAACCTGCTGCAGTCAATTCATCCCAGCCAGCTCCTGCCTCTTTGCCAGGTCCCGCCAAACCAGCTCAGCCAACTGTGGCCAACCCAACCCAACCGGCTTGGACCAACCATACCCAGCCTCGTGTCCCTCAGCCTGCTGCTCCTAGGCCTGCACCCTACAAAACTTCATCTGGCGCTTCTCTCCAGCGCGAGCCTGTTCCCCCTGCTGTGACTAAGCGCCAGTCCCCACCCAAGCTCCAAACCCAACTTCTACTCCAAGACTTCAGCAAGCAACGAGTTCCATGGAGGGAACCCAACGTGCCTGAGCCAGTCATGTCAAAGCCCATCGAACAAGAGCAGAGGCCAGAGCGAGAGGCCATGAAGAGGCGGGCTCAACAACAACGGGAGAATGCTGCCAGATACACCTCTTCGGGGAAGCTGCAATTTTTCACCCAGAGGGACAAAGAAATGGAAATTGCTGACTACTACGGATACGTCAGGTGACAGCTGCTAGGATTCTTGCTGCCACCTTGGCTACCAGCGGTTCTTCCATACATAGGTAAGATAGGTATAGAACCGAATAAGTAAATGGAATAGAATTAATAGATGAGTAATAAACCTTTCCAATTTTGAGATGCTGCTAACTGGGGCGTGAGAAAGGAAGGACTGAAAGTTGGATGGGAGAATGAAGGAAAGGGGTAAAAACTGAGGAAAGAGGAAGGAACTTGGCCCAGGGCTAGGAAGGCCAAAAGAGACGTATGGATTTAGGAAAGGAAGCAGGAGTGAGGATGAAATGGCAGAAGTAAAAAGCAGGGTCAGGGGTCTGGGTTGAAAGAACACAATTGGAGTAGAGTTGAAGGTGACAGGAGATGAGTCTAGGTTTACTAGGAGAAATAGAAACAAAGTCTCTCGGGGAGGTTGGCCTTAAGTCTCACAACCACCAGATAGGTATTTCAGAAAACAAGAGGTTCACGACACATCTCTGAAAGGTTTGAGTTGCCTTATTCAGGTGTGATTATAGTGGGGGAATAGGCAAATCTACCAGAGAAGTGGCTAGGGCTCAGAGTCCTCCTAGGGGCAGCTGACGACAGGGCCAGAGCCAAGGGAACTGCTGTATCAGGAGGCCCACGAACAAATCAGGGGCATAGCCGCCTGTCACTTCCCTACCAGGAAGGAAGCCAGGTATATTACTATAACCAAGGCACACTGGGGTCTTCACTGTATGGAGAACTTGGCTCCTGCCCGCAATCCTATGGCTCCGCGTCATACACAGGAAGTAGGGCCTCTGCGCAACCAGAAATGGGAATGGGACTGAAGGAGATTCAGCCCGCAAATATCCGACCACCAGCTTCCACCTCTGCAATCTGCCACCCTGTGTCTGCTCAACGCATCACAGAAACAAGTTTTCAAGGTGAGTATACAAACGGCAGAGAAAGTTGAAGAATGAGGTCGGCATTCACAAACGGGGTCAAATCGACAGCTGGGAAGGGGTGTAGAGACAGGTAGAATTTAGATCCTGAGCCTTTAATAACCACTACCTTCTCTCAGTGCTCTCTGTTTTTAGACTCTATATAAGAACAGCTAGGGCTTCCCTGGTGGCGCCTGCCAATGCAGGGGACACGGCTTCCAGCCCCGGTCTGCGAAGATCCCACATGCCGTGCAGCAACTAAGCGCATGTGCCACAACGACTGAGCCTGCATTCCAGAGCCCGTGAGCCGCAACTACCGAAGCCCACGCGCCTACAGCCCATGCTCCGCAACAAGAGAGGCCACCGCGATGAGAAGCCCGCACACCGCAACCAAGAGTAGACCCCGCTAGCCGCAACTAGAGAAAGCCCGTGCACACCAATGAGGACCCAGTGCAGCCAAAAAAATAAATACGTAGAATAAATAAGTTCAATCAATCAATCAATCAATAAACGTAAATTAAAAAAAAAAAACAAACAAAAAAACAGAACACCTAATGCAGGTGGGAAGGTGGGAGGGACACTGTAAAGGTCATCTATGCTACATGTACAAGAACCCCGAGAGCACACCAATAGGTACCACATTTTTCACTGCTGTAGCCGAGCATTCCCCCTGTACTACCACACTGTAGCACTCCCTTCCCTCGTCTACTGCTACAGTCTCTTTGGAAGGTGTTTCAGAACTCTTGTTATGAGAGTGCCAGTTGAACTGTCCTCACTTCCGTCATTTATACCAGGATTTAAGACCTTGTGGTCCGAGATCCTGTCCAGAGAGCAAGCAGGCTAAGACTCTGTCTTTGTTTCTATATTTCATCAGAAAGGGCTCTACCCCCTCTCCTAGTTCATGGTGTGAACTAGTGTTCTTAGCCTCTCGGGAAAGTGGGGAGAATTCAAAGGACTCTCTATGAGAATGCTAGGCTTTGTAAAACATTTCAGTTTTTTAAAAAGAAGACTCATTTTGTATTGGACTTACAACAGTCCTATGAGATACAAAGAGAGCCAAGGATCAGTGACATGAAATGATCACCAGTAAGAATTACAACAGTCACCGCTTACCTCGTAGCATAGGGCACACTGTCCATGATCCTTAAGAAGAGTTAGTAGAAATGCCTTGCCCATCTTGCCCCTGAACCCCTTGAAAGGTACACGACTGCTGTGTTGGTGTTTAGGGGGAGCATCTCACTTACCCGGGACTGACTTCAACCTTGATTCCTCTGTAGTGATGGAGACTTCCCCGCTGATGAAAAATTCCCTGGGATTGCAACCTCCAAGCCAGACCGCTTTCCTATGGAATGACAGAGATTCAGAGAACTTGTCAAGATGAAACACCAGTCAGTCTGCGGGAGAAAGGGAAGAAGAGAACGATGGAAATCGTTTCTGGGAAACTATTTTTACATTATGTTTTGTTTGTTCCTGGTAAATAAACTGAAATCTTCTTAACATTCAAACAAAATCTAAACCACTAAATTCAACAACACAGGAGTATAACTTTTGAAAAAAATTTCTTTGGCTGCGCAGCACGTGGGATCTTAGCTCCCCAACCAGGGATTGAACCCACGCCTGCTGCATTGGAAGCGCAGAGTCTTCACCACTGGACCACCAGGGAAGTCCCAGGAATAGAACTTTTAAAGGAGAAGGTATAAACCCCTGGGTTATATGAACTGGAGATTTTTAGTAAGAAGTCAATAGATCTTTTGTTAGGCACATTTTATGTTAGGCTGTCTCCCTGCACAGGACGCAGGCGCCTTGAAAATGGAAATCACATCCCTCTATAGTACGTCCCTCTTCTTTCTGCTTTGCAGTTTGCTGCTCCACTTGTTCAACCCCACCTAGTAATAACCTATACTTCCCTTGTTCCTGTTTTCCCATCTGGAAAACAGACAAAAGGCAACCAAACAACGCAAAGGTCTCAACAAATAAGGGATACCCAAAACCAGAGATGGCCAGAACTTCTGTATCCCTCATGAAACCTAGCCCGGTGTTCAATACTTAGGTATCATTAATACATGCGTGTTGACTGAAACAGTTGAAACGCAATTCTTCCACTTCCCAGTTTAGTTTTAGTCCTCATACAAAACCTGATCATCAAATTCCTTAATGCTAGGAATCACAGTGAAAAATAATTTCTCAACTGACTTCTGTCAGATGAGTGAGAACTAAGGTTAATTCAGTGTATCTGAAGCATAGAAAGTGAGGGCAAACGTGGCACAAGATGGGGCTAGAGAAGCAGAGAGGATTCTAGAGCACGCAGAGTCTTAAAGGCCACCAGTGTGTTTTCTATTCTCAAAACAATGTTTGTGAGCGATGTTTATGAGCAATGTTCCAACTTGCTTTGAAGCTTTCTTGTGTGAAGAATGGATTGGAGGGAAACAAGATATATGGACACTAGTTAGGACCTAATCGCAACAGACAGGCAAGTTCAGTATTAGGATGTTGAGGGAGAGCTGACAGATTCCAAAGAAATTCAGGAGATAAACTGAAGCGGGCTTCATGGGGTATGAGATGGAGGAAAGGAAGGTCTTAGGGAATTAAAGGGTTTACTGCACACATGAGCAGAGTCTCAAAATTAATCATTTGAACGTACAGAGGTGGATCTCCCAAATGACACCGGTTAGGAAGCAACGGTACGCCCTGTAGAATTCCTAGAGACAGCACAAATCAACTGTTTCGATGGAAAATTCGGCGGGACCCTTGATTTCCATGGGAATATAGAGAAAAGAGACACTGATCTGGCTTGCAGGTATTTAGGAAGTTGTTAGCCTGACATCACATACTAGTCTCATGTAAGTAGGCCGTCTGAAGTATGAAGCTTAGGGGAAAAACCTTGAAGAAAACTTAAAAGCTTAAGCCACACCTCTATACTACACCACCTTTCACAGTTTCTTCTCAGATAAGCAGCATCCCCATCAGTGAAGAAACTCACATCCCATAATAGGAACAACAGGCCTAAAAATTAAATGTGTGTCTTTGGAGGTCCCATCTATGCGATATCTTCCTGGTACCAGAAAAGTCCCCAGGAAGATCGATCTTTGCACCCCTGAAAGCTTACCACCAAGGAAAATGACTAGGTCCATAGATTTCCTCCCTCAAACCAGCCTACCTCACACATAAATCACTAGCAACTCAGCCCTTAACTCACATTATCACAGTCACAAGAGTGGTTAGGGAGAAAAGCACTAACCAGGGGAACTAACACAGAGGCAATCCAGGCCAAGCTGGGCTGGTGGCAGATATCTGCTCCTTACGCTCGGGTGCATAATGCGACTCACCACAATGCCTTTTTCACAGACCCTTTTTAAAGTTTCTCCACAAAATCCAACAGCTCAAGTTAGCTCATGACGCTTCAAGGTAAACAATCGTCAAGAGAAAAACATGCAATATGTCTTACAATGTTGGATTCCTTACAAATAGGACAAGGAAATAACCATGTAGACAAAACCAGAGCATTTGAAAACATCTGCGTTCTACAAACATACCAGTGAATGCTATAAATAAGGTAATATGACATAAAACAAAATGAAAACTAGATGTGAGACTGTTCTCTTCAGTGTACAGACTTCATGGCAGTTGCTGCACGATCTAGCTACTTATATCTACAACTCTCTGTTCTGTTAATACAAAATGAGGCCCAAGTGTGTCAACTTGTTTCCCACAGAAACCAAAAAACCTACATGCATCTCTTTTCTCCGGTGCCCTTTCACCTTACCTGCTCCCAGTTCTCCACCAATGTCCTCCTCTTTCTCTAATTATTCTCCTCTTCATTGTGCTTGGCCTTGCACCCAAGCATGCAAGACAGAGAGTCCTAGAGGTCCGAGATTCTAGAGGGGCTGTTTGCAAGGGGGAGGAGATTACGGTAACTGCCACACTGTATATACTTCTGTGCAAAGAAAGAGGGACAGTGTTCAGAATGTCTCTCACATATAAAAAGAGCTGGATGGCAGGATACCTGTGTGGCCCAAGGAACTAGAGCTAGCAAATCATGGGCAAAACAATTGCAACCAAAGGCTGGAAGAGGAAAGGTCTGCAACCAGCTCTGTCTCCTGGCTCTCTGGTATTTGCTGCCAATGGGCAGAGTCTATTTCGTGAAGCATCAAGCACTGAAAAGAAGACTCCTGCTGCTGGAAGTTGACAGGAAGGAACATCCAATGCAAGATCAAGGCTTGTCCTAGAAGCAATGCCCATAATGGAAGAAAAAAAAAAAAAAAAAAGAAAGCGGAAGAGAAATGTTAAGTCGCAAGTCCAACCTGGCCCCCAGCCTAGCCCAGCCCAAGGAAGGTAGGAGTCAAGGAGAAGAAACTAAAAGAGAAGAGCCTTGGACCACAACATTCTCCACAGGGTACACTCAACAAACTTCACCCTGCTCTTTAACCAAGTTACAACTGTAATAGTTCAAACTACATGGCTCTTTCCTTCCTAAGGATACTAGTTAAATAAGATCTATATAGCTCTAAGTATATGATACATAAAATAGAATACTCTGTAGAATATAAGTAACTGTTAGTTAATTATATTAATGAACGTCTGTAAGAAATGTTGCAATGATTTCCCTAATGGAAGAGCCTGGGGGAGGTAAATCTGTCTTCTAGGATTTCCTCCCCAGAGCTCAGAAATTGAGGGGTTGTTTTAGCTCTCCTACGCTCTCTTCACCCAAGCCCGCCCTCCTGTTGGGGATCGGACCTCCCTATTGGCTAGCTCATACCTTTCAACTGCCTGCTTTGTGACATCACTCTCCTACCAAACCTACTACCACTTGGTAGAGGTCTTGGGGTTTCCGTGGAGCCGTTTGGACCAGTAACCAGTGACCTTTGTACTGGACACGTGCGCCGTTCAGCTGCAGCCACTCAGACATCCTCTAGTGTTGTCTCCTCATCCCTTGTACCTGCAGTTGATGTCTCCTCTTCTCTGACCATGTCAGGTAAGAAAAGAAACTTTGGAAAGTTTTGCGTTCGATTTCTTTTGCCCCTAAATTGAGGAGGAGATTCAAAATAGCGTGGAATAATGAGGGAAAGTATTGAACTACAAGTCTGGAGACCTAATTTCAGTTTTGACTTTGACGTTTACTGTCTGTGTGACTTTGGACAAATCACTGACTGCCTCACAAAGCCTGCTGCTTTCCTTATCTGTTACGTTAGGATACCACATTGGGTTGATCACTCTGATCCCCTTCTTTTCCAATATTGAGCCTTAAAGGGTACCCATGTAGAAAATGAAATCAGAGACTTCTCAAAAGAGTGTTTCAACAGAAACATAGAAAAGCCAGGTGACACAGAAAACTAGCGATATATACCAAGATGTTTCATCTCCAATGGTCTCCCTCCACTAGTATTTCGACTAGTTGAAAAGAGAGAATAGGGAGAGAGGATGGAGAGTACTGGGCTATATAGGGAGGCACAGAGTCAAACGTAAGCAAGTTTAGGATTGTTTTCATTAGCACAGGCCAACAGGAACCAAGAGATGGGAAAAAAATATAAGAATGAAGAGGGAAAGCATAGAGGAGCTCTCAAGAAAGAGGCAGTTTGCCATGGAATGTTGATGGGAGCCAAAGATTTTAAATTAAAGCAGAAACAGCACAGAGGGAAATCTGCTCAGAGCAGGGCAAAACAAAGCTGATGGTAGCAAATCCTTACATTAACAGACTAAGAAGGAAAGTAAGGCCAGAACAGGGGATCACCAGGAAGGGCAGCCTATCAGAAAAGTCATACTCCGTTTTCTTTCTTTTATTGCCTCTCTGAATACAGCTGGCACTTGACAGTTTGGAATAGAAACATTTTAGAAGTATGTTTTAGAAATGATGCTTCCTAGAAACCAGAAACCAAAGTGGTTATCTAGGGGGCTGCTTTTCAGTGTTCTATTCTTTCTAATTTTTAAACTAGGTAGACATTTGACCAATTAAACATTTTAAATGATATCTTCTACATTGAATCAGAAGGACTATTTCCTTTGTGTGATATGTAGCTTCTAAGGCAAGGTTGCTTTTCAATTTTTACAGTTATTTCCTTCCTAACACAGAGAGCACATTGATCAACAGCCATCGTTCGCTTGTAGATCTTAGCTACCGGAGAAGAAAAAGAAAAAGTCAAGCCCCCACATCTCTAATTCCCCATTTAGGGAATTCCCTGGCGGTCCAGCGCTTAGGACTCGGTGCTTTCACGGCCAGGGCCACGCGGCGCGGCAAAAGAAAAAAAGAAAACACAAACATCCACGTTTATCTAAAACAATGTTGTGGAGTCCTTTGGATTTTCTTACATTTGAAAATCTTTTTTAATTGGATTCTAGGGATGATGGTTTTTTGAGGTCTTGGGATGTCATCTTCTTGGATGTGGAAGATGATTCTAAGTTCTAGGATAAATACAAAAACCTTCTTGATACTTTTTAAGCTTCCTTTCTGCTTATTATATGAGTTATATTCATGGAAAGATATATTTCTCCTAGGCTTAATACCTGTTACTTGCTGGGTAAAAATATGAATGAGCACAATAATGAAACTCTTTTACACTTACTATTTTGCTGTCTGCTTTGTACCGGTTTTCATTGAAATACTTGTCTATATATGTTGTGGCTACCTATACATTCACATTTGTTGCATTCTGTTGCTTGTTGTGCATTTTTTACTGATTTATCGTCTCTGTCTGTATGCATTGGCTAGGAATTCATTCACCTCTATCACCTCCATCGTGTTTTTTGGTTAATAGTATTCACTAAAATAGAGTGGGCAAAATTCACTTTCATAATATTGCATGTATGGTACAGAATGTCATTTGTTAGTAAATTCATTAGGCTTTGATACTTGCCCACATACCCCAGTTTTCATTAATATCTATGGATTTCTTTTTCGTTACGTAACATGTTTTTCATGATTTTTCTTTGTCTTTCTAGAACTTATTGTATCTTCCTCCATATAAATCATACGCAATAGATCAGCTTATTCATCTATTAATTATTACTGCTATTATTATTGGTGGTGGTGTTATAACCACTTTATAGATGAGTAATCTGAAGTAATCAGATAACTTTTCTCTTTCCAAAAGCACTTAAGAAATCCACTTTCGGGTAATCATTTTGAGGTAGGATGAGAAACCAGGCTTGAAGAGGGCAAACATGACTCTTTCAGTTCACCAGTTGGACTGAGCTATACGTCAACTCTAGGTAATAGCGTGGGAACTGCACAAGCAAAGGGAGACACTGAAGATGACAATGGTAATGGCCGTACTGTTTTCTAATGGACAAAAAAAATGCTTATATTATAAGTTCTATTTCTCCTGCTTTCTGGCACTATCATGCTCAGAGTGGAGTCCTGGCAAGGAAGTCAGGATACTTAGGTTCTGAAACCTGGTAATGACACTAACATAATGAGAGAACCTGAACAAGTCAACCCGACCTCTCTGAGCCTCAGTTTCCTTACTCGTGAAATGAGACTGAAAAAAGAGAAAGTTCTCTAAGGGCCTCCTAGTTCTAAAATGCTTCCAGTCTAGGAAATAGCATAGAAGTCAATACGAGTGCAGGCTGAAGGGAAAGACAGGGCAGGGAGAAGGTTGCTTCCAGCCTAGAGAACAATGTCTGAACCATACCACTTGGCTCTTCTGCCCATCTGTGCCCAAGATGGGAGCACAGGCAGTTAATACAGAAGAGTGGAAAACTGCTCAGTCCTTACAGCCATCATTAACTGTCTGATTTTGGGTTTCTCAGGAAGGGTCGATAGTAGAGGTGTCCTGAGAGCAAGAACCTTAAGATAATGCTGTTCCTCAAACGTAGTGAGAATTTCTCAACCTCCCTGAGTTTTTCATGACCCTCTTGTTCTTACAGAAAATTTCCAAAATCCATCTCTACTTGGAACTCTAAATTCTCTGCAGCATTCTCTTCCTGTGGTGAGCAATGCAACTTCCCTAACACGAAGTGTCTGCAACTTCTCCAGAGTCTCTGCCCCTGCCGTCAGTTCGGCATCGGCTACCGGTACCTCTTTCCAGACACTCATGGGTAGTGCCTACCTTTACCAACATTCCAGCACGACTATGTTATCTGGAGTTACTGACCACAGCCAGATCTCCACTTCAGCTCCTTCCTATCCAGGTGTTCTTGAGTGGGACATCACAGGAAGCACTGAAAAGAATTCCTCTTCACTCGGAGACTTTACTCTGGCACTCACTGACCGGCACCCAGCTGCTTCCTCCATGTTTATGGCAGCCCAGTATGATAAAACTTCAGACGCCAATAACATGGTCCCTCTATATCCATCACTTTCTGCCAGGCTTGCTCAGGGAGCACCATCTCAGATTCCAAATCAGGGGCATAGCCGCCTGTCACTTCCCTACCAGGAAGGAAGCCAGGTATATTACTATAACCAAGGCACACTGGGGTCTTCACTGTATGGAGAACTTGGCTCCTGCCCGCAATCCTATGGCTCCGCGTCATACACAGGAAGTAGGGCCTCTGCGCAACCAGAAATGGGAATGGGACTGAAGGAGATTCAGCCCACAAATATCCGACCACCAGCTTCCACCTCTGCAATCTGCCACCCTGTGTCTGCTCAACGCATCACAGAAACAAGTTTTCAAGGTGAGTATACAAACGGCAGAGAAAGCTGAAGAATGAGGTCGGCATTCACAAATGGGGTCAAATCGACAGCTGGGAAGGGGTGTAGAGACAGGTAGAATTTAGATCCTGAGCCTTTAGTAACCACTACCTTCGCTCAGTGCCCTCTGTTTTTAGACTCTATGTAAGAACACCTAGGGCTTCCCTGGTGGCGCCGTGGTTAAGAATCCACCTGCCAATGCAATGCGGGGGACACGGGTTCGAGCCCTGGTCTGGGAAGATCCCACATGCCGTGGAGCAACTAAGCCCATGTGCCACAACGACTGAGCCTGCATTCTAGAGCCCGTGAGCCGCAACTACCGAAGCCCACGCGCCTAGAGCGCATGCTCCGCAACAAGAGAAGCCCGCACAGCGCAACCAAGAGTAGACCCCGCTAGCCGCAACTAGAGAAAGCCCGTGCACAGCAATGAAGACCCTGTGCAGCCAAAAAAATAAATACGTAGAATAAATAAGTTCAAACAATCAATCAATAAATAAACGTAAATTAAAAAAAAACAAAAAAACAAAAAAACAAAAAGAACACCTAATGCAGGTGGGAAGGTGGCAGGGACACTGTAAAGGTCATCTATGCTACATGTACAAGAACCCCGAGAGCACACCAATAGGTACCACATTTTTCACTGCTGTAGCCGAGCATTCCCCCTGTACTACCACACTGTAGCACTCCCTTCCCTCGTCTACTGCTACAGTCTCTTTGGAAGGTGTCTCAGAACTCTTGTTATGAGAGTGCCAGTTGAAGTGTCCTCACTTCCGTCATTTATACCAGGATTTAAGACCTTGTGGTCCGAGATCCTGTCCAGAGAGCAAGCAGGCTAAGACTCTGTCTTTGTTTCTGTATTTCATCAGAAAGGGCTCTACCCCCTCTCCTAGTTCATGGTGTGAAGTGTTCTTAGCCTCTCGGGAAAGTGGGGAGAATTGAAAGGACTCTATATGAGAATGCTAGGCTTTGTAAAACATTTCAGTTGTTTAAAAAGAAGACTCATTTTGTATTGGACTTACAACAGTCCTATGAGATACAAAGAGAGCCAAGGATCAGTGACATGAAATGATCACCAGTTAAGCATTACAACAGTCACCGCTTACCTCGTAGCATAGGGCACTGTCCATGATCCTTAAGAAGAGTTAGTAGAAATGCCTTGCCCATCTTGCCCCTGAACCCCTTGAAAGGTACATGACTGCTGTGTTGGTGTTTAGGGGGAGCATCTCATTTACCAGGGACTGACTTCTCCCTTGATCCCTTTGTAGTGATGGAGCCTTCCCTGGTGATGAAAAATTCCCTGGGATTGCAACCTCCAAGCCAGACGTTTTGTGTGACACAAACTCAAGAACTCCCCAAGTCCTGCAGTAGCAGAAACAGTCACATACTTGAGAGTAACCCACCATCTGAACTTGGGGACATTTCAGTGACAGCTCCAGTCCAGAGTGCCAGGCGTCTCCTGGCCCTGCCTCCAGCTCCAAGCCAGGGACAAACAGAGAGTAAGAACGTGGAGGATATCAAAACCAAGCTGTCAAAGCCTCTGGAGGCCTACCAGATCCCAATAGAAAACCAAGATCCTCCACTACTCCCTTTGGGAATCCCTGATATTCCCCAGCCGCTGGCCTGCACCGATCCCCTCAGCCAAGAGGAGCAGCCTGGTTCTGAAAATGCTGATCTGGGAGAGAACAGCCTGAGTCGTCAGGACCTAGGGACACTTGAAAATGGGACTGAACCTAGCAGTGGTCTTGCAGACATTACTACACTGGCGGAGGATATTCACCTTCCCCAGCTCTTTAATTCTTGGAAAGATCTTGATCGATCCCAAGGTCCCAACGTGATCAAAGCTGAAGACACCAGAGCCATTAAGGTGAATCAGGTGCAGGAAAAGCCAAGTGTCGTAAAGGTTCCCTCTGATCAACCCAGGAAGAACAAACAGAAAGCCGCTGAGCCTATCGGTGGTGCTCCCAAGGCCAAAATCCAGCCAAAGGATCCAGAGTGCCTGTTAGGGGGAGAAGCGGTTATATGCACTGCTGCAGTCAGTGACAGGGCTCCTGCGAACACGGCCAAGCACTCTCAAGGCAAACCTCAGAAAGCTGCATCCGGAAAGATCAGCAAAACTGAGAGCCATGGGCAGGAAAAGACCAAAAGGACCAGAGGAAGAAACAAGGCTGAAGAGAACAAGCAGTCAGGGAACAAAGTCAAGGCAGAAGACAAGCCAGCAATCCCCAACACGAAGCGAAAGGAACACCAAACTGAGCTTCGCCAAGAGAGCTTTCAAAAGCCTCGAACCTCCCTTGGCGTGCGCATGCTGGAGTCTGTGAAGGTTCTTCATGCGCTGGGGAAGAAGAATGAGACGAAAACTGGGCTCTCTTCCTGTCGGCTCTTGGGAAATTCAAGCAACCCCAAAGACCCCCAGCCACCCCCAGCGATCCAGCCACGGCGGCATACCCCACGTGAGGGTAAGAGGCCTGAGAAAACGCAAGTCCAAGCCCAGAAACCAGACAGCAGTGCTGAAACAGAGTGTCCATCTCCATCCCAGTGTGAGCGGCCTCCTCCTGGGAAGGTCAAGTTGATACCTCTGCCTTTTTCTGCCTGGGACAAGCCTCAAGCTCGACCCGCTCCTCGGAGGCCACAGTCTCTGGCCTCACATCGGCCTGCTGTGGCTTACCGTGCCCAGCCTGGTTCTACTGACTCAGCTCAACCTGCTGCAGTCAATTCATCCCAGCCAGCTCCTGCCTCTTTGCCAGGTCCCGCCAAACCAGCTCAGCCAACTGTGGCCAACCCAACCCAACCGGCTTGGACCAACCATACCCAGCCTCGTGTCCCTCAGCCTGCTGCTCCTAGGCCTGCACCCTACAAAACTTCATCTGGCGCTTCTCTCCAGCGCGAGCCTGTTCCCCCTGCTGTGACTAAGCGCCAGTCCCCACCCAAGCTCCAAACCCAACTTCTACTCCAAGACTTCAGCAAGCAACGAGTTCCATGGAGGGAACCCAACGTGCCTGAGCCAGTCATGTCAAAGCCCATCGAACAAGAGCAGAGGCCAGAGCGAGAGGCCATGAAGAGGCGGGCTCAACAACAACGGGAGAATGCTGCCAGATACACCTCTTCGGGGAAGCTGCAATTTTTCACCCAGAGGGACAAAGAAATGGAAATTGCTGACTACTACGGATACGTCAGGTGACAGCTGCTAGGATTCTTGCTGCCACCTTGGCTACCAGCGGTTCTTCCATACATAGGTAAGATAGGTATAGAACCGAATAAGTAAATGGAATAGAATTAATAGATGAGTAATAAACCTTTCGAATTTTGAGATGCTGCTAACTGGGGCGTGAGAAAGGAAGGACTGAAAGTTGGATGGGAGAATGAAGGAAAGGGGTAAAAACTGAGGAAAGAGGAAGGAACTTGGCCCAGGGCTAGGAAGGCCAAAAGAGACGTATGGATTTAGGAAAGGAAGCAGGAGTGAGGATGAAATGGCAGAAGTAAAAAGCAGGGTCAGGGGTCTGGGTTGAAAGAACACAATTGGAGTAGAGTTGAAGGTGACAGGAGATGAGTCTAGGTTTACTAGGAGAAATAGAAACAAAGTCTCTCGGGGAGGTTGGCCTTAAGTCTCACAACCACCAGATAGGTATTTCAGAAAACAAGAGGTTCACGACACATCTCTGAAAGGTTTGAGTTGCCTTATTCAGGTGTGATTATAGTGGGGGAATAGGCAAATCTACCAGAGAAGTGGCTAGGGCTCAGAGTCCTCCTAGGGGCAGCTGACGACAGGGCCAGAGCCAAGGGAACTGCTGTATCAGGAGGCCCACGAACAAATCAGGGGCATAGCCGCCTGTCACTTCCCTACCAGGAAGGAAGCCAGGTATATTACTATAACCAAGGCACACTGGGGTCTTCACTGTATGGAGAACTTGGCTCCTGCCCGCAATCCTATGGCTCCGCGTCATACACAGGAAGTAGGGCCTCTGCGCAACCAGAAATGGGAATGGGACTGAAGGAGATTCAGCCCGCAAATATCCGACCACCAGCTTCCACCTCTGCAATCTGCCACCCTGTGTCTGCTCAACGCATCACAGAAACAAGTTTTCAAGGTGAGTATACAAACGGCAGAGAAAGTTGAAGAATGAGGTCGGCATTCACAAACGGGGTCAAATCGACAGCTGGGAAGGGGTGTAGAGACAGGTAGAATTTAGATCCTGAGCCTTTAATAACCACTACCTTCTCTCAGTGCTCTCTGTTTTTAGACTCTATATAAGAACAGCTAGGGCTTCCCTGGTGGCGCCTGCCAATGCAGGGGACACGGCTTCGAGCCCCGGTCTGCGAAGATCCCACATGCCGTGCAGCAACTAAGCGCATGTGCCACAACGACTGAGCCTGCATTCCAGAGCCCGTGAGCCGCAACTACCGAAGCCCACGCGCCTACAGCCCATGCTCCGCAACAAGAGAGGCCACCGCGATGAGAAGCCCGCACACCGCAACCAAGAGTAGATCCCGCTAGCCGCAACTAGAGAAAGCCCGTGCACACCAATGAGGACCCAGTGCAGCCAAAAAAATAAATACGTAGAATAAATAAGTTCAATCAATCAATCAATCAATAAACGTAAATTAAAAAAAAAAAACAAAGAAACAGAACACCTAATGCAGGTGGGAAGGTGGGAGGGACACTGTAAAGGTCATCTATGCTACATGTACAAGAACCCCGAGAGCACACCAATAGGTACCACATTTTTCACTGCTGTAGCCGAGCATTCCCCCTGTACTACCACACTGTAGCACTCCCTTCCCTCGTCTACCGCTACAGTCTCTTTGGAAGGTGTTTCAGAACTCTTGTTATGAGAGTGCCAGTTGAACTGTCCTCACTTCCGTCATTTATACCAGGATTTAAGACCTTGTGGTCCGAGATCCTGTCCAGAGAGCAAGCAGGCTAAGACTCTGTCTTTGTTTCTATATTTCATCAGAAAGGGCTCTACCCCCTCTCCTAGTTCATGGTGTGAACTAGTGTTCTTAGCCTCTCGGGAAAGTGGGGAGAATTCAAAGGACTCTCTATGAGAATGCTAGGCTTTGTAAAACATTTCAGTTTTTTAAAAAGAAGACTCATTTTGTATTGGACTTACAACAGTCCTATGAGATACAAAGAGAGCCAAGGATCAGTGACATGAAATGATCACCAGTAAGAATTACAACAGTCACCGCTTACCTCGTAGCATAGGGCACTGTCCATGATCCTTAAGAAGAGTTAGTAGAAATGCCTTGCCCATCTTGCCCCTGAACCCCTTGAAAGGTACACGACTGCTGTGTTGGTGTTTAGGGGGAGCATCTCACTTACCCGGGACTGACTTCAACCTTGATTCCTCTGTAGTGATGGAGACTTCCCCGCTGATGAAAAATTCCCTGGGATTGCAACCTCCAAGCCAGACCGCTTTCCTATGGAATGACAGAGAACTTCAGAGAACTTGTCAAGATGAAACACCAGTCTGCGGGAGAAAGGGAAGAAGAGAACGATGGAAATCGTTTCTGGGAAACTATTTTTACATTATGTTTTGTTTGTTCCTGGTAAATAAACTGAAATCTTCTTAACATTCAAACAAAATCTAAACCACTAAATTCAACAACACAGGAGTATAACTTTTGAAAAAAATTTCTTTGGCTGCGCAGCATGTGGGATCTTAGCTCCCCAACCAGGGATTGAACCCACGCCTGCTGCATTGGAAGCGCAGAGTCTTCACCACTGGACCACCAGGGAAGTCCCAGGAATAGAACTTTTAAAGGAGAAGGTATAAACCCCTGGGTTATATGAACTGGAGATTTTTAGTAAGAAGTCAATAGATCTTTTGTTAGGCACATTTTATGTTAGGCTGTCTCCCTGCACAGGACGCAGGCGCCTTGAAAATGGAAATCACATCCCTCTATAGTACGTCCCTCTTCTTTCTGCTTTGCAGTTTGCTGCTCCACTTGTTCAACCCCACCTAGTAATAACCTATACTTCCCTTGTTCCTGTTTTCCCATCTGGAAAACAGACAAAAGGCAACCAAACAACGCAAAGGTCTCAACAAATAAGGGATACCCAAAACCAGAGATGGCCAGAACTTCTGTATCCCTCATGAAACCTAGCCCGGTGTTCAATACTTAGGTATCATTAATACATGCGTGTTGACTGAAACAGTTGAAACGCAATTCTTCCACTTCCCAGTTTAGTTTTAGTCCTCATACAAAACCTGATCATCAAATTCCTTAATGCTAGGAATCACAGTGAAAAATAATTTCTCAACTGACTTCTGTCAGATGAGTGAGAACTAAGGTTAATTCAGTGTATCTGAAGCATAGAAAGTGAGGGCAAACGTGGCACAAGATGGGGCTAGAGAAGCAGAGAGGATTCTAGAGCACGCAGAGTCTTAAAGGCCACCAGTGTGTTTTCTATTCTCAAAACAATGTTTGTGAGCGATGTTTATGAGCAATGTTCCAACTTGCTTTGAAGCTTTCTTGTGTGAAGAATGGATTGGAGGGAAACAAGATATATGGACACTAGTTAGGACCTAATCGCAACAGACAGGCAAGTTCAGTATTAGGATGTTGAGGGAGAGCTGACAGATTCCAAAGAAATTCAGGAGATAAACTGAAGCGGGCTTCATGGGGTATGAGATGGAGGAAAGGAAGGTCTTAGGGAATTAAAGGGTTTACTGCACACATGAGCAGAGTCTCAAAATTAATCATTTGAACGTACAGAGGTGGATCTCCCAAATGACACCGGTTAGGAAGCAACGGTACGCCCTGTAGAATTCCTAGAGACAGCACAAATCAACTGTTTCGATGGAAAATTCGGCGGGACCCTTGATTTCCATGGGAATATAGAGAAAAGAGACACTGATCTGGCTTGCAGGTATTTAGGAAGTTGTTAGCCTGACATCACATACTAGTCTCATGTAAGTAGGCCGTCTGAAGTATGAAGCTTAGGGGAAAAACCTTGAAGAAAACTTAAAAGCTTAAGCCACACCTCTATACTACACCACCTTTCACAGTTTCTTCTCAGATAAGCAGCATCCCCATCAGTGAAGAAACTCACATCCCATAATAGGAACAACAGGCCTAAAAATTAAATGTGTGTCTTTGGAGGTCCCATCTATGCGATATCTTCCTGGTACCAGAAAAGTCCCCAGGAAGATCGATCTTTGCACCCCTGAAAGCTTACCACCAAGGAAAATGACTAGGTCCATAGATTTCCTCCCTCAAACCAGCCTACCTCACACATAAATCACTAGCAACTCAGCCCTTAACTCACATTATCACAGTCACAAGAGTGGTTAGGGAGAAAAGCACTAACCAGGGGAACTAACACAGAGGCAATCCAGGCCAAGCTGGGCTGGTGGCAGATATCTGCTCCTTACGCTCGGGTGCATAAGGCGACTCACCACAATGCCTTTTTCACAGACCCTTTTTAAAGTTTCTCCACAAAATCCAACAGCTCAAGTTAGCTCATGACGCTTCAAGGTAAACAATCGTCAAGAGAAAAACATGCAATATGTCTTACAATGTTGGATTCCTTACAAATAGGACAAGGAAATAACCATGTAGACAAAACCAGAGCATTTGAAAACATCTGCGTTCTACAAACATACCAGTGAATGCTATAAATAAGGTAATATGACATAAAACAAAATGAAAACTAGATGTGAGACTGTTCTCTTCAGTGTACAGACTTCATGGCAGTTGCTGCACGATCTAGCTACTTATATCTACAACTCTCTGTTCTGTTAATACAAAATGAGGCCCAAGTGTGTCAACTTGTTTCCCACAGAAACCAAAAAACCTACATGCATCTCTTTTCTCCGGTGCCCTTTCACCTTACCTGCTCCCAGTTCTCCACCAATGTCCTCCTCTTTCTCTAATTATTCTCCTCTTCATTGTGCTTGGCCTTGCACCCAAGCATGCAAGACAGAGAGTCCTAGAGGTCCGAGATTCTAGAGGGGCTGTTTGCAAGGGGGAGGAGATTACGGTAACTGCCACACTGTATATACTTCTGTGCAAAGAAAGAGGGACAGTGTTCAGAATGTCTCTCACATATAAAAAGAGCTGGATGGCAGGATACCTGTGTGGCCCAAGGAACTAGAGCTAGCAAATCATGGGCAAAACAATTGCAACCAAAGGCTGGAAGAGGAAAGGTCTGCAACCAGCTCTGTCTCCTGGCTCTCTGGTATTTGCTGCCAATGGGCAGAGTCTATTTCGTGAAGCATCAAGCACTGAAAAGAAGACTCCTGCTGCTGGAAGTTGACAGGAAGGAACATCCAATGCAAGATCAAGGCTTGTCCTAGAAGCAATGCCCATAATGGAAGAAAAAAAAAAAAAAAAAAGAAAGCGGAAGAGAAATGTTAAGTCGCAAGTCCAACCTGGCCCCCAGCCTAGCCCAGCCCAAGGAAGGTAGGAGTCAAGGAGAAGAAACTAAAAGAGAAGAGCCTTGGACCACAACATTCTCCACAGGGTACACTCAACAAACTTCACCCTGCTCTTTAACCAAGTTACAACTGTAATAGTTCAAACTACATGGCTCTTTCCTTCCTAAGGATACTAGTTAAATAAGATCTATATAGCTCTAAGTATATGATACATAAAATAGAATACTCTGTAGAATATAAGTAACTGTTAGTTAATTATATTAATGAACGTCTGTAAGAAATGTTGCAATGATTTCCCTAATGGAAGAGCCTGGGGGAGGTAAATCTGTCTTCTAGGATTTCCTCCCCAGAGCTCAGAAATTGAGGGGTTGTTTTAGCTCTCCTACGCTCTCTTCACCCAAGCCCGCCCTCCTGTTGGGGATCGGACCTCCCTATTGGCTAGCTCATACCTTTCAACTGCCTGCTTTGTGACATCACTCTCCTACCAAACCTACTACCACTTGGTAGAGGTCTTGGGGTTTCCGTGGAGCCGTTTGGACCAGTAACCAGTGACCTTTGTACTGGACACGTGCGCCGTTCAGCTGCAGCCACTCAGACATCCTCTAGTGTTGTCTCCTCATCCCTTGTACCTGCAGTTGATGTCTCCTCTTCTCTGACCATGTCAGGTAAGAAAAGAAACTTTGGAAAGTTTTGCGTTCGATTTCTTTTGCCCCTAAATTGAGGAGGAGATTCAAAATAGCGTGGAATAATGAGGGAAAGTATTGAACTACAAGTCTGGAGACCTAATTTCAGTTTTGACTTTGACGTTTACTGTCTGTGTGACTTTGGACAAATCACTGACTGCCTCACAAAGCCTGCTGCTTTCCTTATCTGTTACGTTAGGATACCACATTGGGTTGATCACTCTGATCCCCTTCTTTTCCAATATTGAGCCTTAAAGGGTACCCATGTAGAAAATGAAATCAGAGACTTCTCAAAAGAGTGTTTCAACAGAAACATAGAAAAGCCAGGTGACACAGAAAACTAGCGATATATACCAAGATGTTTCATCTCCAATGGTCTCCCTCCACTAGTATTTCGACTAGTTGAAAAGAGAGAATAGGGAGAGAGGATGGAGAGTACTGGGCTATATAGGGAGGCACAGAGTCAAACGTAAGCAAGTTTAGGATTGTTTTCATTAGCACAGGCCAACAGGAACCAAGAGATGGGAAAAAAATATAAGAATGAAGAGGGAAAGCATAGAGGAGCTCTCAAGAAAGAGGCAGTTTGCCATGGAATGTTGATGGGAGCCAAAGATTTTAAATTAAAGCAGAAACAGCACAGAGGGAAATCTGCTCAGAGCAGGGCAAAACAAAGCTGATGGTAGCAAATCCTTACATTAACAGACTAAGAAGGAAAGTAAGGCCAGAACAGGGGATCACCAGGAAGGGCAGCCTATCAGAAAAGTCATACTCCGTTTTCTTTCTTTTATTGCCTCTCTGAATACAGCTGGCACTTGACAGTTTGGAATAGAAACATTTTAGAAGTATGTTTTAGAAATGATGCTTCCTAGAAACCAGAAACCAAAGTGGTTATCTAGGGGGCTGCTTTTCAGTGTTCTATTCTTTCTAATTTTTAAACTAGGTAGACATTTGACCAATTAAACATTTTAAATGATATCTTCTACATTGAATCAGAAGGACTATTTCCTTTGTGTGATATGTAGCTTCTAAGGCAAGGTTGCTTTTCAATTTTTACAGTTATTTCCTTCCTAACACAGAGAGCACATTGATCAACAGCCATCGTTCGCTTGTAGATCTTAGCTACCGGAGAAGAAAAAGAAAAAGTCAAGCCCCCACATCTCTAATTCCCCATTTAGGGAATTCCCTGGCGGTCCAGCGCTTAGGACTCGGTGCTTTCACGGCCAGGGCCACGCGGCGCGGCAAAAGAAAAAAAGAAAACACAAACATCCACGTTTATCTAAAACAATGTTGTGGAGTCCTTTGGATTTTCTTACATTTGAAAATCTTTTTTAATTGGATTCTAGGGATGATGGTTTTTTGAGGTCTTGGGATGTCATCTTCTTGGATGTGGAAGATGATTCTAAGTTCTAGGATAAATACAAAAACCTTCTTGATACTTTTTAAGCTTCCTTTCTGCTTATTATATGAGTTATATTCATGGAAAGATATATTTCTCCTAGGCTTAATACCTGTTACTTGCTGGGTAAAAATATGAATGAGCACAATAATGAAACTCTTTTACACTTACTATTTTGCTGTCTGCTTTGTACCGGTTTTCATTGAAATACTTGTCTATATATGTTGTGGCTACCTATACATTCACATTTGTTGCATTCTGTTGCTTGTTGTGCATTTTTTACTGATTTATCGTCTCTGTCTGTATGCATTGGCTAGGAATTCATTCACCTCTATCACCTCCATCGTGTTTTTTGGTTAATAGTATTCACTAAAATAGAGTGGGCAAAATTCACTTTCATAATATTGCATGTATGGTACAGAATGTCATTTGTTAGTAAATTCATTAGGCTTTGATACTTGCCCACATACCCCAGTTTTCATTAATATCTATGGATTTCTTTTTCGTTACGTAACATGTTTTTCATGATTTTTCTTTGTCTTTCTAGAACTTATTGTATCTTCCTCCATATAAATCATACGCAATAGATCAGCTTATTCATCTATTAATTATTACTGCTATTATTATTGGTGGTGGTGTTATAACCACTTTATAGATGAGTAATCTGAAGTAATCAGATAACTTTTCTCTTTCCAAAAGCACTTAAGAAATCCACTTTCGGGTAATCATTTTGAGGTAGGATGAGAAACCAGGCTTGAAGAGGGCAAACATGACTCTTTCAGTTCACCAGTTGGACTGAGCTATACGTCAACTCTAGGTAATAGCGTGGGAACTGCACAAGCAAAGGGAGACACTGAAGATGACAATGGTAATGGCCGTACTGTTTTCTAATGGACAAAAAAAATGCTTATATTATAAGTTCTATTTCTCCTGCTTTCTGGCACTATCATGCTCAGAGTGGAGTCCTGGCAAGGAAGTCAGGATACTTAGGTTCTGAAACCTGGTAATGACACTAACATAATGAGAGAACCTGAACAAGTCAACCCGACCTCTCTGAGCCTCAGTTTCCTTACTCGTGAAATGAGACTGAAAAAAGAGAAAGTTCTCTAAGGGCCTCCTAGTTCTAAAATGCTTCCAGTCTAGGAAATAGCATAGAAGTCAATACGAGTGCAGGCTGAAGGGAAAGACAGGGCAGGGAGAAGGTTGCTTCCAGCCTAGAGAACAATGTCTGAACCATACCACTTGGCTCTTCTGCCCATCTGTGCCCAAGATGGGAGCACAGGCAGTTAATACAGAAGAGTGGAAAACTGCTCAGTCCTTACAGCCATCATTAACTGTCTGATTTTGGGTTTCTCAGGAAGGGTCGATAGTAGAGGTGTCCTGAGAGCAAGAACCTTAAGATAATGCTGTTCCTCAAACGTAGTGAGAATTTCTCAACCTCCCTGAGTTTTTCATGACCCTCTTGTTCTTACAGAAAATTTCCAAAATCCATCTCTACTTGGAACTCTAAATTCTCTGCAGCATTCTCTTCCTGTGGTGAGCAATGCAACTTCCCTAACACGAAGTGTCTGCAACTTCTCCAGAGTCTCTGCCCCTGCCGTCAGTTCGGCATCGGCTACCGGTACCTCTTTCCAGACACTCATGGGTAGTGCCTACCTTTACCAACATTCCAGCACGACTATGTTATCTGGAGTTACTGACCACAGCCAGATCTCCACTTCAGCTCCTTCCTATCCAGGTGTTCTTGAGTGGGACATCACAGGAAGCACTGAAAAGAATTCCTCTTCACTCGGAGACTTTACTCTGGCACTCACTGACCGGCACCCAGCTGCTTCCTCCATGTTTATGGCAGCCCAGTATGATAAAACTTCAGACGCCAATAACATGGTCCCTCTATATCCATCACTTTCTGCCAGGCTTGCTCAGGGAGCACCATCTCAGATTCCAAATCAGGGGCATAGCCGCCTGTCACTTCCCTACCAGGAAGGAAGCCAGGTATATTACTATAACCAAGGCACACTGGGGTCTTCACTGTATGGAGAACTTGGCTCCTGCCCGCAATCCTATGGCTCCGCGTCATACACAGGAAGTAGGGCCTCTGCGCAACCAGAAATGGGAATGGGACTGAAGGAGATTCAGCCCACAAATATCCGACCACCAGCTTCCACCTCTGCAATCTGCCACCCTGTGTCTGCTCAACGCATCACAGAAACAAGTTTTCAAGGTGAGTATACAAACGGCAGAGAAAGCTGAAGAATGAGGTCGGCATTCACAAATGGGGTCAAATCGACAGCTGGGAAGGGGTGTAGAGACAGGTAGAATTTAGATCCTGAGCCTTTAGTAACCACTACCTTCGCTCAGTGCCCTCTGTTTTTAGACTCTATGTAAGAACACCTAGGGCTTCCCTGGTGGCGCCGTGGTTAAGAATCCACCTGCCAATGCAATGCGGGGGACACGGGTTCGAGCCCTGGTCTGGGAAGATCCCACATGCCGTGGAGCAACTAAGCCCATGTGCCACAACGACTGAGCCTGCATTCTAGAGCCCGTGAGCCGCAACTACCGAAGCCCACGCGCCTAGAGCGCATGCTCCGCAACAAGAGAAGCCCGCACAGCGCAACCAAGAGTAGACCCCGCTAGCCGCAACTAGAGAAAGCCCGTGCACAGCAATGAAGACCCTGTGCAGCCAAAAAAATAAATACGTAGAATAAATAAGTTCAAACAATCAATCAATAAATAAACGTAAATTAAAAAAAAACAAAAAAACAAAAAAACAAAAAGAACACCTAATGCAGGTGGGAAGGTGGCAGGGACACTGTAAAGGTCATCTATGCTACATGTACAAGAACCCCGAGAGCACACCAATAGGTACCACATTTTTCACTGCTGTAGCCGAGCATTCCCCCTGTACTACCACACTGTAGCACTCCCTTCCCTCGTCTACTGCTACAGTCTCTTTGGAAGGTGTCTCAGAACTCTTGTTATGAGAGTGCCAGTTGAAGTGTCCTCACTTCCGTCATTTATACCAGGATTTAAGACCTTGTGGTCCGAGATCCTGTCCAGAGAGCAAGCAGGCTAAGACTCTGTCTTTGTTTCTGTATTTCATCAGAAAGGGCTCTACCCCCTCTCCTAGTTCATGGTGTGAAGTGTTCTTAGCCTCTCGGGAAAGTGGGGAGAATTGAAAGGACTCTATATGAGAATGCTAGGCTTTGTAAAACATTTCAGTTGTTTAAAAAGAAGACTCATTTTGTATTGGACTTACAACAGTCCTATGAGATACAAAGAGAGCCAAGGATCAGTGACATGAAATGATCACCAGTTAAGCATTACAACAGTCACCGCTTACCTCGTAGCATAGGGCACTGTCCATGATCCTTAAGAAGAGTTAGTAGAAATGCCTTGCCCATCTTGCCCCTGAACCCCTTGAAAGGTACATGACTGCTGTGTTGGTGTTTAGGGGGAGCATCTCATTTACCAGGGACTGACTTCTCCCTTGATCCCTTTGTAGTGATGGAGCCTTCCCTGGTGATGAAAAATTCCCTGGGATTGCAACCTCCAAGCCAGACGTTTTGTGTGACACAAACTCAAGAACTCCCCAAGTCCTGAAGTAGCAGAAACAGTCACATACTTGAGAGTAACCCACCATCTGAACTTGGGGACATTTCAGTGACAGCTCCAGTCCAGAGTGCCAGGCGTCTCCTGGCCCTGCCTCCAGCTCCAAGCCAGGGACAAACAGAGAGTAAGAACGTGGAGGATATCAAAACCAAGCTGTCAAAGCCTCTGGAGGCCTACCAGATCCCAATAGAAAACCAAGATCCTCCACTACTCCCTTTGGGAATCCCTGATATTCCCCAGCCGCTGGCCTGCACCGATCCCCTCAGCCAAGAGGAGCAGCCTGGTTCTGAAAATGCTGATCTGGGAGAGAACAGCCTGAGTCGTCAGGACCTAGGGACACTTGAAAATGGGACTGAACCTAGCAGTGGTCTTGCAGACATTACTACACTGGCGGAGGATATTCACCTTCCCCAGCTCTTTAATTCTTGGAAAGATCTTGATCGATCCCAAGGTCCCAACGTGATCAAAGCTGAAGACACCAGAGCCATTAAGGTGAATCAGGTGCAGGAAAAGCCAAGTGTCGTAAAGGTTCCCTCTGATCAACCCAGGAAGAACAAACAGAAAGCCTCTGAGCCTATCGGTGGTGCTCCCAAGGCCAAAATCCAGCCAAAGGATCCAGAGTGCCTGTTAGGGGGAGAAGCGGTTATATGCACTGCTGCAGTCAGTGACAGGGCTCCTGCGAACACGGCCAAGCACTCTCAAGGCAAACCTCAGAAAGCTGCATCCGGAAAGATCAGCAAAACTGAGAGCCATGGGCAGGAAAAGACCAAAAGGACCAGAGGAAGAAACAAGGCTGAAGAGAACAAGCAGTCAGGGAACAAAGTCAAGGCAGAAGACAAGCCAGCAATCCCCAACACGAAGCGAAAGGAACACCAAACTGAGCTTCGCCAAGAGAGCTTTCAAAAGCCTCAAACCTCCCTTGGCGTGCGCATGCTGGAGTCTGTGAAGGTTCTTCATGCGCTGGGGAAGAAGAATGAGACGAAAACTGGGCTCTCTTCCTGTCGGCTCTTGGGAAATTCAAGCAACCCCAAAGACCCCCAGCCACCCCCAGCGATCCAGCCACGGCGGCATACCCCACGTGAGGGTAAGAGGCCTGAGAAAACGCAAGTCCAAGCCCAGAAACCAGACAGCAGTGCTGAAACAGAGTGTCCATCTCCATCCCAGTGTGAGCGGCCTCCTCCTGGGAAGGTCAAGTTGATACCTCTGCCTTTTTCTGCCTGGGACAAGCCTCAAGCTCGACCCGCTCCTCGGAGGCCACAGTCTCTGGCCTCACATCGGCCTGCTGTGGCTTACCGTGCCCAGCCTGGTTCTACTGACTCAGCTCAACCTGCTGCAGTCAATTCATCCCAGCCAGCTCCTGCCTCTTTGCCAGGTCCCGCCAAACCAGCTCAGCCAACTGTGGCCAACCCAACCCAACCGGCTTGGACCAACCATACCCAGCCTCGTGTCCCTCAGCCTGCTGCTCCTAGGCCTGCACCCTACAAAACTTCATCTGGCGCTTCTCTCCAGCGCGAGCCTGTTCCCCCTGCTGTGACTAAGCGCCAGTCCCCACCCAAGCTCCAAACCCAACTTCTACTCCAAGACTTCAGCAAGCAACGAGTTCCATGGAGGGAACCCAACGTGCCTGAGCCAGTCATGTCAAAGCCCATCGAACAAGAGCAGAGGCCAGAGCGAGAGGCCATGAAGAGGCGGGCTCAACAACAACGGGAGAATGCTGCCAGATACACCTCTTCGGGGAAGCTGCAATTTTTCACCCAGAGGGACAAAGAAATGGAAATTGCTGACTACTACGGATACGTCAGGTGACAGCTGCTAGGATTCTTGCTGCCACCTTGGCTACCAGCGGTTCTTCCATACATAGGTAAGATAGGTATAGAACCGAATAAGTAAATGGAATAGAATTAATAGATGAGTAATAAACCTTTCGAATTTTGAGATGCTGCTAACTGGGGCGTGAGAAAGGAAGGACTGAAAGTTGGATGGGAGAATGAAGGAAAGGGGTAAAAACTGAGGAAAGAGGAAGGAACTTGGCCCAGGGCTAGGAAGGCCAAAAGAGACGTATGGATTTAGGAAAGGAAGCAGGAGTGAGGATGAAATGGCAGAAGTAAAAAGCAGGGTCAGGGGTCTGGGTTGAAAGAACACAATTGGAGTAGAGTTGAAGGTGACAGGAGATGAGTCTAGGTTTACTAGGAGAAATAGAAACAAAGTCTCTCGGGGAGGTTGGCCTTAAGTCTCACAACCACCAGATAGGTATTTCAGAAAACAAGAGGTTCACGACACATCTCTGAAAGGTTTGAGTTGCCTTATTCAGGTGTGATTATAGTGGGGGAATAGGCAAATCTACCAGAGAAGTGGCTAGGGCTCAGAGTCCTCCTAGGGGCAGCTGACGACAGGGCCAGAGCCAAGGGAACTGCTGTATCAGGAGGCCCACGAACAAATCAGGGGCATAGCCGCCTGTCACTTCCCTACCAGGAAGGAAGCCAGGTATATTACTATAACCAAGGCACACTGGGGTCTTCACTGTATGGAGAACTTGGCTCCTGCCCGCAATCCTATGGCTCCGCGTCATACACAGGAAGTAGGGCCTCTGCGCAACCAGAAATGGGAATGGGACTGAAGGAGATTCAGCCCGCAAATATCCGACCACCAGCTTCCACCTCTGCAATCTGCCACCCTGTGTCTGCTCAACGCATCACAGAAACAAGTTTTCAAGGTGAGTATACAAACGGCAGAGAAAGTTGAAGAATGAGGTCGGCATTCACAAACGGGGTCAAATCGACAGCTGGGAAGGGGTGTAGAGACAGGTAGAATTTAGATCCTGAGCCTTTAATAACCACTACCTTCTCTCAGTGCTCTCTGTTTTTAGACTCTATATAAGAACAGCTAGGGCTTCCCTGGTGGCGCCTGCCAATGCAGGGGACACGGCTTCGAGCCCCGGTCTGCGAAGATCCCACATGCCGTGCAGCAACTAAGCGCATGTGCCACAACGACTGAGCCTGCATTCCAGAGCCCGTGAGCCGCAACTACCGAAGCCCACGCGCCTACAGCCCATGCTCCGCAACAAGAGAGGCCACCGCGATGAGAAGCCCGCACACCGCAACCAAGAGTAGATCCCGCTAGCCGCAACTAGAGAAAGCCCGTGCACACCAATGAGGACCCAGTGCAGCCAAAAAAATAAATACGTAGAATAAATAAGTTCAATCAATCAATCAATCAATAAACGTAAATTAAAAAAAAAAAACAAAGAAACAGAACACCTAATGCAGGTGGGAAGGTGGGAGGGACACTGTAAAGGTCATCTATGCTACATGTACAAGAACCCCGAGAGCACACCAATAGGTACCACATTTTTCACTGCTGTAGCCGAGCATTCCCCCTGTACTACCACACTGTAGCACTCCCTTCCCTCGTCTACCGCTACAGTCTCTTTGGAAGGTGTTTCAGAACTCTTGTTATGAGAGTGCCAGTTGAACTGTCCTCACTTCCGTCATTTATACCAGGATTTAAGACCTTGTGGTCCGAGATCCTGTCCAGAGAGCAAGCAGGCTAAGACTCTGTCTTTGTTTCTATATTTCATCAGAAAGGGCTCTACCCCCTCTCCTAGTTCATGGTGTGAACTAGTGTTCTTAGCCTCTCGGGAAAGTGGGGAGAATTCAAAGGACTCTCTATGAGAATGCTAGGCTTTGTAAAACATTTCAGTTTTTTAAAAAGAAGACTCATTTTGTATTGGACTTACAACAGTCCTATGAGATACAAAGAGAGCCAAGGATCAGTGACATGAAATGATCACCAGTAAGAATTACAACAGTCACCGCTTACCTCGTAGCATAGGGCACTGTCCATGATCCTTAAGAAGAGTTAGTAGAAATGCCTTGCCCATCTTGCCCCTGAACCCCTTGAAAGGTACACGACTGCTGTGTTGGTGTTTAGGGGGAGCATCTCACTTACCCGGGACTGACTTCAACCTTGATTCCTCTGTAGTGATGGAGACTTCCCCGCTGATGAAAAATTCCCTGGGATTGCAACCTCCAAGCCAGACCGCTTTCCTATGGAATGACAGAGAACTTCAGAGAACTTGTCAAGATGAAACACCAGTCTGCGGGAGAAAGGGAAGAAGAGAACGATGGAAATCGTTTCTGGGAAACTATTTTTACATTATGTTTTGTTTGTTCCTGGTAAATAAACTGAAATCTTCTTAACATTCAAACAAAATCTAAACCACTAAATTCAACAACACAGGAGTATAACTTTTGAAAAAAATTTCTTTGGCTGCGCAGCATGTGGGATCTTAGCTCCCCAACCAGGGATTGAACCCACGCCTGCTGCATTGGAAGCGCAGAGTCTTCACCACTGGACCACCAGGGAAGTCCCAGGAATAGAACTTTTAAAGGAGAAGGTATAAACCCCTGGGTTATATGAACTGGAGATTTTTAGTAAGAAGTCAATAGATCTTTTGTTAGGCACATTTTATGTTAGGCTGTCTCCCTGCACAGGACGCAGGCGCCTTGAAAATGGAAATCACATCCCTCTATAGTACGTCCCTCTTCTTTCTGCTTTGCAGTTTGCTGCTCCACTTGTTCAACCCCACCTAGTAATAACCTATACTTCCCTTGTTCCTGTTTTCCCATCTGGAAAACAGACAAAAGGCAACCAAACAACGCAAAGGTCTCAACAAATAAGGGATACCCAAAACCAGAGATGGCCAGAACTTCTGTATCCCTCATGAAACCTAGCCCGGTGTTCAATACTTAGGTATCATTAATACATGCGTGTTGACTGAAACAGTTGAAACGCAATTCTTCCACTTCCCAGTTTAGTTTTAGTCCTCATACAAAACCTGATCATCAAATTCCTTAATGCTAGGAATCACAGTGAAAAATAATTTCTCAACTGACTTCTGTCAGATGAGTGAGAACTAAGGTTAATTCAGTGTATCTGAAGCATAGAAAGTGAGGGCAAACGTGGCACAAGATGGGGCTAGAGAAGCAGAGAGGATTCTAGAGCACGCAGAGTCTTAAAGGCCACCAGTGTGTTTTCTATTCTCAAAACAATGTTTGTGAGCGATGTTTATGAGCAATGTTCCAACTTGCTTTGAAGCTTTCTTGTGTGAAGAATGGATTGGAGGGAAACAAGATATATGGACACTAGTTAGGACCTAATCGCAACAGACAGGCAAGTTCAGTATTAGGATGTTGAGGGAGAGCTGACAGATTCCAAAGAAATTCAGGAGATAAACTGAAGCGGGCTTCATGGGGTATGAGATGGAGGAAAGGAAGGTCTTAGGGAATTAAAGGGTTTACTGCACACATGAGCAGAGTCTCAAAATTAATCATTTGAACGTACAGAGGTGGATCTCCCAAATGACACCGGTTAGGAAGCAACGGTACGCCCTGTAGAATTCCTAGAGACAGCACAAATCAACTGTTTCGATGGAAAATTCGGCGGGACCCTTGATTTCCATGGGAATATAGAGAAAAGAGACACTGATCTGGCTTGCAGGTATTTAGGAAGTTGTTAGCCTGACATCACATACTAGTCTCATGTAAGTAGGCCGTCTGAAGTATGAAGCTTAGGGGAAAAACCTTGAAGAAAACTTAAAAGCTTAAGCCACACCTCTATACTACACCACCTTTCACAGTTTCTTCTCAGATAAGCAGCATCCCCATCAGTGAAGAAACTCACATCCCATAATAGGAACAACAGGCCTAAAAATTAAATGTGTGTCTTTGGAGGTCCCATCTATGCGATATCTTCCTGGTACCAGAAAAGTCCCCAGGAAGATCGATCTTTGCACCCCTGAAAGCTTACCACCAAGGAAAATGACTAGGTCCATAGATTTCCTCCCTCAAACCAGCCTACCTCACACATAAATCACTAGCAACTCAGCCCTTAACTCACATTATCACAGTCACAAGAGTGGTTAGGGAGAAAAGCACTAACCAGGGGAACTAACACAGAGGCAATCCAGGCCAAGCTGGGCTGGTGGCAGATATCTGCTCCTTACGCTCGGGTGCATAAGGCGACTCACCACAATGCCTTTTTCACAGACCCTTTTTAAAGTTTCTCCACAAAATCCAACAGCTCAAGTTAGCTCATGACGCTTCAAGGTAAACAATCGTCAAGAGAAAAACATGCAATATGTCTTACAATGTTGGATTCCTTACAAATAGGACAAGGAAATAACCATGTAGACAAAACCAGAGCATTTGAAAACATCTGCGTTCTACAAACATACCAGTGAATGCTATAAATAAGGTAATATGACATAAAACAAAATGAAAACTAGATGTGAGACTGTTCTCTTCAGTGTACAGACTTCATGGCAGTTGCTGCACGATCTAGCTACTTATATCTACAACTCTCTGTTCTGTTAATACAAAATGAGGCCCAAGTGTGTCAACTTGTTTCCCACAGAAACCAAAAAACCTACATGCATCTCTTTTCTCCGGTGCCCTTTCACCTTACCTGCTCCCAGTTCTCCACCAATGTCCTCCTCTTTCTCTAATTATTCTCCTCTTCATTGTGCTTGGCCTTGCACCCAAGCATGCAAGACAGAGAGTCCTAGAGGTCCGAGATTCTAGAGGGGCTGTTTGCAAGGGGGAGGAGATTACGGTAACTGCCACACTGTATATACTTCTGTGCAAAGAAAGAGGGACAGTGTTCAGAATGTCTCTCACATATAAAAAGAGCTGGATGGCAGGATACCTGTGTGGCCCAAGGAACTAGAGCTAGCAAATCATGGGCAAAACAATTGCAACCAAAGGCTGGAAGAGGAAAGGTCTGCAACCAGCTCTGTCTCCTGGCTCTCTGGTATTTGCTGCCAATGGGCAGAGTCTATTTCGTGAAGCATCAAGCACTGAAAAGAAGACTCCTGCTGCTGGAAGTTGACAGGAAGGAACATCCAATGCAAGATCAAGGCTTGTCCTAGAAGCAATGCCCATAATGGAAGAAAAAAAAAAAAAAAAAAGAAAGCGGAAGAGAAATGTTAAGTCGCAAGTCCAACCTGGCCCCCAGCCTAGCCCAGCCCAAGGAAGGTAGGAGTCAAGGAGAAGAAACTAAAAGAGAAGAGCCTTGGACCACAACATTCTCCACAGGGTACACTCAACAAACTTCACCCTGCTCTTTAACCAAGTTACAACTGTAATAGTTCAAACTACATGGCTCTTTCCTTCCTAAGGATACTAGTTAAATAAGATCTATATAGCTCTAAGTATATGATACATAAAATAGAATACTCTGTAGAATATAAGTAACTGTTAGTTAATTATATTAATGAACGTCTGTAAGAAATGTTGCAATGATTTCCCTAATGGAAGAGCCTGGGGGAGGTAAATCTGTCTTCTAGGATTTCCTCCCCAGAGCTCAGAAATTGAGGGGTTGTTTTAGCTCTCCTACGCTCTCTTCACCCAAGCCCGCCCTCCTGTTGGGGATCGGACCTCCCTATTGGCTAGCTCATACCTTTCAACTGCCTGCTTTGTGACATCACTCTCCTACCAAACCTACTACCACTTGGTAGAGGTCTTGGGGTTTCCGTGGAGCCGTTTGGACCAGTAACCAGTGACCTTTGTACTGGACACGTGCGCCGTTCAGCTGCAGCCACTCAGACATCCTCTAGTGTTGTCTCCTCATCCCTTGTACCTGCAGTTGATGTCTCCTCTTCTCTGACCATGTCAGGTAAGAAAAGAAACTTTGGAAAGTTTTGCGTTCGATTTCTTTTGCCCCTAAATTGAGGAGGAGATTCAAAATAGCGTGGAATAATGAGGGAAAGTATTGAACTACAAGTCTGGAGACCTAATTTCAGTTTTGACTTTGACGTTTACTGTCTGTGTGACTTTGGACAAATCACTGACTGCCTCACAAAGCCTGCTGCTTTCCTTATCTGTTACGTTAGGATACCACATTGGGTTGATCACTCTGATCCCCTTCTTTTCCAATATTGAGCCTTAAAGGGTACCCATGTAGAAAATGAAATCAGAGACTTCTCAAAAGAGTGTTTCAACAGAAACATAGAAAAGCCAGGTGACACAGAAAACTAGCGATATATACCAAGATGTTTCATCTCCAATGGTCTCCCTCCACTAGTATTTCGACTAGTTGAAAAGAGAGAATAGGGAGAGAGGATGGAGAGTACTGGGCTATATAGGGAGGCACAGAGTCAAACGTAAGCAAGTTTAGGATTGTTTTCATTAGCACAGGCCAACAGGAACCAAGAGATGGGAAAAAAATATAAGAATGAAGAGGGAAAGCATAGAGGAGCTCTCAAGAAAGAGGCAGTTTGCCATGGAATGTTGATGGGAGCCAAAGATTTTAAATTAAAGCAGAAACAGCACAGAGGGAAATCTGCTCAGAGCAGGGCAAAACAAAGCTGATGGTAGCAAATCCTTACATTAACAGACTAAGAAGGAAAGTAAGGCCAGAACAGGGGATCACCAGGAAGGGCAGCCTATCAGAAAAGTCATACTCCGTTTTCTTTCTTTTATTGCCTCTCTGAATACAGCTGGCACTTGACAGTTTGGAATAGAAACATTTTAGAAGTATGTTTTAGAAATGATGCTTCCTAGAAACCAGAAACCAAAGTGGTTATCTAGGGGGCTGCTTTTCAGTGTTCTATTCTTTCTAATTTTTAAACTAGGTAGACATTTGACCAATTAAACATTTTAAATGATATCTTCTACATTGAATCAGAAGGACTATTTCCTTTGTGTGATATGTAGCTTCTAAGGCAAGGTTGCTTTTCAATTTTTACAGTTATTTCCTTCCTAACACAGAGAGCACATTGATCAACAGCCATCGTTCGCTTGTAGATCTTAGCTACCGGAGAAGAAAAAGAAAAAGTCAAGCCCCCACATCTCTAATTCCCCATTTAGGGAATTCCCTGGCGGTCCAGCGCTTAGGACTCGGTGCTTTCACGGCCAGGGCCACGCGGCGCGGCAAAAGAAAAAAAGAAAACACAAACATCCACGTTTATCTAAAACAATGTTGTGGAGTCCTTTGGATTTTCTTACATTTGAAAATCTTTTTTAATTGGATTCTAGGGATGATGGTTTTTTGAGGTCTTGGGATGTCATCTTCTTGGATGTGGAAGATGATTCTAAGTTCTAGGATAAATACAAAAACCTTCTTGATACTTTTTAAGCTTCCTTTCTGCTTATTATATGAGTTATATTCATGGAAAGATATATTTCTCCTAGGCTTAATACCTGTTACTTGCTGGGTAAAAATATGAATGAGCACAATAATGAAACTCTTTTACACTTACTATTTTGCTGTCTGCTTTGTACCGGTTTTCATTGAAATACTTGTCTATATATGTTGTGGCTACCTATACATTCACATTTGTTGCATTCTGTTGCTTGTTGTGCATTTTTTACTGATTTATCGTCTCTGTCTGTATGCATTGGCTAGGAATTCATTCACCTCTATCACCTCCATCGTGTTTTTTGGTTAATAGTATTCACTAAAATAGAGTGGGCAAAATTCACTTTCATAATATTGCATGTATGGTACAGAATGTCATTTGTTAGTAAATTCATTAGGCTTTGATACTTGCCCACATACCCCAGTTTTCATTAATATCTATGGATTTCTTTTTCGTTACGTAACATGTTTTTCATGATTTTTCTTTGTCTTTCTAGAACTTATTGTATCTTCCTCCATATAAATCATACGCAATAGATCAGCTTATTCATCTATTAATTATTACTGCTATTATTATTGGTGGTGGTGTTATAACCACTTTATAGATGAGTAATCTGAAGTAATCAGATAACTTTTCTCTTTCCAAAAGCACTTAAGAAATCCACTTTCGGGTAATCATTTTGAGGTAGGATGAGAAACCAGGCTTGAAGAGGGCAAACATGACTCTTTCAGTTCACCAGTTGGACTGAGCTATACGTCAACTCTAGGTAATAGCGTGGGAACTGCACAAGCAAAGGGAGACACTGAAGATGACAATGGTAATGGCCGTACTGTTTTCTAATGGACAAAAAAAATGCTTATATTATAAGTTCTATTTCTCCTGCTTTCTGGCACTATCATGCTCAGAGTGGAGTCCTGGCAAGGAAGTCAGGATACTTAGGTTCTGAAACCTGGTAATGACACTAACATAATGAGAGAACCTGAACAAGTCAACCCGACCTCTCTGAGCCTCAGTTTCCTTACTCGTGAAATGAGACTGAAAAAAGAGAAAGTTCTCTAAGGGCCTCCTAGTTCTAAAATGCTTCCAGTCTAGGAAATAGCATAGAAGTCAATACGAGTGCAGGCTGAAGGGAAAGACAGGGCAGGGAGAAGGTTGCTTCCAGCCTAGAGAACAATGTCTGAACCATACCACTTGGCTCTTCTGCCCATCTGTGCCCAAGATGGGAGCACAGGCAGTTAATACAGAAGAGTGGAAAACTGCTCAGTCCTTACAGCCATCATTAACTGTCTGATTTTGGGTTTCTCAGGAAGGGTCGATAGTAGAGGTGTCCTGAGAGCAAGAACCTTAAGATAATGCTGTTCCTCAAACGTAGTGAGAATTTCTCAACCTCCCTGAGTTTTTCATGACCCTCTTGTTCTTACAGAAAATTTCCAAAATCCATCTCTACTTGGAACTCTAAATTCTCTGCAGCATTCTCTTCCTGTGGTGAGCAATGCAACTTCCCTAACACGAAGTGTCTGCAACTTCTCCAGAGTCTCTGCCCCTGCCGTCAGTTCGGCATCGGCTACCGGTACCTCTTTCCAGACACTCATGGGTAGTGCCTACCTTTACCAACATTCCAGCACGACTATGTTATCTGGAGTTACTGACCACAGCCAGATCTCCACTTCAGCTCCTTCCTATCCAGGTGTTCTTGAGTGGGACATCACAGGAAGCACTGAAAAGAATTCCTCTTCACTCGGAGACTTTACTCTGGCACTCACTGACCGGCACCCAGCTGCTTCCTCCATGTTTATGGCAGCCCAGTATGATAAAACTTCAGACGCCAATAACATGGTCCCTCTATATCCATCACTTTCTGCCAGGCTTGCTCAGGGAGCACCATCTCAGATTCCAAATCAGGGGCATAGCCGCCTGTCACTTCCCTACCAGGAAGGAAGCCAGGTATATTACTATAACCAAGGCACACTGGGGTCTTCACTGTATGGAGAACTTGGCTCCTGCCCGCAATCCTATGGCTCCGCGTCATACACAGGAAGTAGGGCCTCTGCGCAACCAGAAATGGGAATGGGACTGAAGGAGATTCAGCCCACAAATATCCGACCACCAGCTTCCACCTCTGCAATCTGCCACCCTGTGTCTGCTCAACGCATCACAGAAACAAGTTTTCAAGGTGAGTATACAAACGGCAGAGAAAGCTGAAGAATGAGGTCGGCATTCACAAATGGGGTCAAATCGACAGCTGGGAAGGGGTGTAGAGACAGGTAGAATTTAGATCCTGAGCCTTTAGTAACCACTACCTTCGCTCAGTGCCCTCTGTTTTTAGACTCTATGTAAGAACACCTAGGGCTTCCCTGGTGGCGCCGTGGTTAAGAATCCACCTGCCAATGCAATGCGGGGGACACGGGTTCGAGCCCTGGTCTGGGAAGATCCCACATGCCGTGGAGCAACTAAGCCCATGTGCCACAACGACTGAGCCTGCATTCTAGAGCCCGTGAGCCGCAACTACCGAAGCCCACGCGCCTAGAGCGCATGCTCCGCAACAAGAGAAGCCCGCACAGCGCAACCAAGAGTAGACCCCGCTAGCCGCAACTAGAGAAAGCCCGTGCACAGCAATGAAGACCCTGTGCAGCCAAAAAAATAAATACGTAGAATAAATAAGTTCAAACAATCAATCAATAAATAAACGTAAATTAAAAAAAAACAAAAAAACAAAAAAACAAAAAGAACACCTAATGCAGGTGGGAAGGTGGCAGGGACACTGTAAAGGTCATCTATGCTACATGTACAAGAACCCCGAGAGCACACCAATAGGTACCACATTTTTCACTGCTGTAGCCGAGCATTCCCCCTGTACTACCACACTGTAGCACTCCCTTCCCTCGTCTACTGCTACAGTCTCTTTGGAAGGTGTCTCAGAACTCTTGTTATGAGAGTGCCAGTTGAAGTGTCCTCACTTCCGTCATTTATACCAGGATTTAAGACCTTGTGGTCCGAGATCCTGTCCAGAGAGCAAGCAGGCTAAGACTCTGTCTTTGTTTCTGTATTTCATCAGAAAGGGCTCTACCCCCTCTCCTAGTTCATGGTGTGAAGTGTTCTTAGCCTCTCGGGAAAGTGGGGAGAATTGAAAGGACTCTATATGAGAATGCTAGGCTTTGTAAAACATTTCAGTTGTTTAAAAAGAAGACTCATTTTGTATTGGACTTACAACAGTCCTATGAGATACAAAGAGAGCCAAGGATCAGTGACATGAAATGATCACCAGTTAAGCATTACAACAGTCACCGCTTACCTCGTAGCATAGGGCACTGTCCATGATCCTTAAGAAGAGTTAGTAGAAATGCCTTGCCCATCTTGCCCCTGAACCCCTTGAAAGGTACATGACTGCTGTGTTGGTGTTTAGGGGGAGCATCTCATTTACCAGGGACTGACTTCTCCCTTGATCCCTTTGTAGTGATGGAGCCTTCCCTGGTGATGAAAAATTCCCTGGGATTGCAACCTCCAAGCCAGACGTTTTGTGTGACACAAACTCAAGAACTCCCCAAGTCCTGAAGTAGCAGAAACAGTCACATACTTGAGAGTAACCCACCATCTGAACTTGGGGACATTTCAGTGACAGCTCCAGTCCAGAGTGCCAGGCGTCTCCTGGCCCTGCCTCCAGCTCCAAGCCAGGGACAAACAGAGAGTAAGAACGTGGAGGATATCAAAACCAAGCTGTCAAAGCCTCTGGAGGCCTACCAGATCCCAATAGAAAACCAAGATCCTCCACTACTCCCTTTGGGAATCCCTGATATTCCCCAGCCGCTGGCCTGCACCGATCCCCTCAGCCAAGAGGAGCAGCCTGGTTCTGAAAATGCTGATCTGGGAGAGAACAGCCTGAGTCGTCAGGACCTAGGGACACTTGAAAATGGGACTGAACCTAGCAGTGGTCTTGCAGACATTACTACACTGGCGGAGGATATTCACCTTCCCCAGCTCTTTAATTCTTGGAAAGATCTTGATCGATCCCAAGGTCCCAACGTGATCAAAGCTGAAGACACCAGAGCCATTAAGGTGAATCAGGTGCAGGAAAAGCCAAGTGTCGTAAAGGTTCCCTCTGATCAACCCAGGAAGAACAAACAGAAAGCCTCTGAGCCTATCGGTGGTGCTCCCAAGGCCAAAATCCAGCCAAAGGATCCAGAGTGCCTGTTAGGGGGAGAAGCGGTTATATGCACTGCTGCAGTCAGTGACAGGGCTCCTGCGAACACGGCCAAGCACTCTCAAGGCAAACCTCAGAAAGCTGCATCCGGAAAGATCAGCAAAACTGAGAGCCATGGGCAGGAAAAGACCAAAAGGACCAGAGGAAGAAACAAGGCTGAAGAGAACAAGCAGTCAGGGAACAAAGTCAAGGCAGAAGACAAGCCAGCAATCCCCAACACGAAGCGAAAGGAACACCAAACTGAGCTTCGCCAAGAGAGCTTTCAAAAGCCTCAAACCTCCCTTGGCGTGCGCATGCTGGAGTCTGTGAAGGTTCTTCATGCGCTGGGGAAGAAGAATGAGACGAAAACTGGGCTCTCTTCCTGTCGGCTCTTGGGAAATTCAAGCAACCCCAAAGACCCCCAGCCACCCCCAGCGATCCAGCCACGGCGGCATACCCCACGTGAGGGTAAGAGGCCTGAGAAAACGCAAGTCCAAGCCCAGAAACCAGACAGCAGTGCTGAAACAGAGTGTCCATCTCCATCCCAGTGTGAGCGGCCTCCTCCTGGGAAGGTCAAGTTGATACCTCTGCCTTTTTCTGCCTGGGACAAGCCTCAAGCTCGACCCGCTCCTCGGAGGCCACAGTCTCTGGCCTCACATCGGCCTGCTGTGGCTTACCGTGCCCAGCCTGGTTCTACTGACTCAGCTCAACCTGCTGCAGTCAATTCATCCCAGCCAGCTCCTGCCTCTTTGCCAGGTCCCGCCAAACCAGCTCAGCCAACTGTGGCCAACCCAACCCAACCGGCTTGGACCAACCATACCCAGCCTCGTGTCCCTCAGCCTGCTGCTCCTAGGCCTGCACCCTACAAAACTTCATCTGGCGCTTCTCTCCAGCGCGAGCCTGTTCCCCCTGCTGTGACTAAGCGCCAGTCCCCACCCAAGCTCCAAACCCAACTTCTACTCCAAGACTTCAGCAAGCAACGAGTTCCATGGAGGGAACCCAACGTGCCTGAGCCAGTCATGTCAAAGCCCATCGAACAAGAGCAGAGGCCAGAGCGAGAGGCCATGAAGAGGCGGGCTCAACAACAACGGGAGAATGCTGCCAGATACACCTCTTCGGGGAAGCTGCAATTTTTCACCCAGAGGGACAAAGAAATGGAAATTGCTGACTACTACGGATACGTCAGGTGACAGCTGCTAGGATTCTTGCTGCCACCTTGGCTACCAGCGGTTCTTCCATACATAGGTAAGATAGGTATAGAACCGAATAAGTAAATGGAATAGAATTAATAGATGAGTAATAAACCTTTCGAATTTTGAGATGCTGCTAACTGGGGCGTGAGAAAGGAAGGACTGAAAGTTGGATGGGAGAATGAAGGAAAGGGGTAAAAACTGAGGAAAGAGGAAGGAACTTGGCCCAGGGCTAGGAAGGCCAAAAGAGACGTATGGATTTAGGAAAGGAAGCAGGAGTGAGGATGAAATGGCAGAAGTAAAAAGCAGGGTCAGGGGTCTGGGTTGAAAGAACACAATTGGAGTAGAGTTGAAGGTGACAGGAGATGAGTCTAGGTTTACTAGGAGAAATAGAAACAAAGTCTCTCGGGGAGGTTGGCCTTAAGTCTCACAACCACCAGATAGGTATTTCAGAAAACAAGAGGTTCACGACACATCTCTGAAAGGTTTGAGTTGCCTTATTCAGGTGTGATTATAGTGGGGGAATAGGCAAATCTACCAGAGAAGTGGCTAGGGCTCAGAGTCCTCCTAGGGGCAGCTGACGACAGGGCCAGAGCCAAGGGAACTGCTGTATCAGGAGGCCCACGAACAAATCAGGGGCATAGCCGCCTGTCACTTCCCTACCAGGAAGGAAGCCAGGTATATTACTATAACCAAGGCACACTGGGGTCTTCACTGTATGGAGAACTTGGCTCCTGCCCGCAATCCTATGGCTCCGCGTCATACACAGGAAGTAGGGCCTCTGCGCAACCAGAAATGGGAATGGGACTGAAGGAGATTCAGCCCGCAAATATCCGACCACCAGCTTCCACCTCTGCAATCTGCCACCCTGTGTCTGCTCAACGCATCACAGAAACAAGTTTTCAAGGTGAGTATACAAACGGCAGAGAAAGTTGAAGAATGAGGTCGGCATTCACAAACGGGGTCAAATCGACAGCTGGGAAGGGGTGTAGAGACAGGTAGAATTTAGATCCTGAGCCTTTAATAACCACTACCTTCTCTCAGTGCTCTCTGTTTTTAGACTCTATATAAGAACAGCTAGGGCTTCCCTGGTGGCGCCTGCCAATGCAGGGGACACGGCTTCCAGCCCCGGTCTGCGAAGATCCCACATGCCGTGCAGCAACTAAGCGCATGTGCCACAACGACTGAGCCTGCATTCCAGAGCCCGTGAGCCGCAACTACCGAAGCCCACGCGCCTACAGCCCATGCTCCGCAACAAGAGAGGCCACCGCGATGAGAAGCCCGCACACCGCAACCAAGAGTAGACCCCGCTAGCCGCAACTAGAGAAAGCCCGTGCACACCAATGAGGACCCAGTGCAGCCAAAAAAATAAATACGTAGAATAAATAAGTTCAATCAATCAATCAATCAATAAACGTAAATTAAAAAAAAAAAACAAACAAAAAAACAGAACACCTAATGCAGGTGGGAAGGTGGGAGGGACACTGTAAAGGTCATCTATGCTACATGTACAAGAACCCCGAGAGCACACCAATAGGTACCACATTTTTCACTGCTGTAGCCGAGCATTCCCCCTGTACTACCACACTGTAGCACTCCCTTCCCTCGTCTACTGCTACAGTCTCTTTGGAAGGTGTTTCAGAACTCTTGTTATGAGAGTGCCAGTTGAACTGTCCTCACTTCCGTCATTTATACCAGGATTTAAGACCTTGTGGTCCGAGATCCTGTCCAGAGAGCAAGCAGGCTAAGACTCTGTCTTTGTTTCTATATTTCATCAGAAAGGGCTCTACCCCCTCTCCTAGTTCATGGTGTGAAGTGTTCTTAGCCTCTCGGGAAAGTGGGGAGAATTCAAAGGACTCTCTATGAGAATGCTAGGCTTTGTAAAACATTTCAGTTTTTTAAAAAGAAGACTCATTTTGTATTGGACTTACAACAGTCCTATGAGATACAAAGAGAGCCAAGGATCAGTGACATGAAATGATCACCAGTAAGAATTACAACAGTCACCGCTTACCTCGTAGCATAGGGCACACTGTCCATGATCCTTAAGAAGAGTTAGTAGAAATGCCTTGCCCATCTTGCCCCTGAACCCCTTGAAAGGTACACGACTGCTGTGTTGGTGTTTAGGGGGAGCATCTCACTTACCCGGGACTGACTTCAACCTTGATTCCTCTGTAGTGATGGAGACTTCCCCGCTGATGAAAAATTCCCTGGGATTGCAACCTCCAAGCCAGACCGCTTTCCTATGGAATGACAGAGAACTTCAGAGAACTTGTCAAGATGAAACACCAGTCAGTCTGCGGGAGAAAGGGAAGAAGAGAACGATGGAAATCGTTTCTGGGAAACTATTTTTACATTATGTTTTGTTTGTTCCTGGTAAATAAACTGAAATCTTCTTAACATTCAAACAAAATCTAAACCACTAAATTCAACAACACAGGAGTATAACTTTTGAAAAAAATTTCTTTGGCTGCGCAGCATGTGGGATCTTAGCTCCCCAACCAGGGATTGAACCCACGCCTGCTGCATTGGAAGCGCAGAGTCTTCACCACTGGACCACCAGGGAAGTCCCAGGAATAGAACTTTTAAAGGAGAAGGTATAAACCCCTGGGTTATATGAACTGGAGATTTTTAGTAAGAAGTCAATAGATCTTTTGTTAGGCACATTTTATGTTAGGCTGTCTCCCTGCACAGGACGCAGGCGCCTTGAAAATGGAAATCACATCCCTCTATAGTACGTCCCTCTTCTTTCTGCTTTGCAGTTTGCTGCTCCACTTGTTCAACCCCACCTAGTAATAACCTATACTTCCCTTGTTCCTGTTTTCCCATCTGGAAAACAGACAAAAGGCAACCAAACAACGCAAAGGTCTCAACAAATAAGGGATACCCAAAACCAGAGATGGCCAGAACTTCTGTATCCCTCATGAAACCTAGCCCGGTGTTCAATACTTAGGTATCATTAATACATGCGTGTTGACTGAAACAGTTGAAACGCAATTCTTCCACTTCCCAGTTTAGTTTTAGTCCTCATACAAAACCTGATCATCAAATTCCTTAATGCTAGGAATCACAGTGAAAAATAATTTCTCAACTGACTTCTGTCAGATGAGTGAGAACTAAGGTTAATTCAGTGTATCTGAAGCATAGAAAGTGAGGGCAAACGTGGCACAAGATGGGGCTAGAGAAGCAGAGAGGATTCTAGAGCACGCAGAGTCTTAAAGGCCACCAGTGTGTTTTCTATTCTCAAAACAATGTTTGTGAGCGATGTTTATGAGCAATGTTCCAACTTGCTTTGAAGCTTTCTTGTGTGAAGAATGGATTGGAGGGAAACAAGATATATGGACACTAGTTAGGACCTAATCGCAACAGACAGGCAAGTTCAGTATTAGGATGTTGAGGGAGAGCTGACAGATTCCAAAGAAATTCAGGAGATAAACTGAAGCGGGCTTCATGGGGTATGAGATGGAGGAAAGGAAGGTCTTAGGGAATTAAAGGGTTTACTGCACACATGAGCAGAGTCTCAAAATTAATCATTTGAACGTACAGAGGGGGATCGATCTCCCAAATGACACCGGTTAGGAAGCAACGGTACGCCCTGTAGAATTCCTAGAGACAGCACAAATCAACTGTTTCGATGGAAAATTCGGCGGGACCCTTGATTTCCATGGGAATATAGAGAAAAGAGACACTGATCTGGCTTGCAGGTATTTAGGAAGTTGTTAGCCTGACATCACATACTAGTCTCATGTAAGTAGGCCGTCTGAAGTATGAAGCTTAGGGGAAAAACCTTGAAGAAAACTTAAAAGCTTAAGCCACACCTCTATACTACACCACCTTTCACAGTTTCTTCTCAGATAAGCAGCATCCCCATCAGTGAAGAAACTCACATCCCATAATAGGAACAACAGGCCTAAAAATTAAATGTGTGTCTTTGGAGGTCCCATCTATGCGATATCTTCCTGGTACCAGAAAAGTCCCCAGGAAGATCGATCTTTGCACCCCTGAAAGCTTACCACCAAGGAAAATGACTAGGTCCATAGATTTCCTCCCTCAAACCAGCCTACCTCACACATAAATCACTAGCAACTCAGCCCTTAACTCACATTATCACAGTCACAAGAGTGGTTAGGGAGAAAAGCACTAACCAGGGGAACTAACACAGAGGCAATCCAGGCCAAGCTGGGCTGGTGGCAGATATCTGCTCCTTACGCTCGGGTGCATAATGCGACTCACCACAATGCCTTTTTCACAGACCCTTTTTAAAGTTTCTCCACAAAATCCAACAGCTCAAGTTAGCTCATGACGCTTCAAGGTAAACAATCGTCAAGAGAAAAACATGCAATATGTCTTACAATGTTGGATTCCTTACAAATAGGACAAGGAAATAACCATGTAGACAAAACCAGAGCATTTGAAAACATCTGCGTTCTACAAACATACCAGTGAATGCTATAAATAAGGTAATATGACATAAAACAAAATGAAAACTAGATGTGAGACTGTTCTCTTCAGTGTACAGACTTCATGGCAGTTGCTGCACGATCTAGCTACTTATATCTACAACTCTCTGTTCTGTTAATACAAAATGAGGCCCAAGTGTGTCAACTTGTTTCCCACAGAAACCAAAAAACCTACATGCATCTCTTTTCTCCGGTGCCCTTTCACCTTACCTGCTCCCAGTTCTCCACCAATGTCCTCCTCTTTCTCTAATTATTCTCCTCTTCATTGTGCTTGGCCTTGCACCCAAGCATGCAAGACAGAGAGTCCTAGAGGTCCGAGATTCTAGAGGGGCTGTTTGCAAGGGGGAGGAGATTACGGTAACTGCCACACTGTATATACTTCTGTGCAAAGAAAGAGGGACAGTGTTCAGAATGTCTCTCACATATAAAAAGAGCTGGATGGCAGGATACCTGTGTGGCCCAAGGAACTAGAGCTAGCAAATCATGGGCAAAACAATTGCAACCAAAGGCTGGAAGAGGAAAGGTCTGCAACCAGCTCTGTCTCCTGGCTCTCTGGTATTTGCTGCCAATGGGCAGAGTCTATTTCGTGAAGCATCAAGCACTGAAAAGAAGACTCCTGCTGCTGGAAGTTGACAGGAAGGAACATCCAATGCAAGATCAAGGCTTGTCCTAGAAGCAATGCCCATAATGGAAGAAAAAAAAAAAAAAAAAAGAAAGCGGAAGAGAAATGTTAAGTCGCAAGTCCAACCTGGCCCCCAGCCTAGCCCAGCCCAAGGAAGGTAGGAGTCAAGGAGAAGAAACTAAAAGAGAAGAGCCTTGGACCACAACATTCTCCACAGGGTACACTCAACAAACTTCACCCTGCTCTTTAACCAAGTTACAACTGTAATAGTTCAAACTACATGGCTCTTTCCTTCCTAAGGATACTAGTTAAATAAGATCTATATAGCTCTAAGTATATGATACATAAAATAGAATACTCTGTAGAATATAAGTAACTGTTAGTTAATTATATTAATGAACGTCTGTAAGAAATGTTGCAATGATTTCCCTAATGGAAGAGCCTGGGGGAGGTAAATCTGTCTTCTAGGATTTCCTCCCCAGAGCTCAGAAATTGAGGGGTTGTTTTAGCTCTCCTACGCTCTCTTCACCCAAGCCCGCCCTCCTGTTGGGGATCGGACCTCCCTATTGGCTAGCTCATACCTTTCAACTGCCTGCTTTGTGACATCACTCTCCTACCAAACCTACTACCACTTGGTAGAGGTCTTGGGGTTTCCGTGGAGCCGTTTGGACCAGTAACCAGTGACCTTTGTACTGGACACGTGCGCCGTTCAGCTGCAGCCACTCAGACATCCTCTAGTGTTGTCTCCTCATCCCTTGTACCTGCAGTTGATGTCTCCTCTTCTCTGACCATGTCAGGTAAGAAAAGAAACTTTGGAAAGTTTTGCGTTCGATTTCTTTTGCCCCTAAATTGAGGAGGAGATTCAAAATAGCGTGGAATAATGAGGGAAAGTATTGAACTACAAGTCTGGAGACCTAATTTCAGTTTTGACTTTGACGTTTACTGTCTGTGTGACTTTGGACAAATCACTGACTGCCTCACAAAGCCTGCTGCTTTCCTTATCTGTTACGTTAGGATACCACATTGGGTTGATCACTCTGATCCCCTTCTTTTCCAATATTGAGCCTTAAAGGGTACCCATGTAGAAAATGAAATCAGAGACTTCTCAAAAGAGTGTTTCAACAGAAACATAGAAAAGCCAGGTGACACAGAAAACTAGCGATATATACCAAGATGTTTCATCTCCAATGGTCTCCCTCCACTAGTATTTCGACTAGTTGAAAAGAGAGAATAGGGAGAGAGGATGGAGAGTACTGGGCTATATAGGGAGGCACAGAGTCAAACGTAAGCAAGTTTAGGATTGTTTTCATTAGCACAGGCCAACAGGAACCAAGAGATGGGAAAAAAATATAAGAATGAAGAGGGAAAGCATAGAGGAGCTCTCAAGAAAGAGGCAGTTTGCCATGGAATGTTGATGGGAGCCAAAGATTTTAAATTAAAGCAGAAACAGCACAGAGGGAAATCTGCTCAGAGCAGGGCAAAACAAAGCTGATGGTAGCAAATCCTTACATTAACAGACTAAGAAGGAAAGTAAGGCCAGAACAGGGGATCACCAGGAAGGGCAGCCTATCAGAAAAGTCATACTCCGTTTTCTTTCTTTTATTGCCTCTCTGAATACAGCTGGCACTTGACAGTTTGGAATAGAAACATTTTAGAAGTATGTTTTAGAAATGATGCTTCCTAGAAACCAGAAACCAAAGTGGTTATCTAGGGGGCTGCTTTTCAGTGTTCTATTCTTTCTAATTTTTAAACTAGGTAGACATTTGACCAATTAAACATTTTAAATGATATCTTCTACATTGAATCAGAAGGACTATTTCCTTTGTGTGATATGTAGCTTCTAAGGCAAGGTTGCTTTTCAATTTTTACAGTTATTTCCTTCCTAACACAGAGAGCACATTGATCAACAGCCATCGTTCGCTTGTAGATCTTAGCTACCGGAGAAGAAAAAGAAAAAGTCAAGCCCCCACATCTCTAATTCCCCATTTAGGGAATTCCCTGGCGGTCCAGCGCTTAGGACTCGGTGCTTTCACGGCCAGGGCCACGCGGCGCGGCAAAAGAAAAAAAGAAAACACAAACATCCACGTTTATCTAAAACAATGTTGTGGAGTCCTTTGGATTTTCTTACATTTGAAAATCTTTTTTAATTGGATTCTAGGGATGATGGTTTTTTGAGGTCTTGGGATGTCATCTTCTTGGATGTGGAAGATGATTCTAAGTTCTAGGATAAATACAAAAACCTTCTTGATACTTTTTAAGCTTCCTTTCTGCTTATTATATGAGTTATATTCATGGAAAGATATATTTCTCCTAGGCTTAATACCTGTTACTTGCTGGGTAAAAATATGAATGAGCACAATAATGAAACTCTTTTACACTTACTATTTTGCTGTCTGCTTTGTACCGGTTTTCATTGAAATACTTGTCTATATATGTTGTGGCTACCTATACATTCACATTTGTTGCATTCTGTTGCTTGTTGTGCATTTTTTACTGATTTATCGTCTCTGTCTGTATGCATTGGCTAGGAATTCATTCACCTCTATCACCTCCATCGTGTTTTTTGGTTAATAGTATTCACTAAAATAGAGTGGGCAAAATTCACTTTCATAATATTGCATGTATGGTACAGAATGTCATTTGTTAGTAAATTCATTAGGCTTTGATACTTGCCCACATACCCCAGTTTTCATTAATATCTATGGATTTCTTTTTCGTTACGTAACATGTTTTTCATGATTTTTCTTTGTCTTTCTAGAACTTATTGTATCTTCCTCCATATAAATCATACGCAATAGATCAGCTTATTCATCTATTAATTATTACTGCTATTATTATTGGTGGTGGTGTTATAACCACTTTATAGATGAGTAATCTGAAGTAATCAGATAACTTTTCTCTTTCCAAAAGCACTTAAGAAATCCACTTTCGGGTAATCATTTTGAGGTAGGATGAGAAACCAGGCTTGAAGAGGGCAAACATGACTCTTTCAGTTCACCAGTTGGACTGAGCTATACGTCAACTCTAGGTAATAGCGTGGGAACTGCACAAGCAAAGGGAGACACTGAAGATGACAATGGTAATGGCCGTACTGTTTTCTAATGGACAAAAAAAATGCTTATATTATAAGTTCTATTTCTCCTGCTTTCTGGCACTATCATGCTCAGAGTGGAGTCCTGGCAAGGAAGTCAGGATACTTAGGTTCTGAAACCTGGTAATGACACTAACATAATGAGAGAACCTGAACAAGTCAACCCGACCTCTCTGAGCCTCAGTTTCCTTACTCGTGAAATGAGACTGAAAAAAGAGAAAGTTCTCTAAGGGCCTCCTAGTTCTAAAATGCTTCCAGTCTAGGAAATAGCATAGAAGTCAATACGAGTGCAGGCTGAAGGGAAAGACAGGGCAGGGAGAAGGTTGCTTCCAGCCTAGAGAACAATGTCTGAACCATACCACTTGGCTCTTCTGCCCATCTGTGCCCAAGATGGGAGCACAGGCAGTTAATACAGAAGAGTGGAAAACTGCTCAGTCCTTACAGCCATCATTAACTGTCTGATTTTGGGTTTCTCAGGAAGGGTCGATAGTAGAGGTGTCCTGAGAGCAAGAACCTTAAGATAATGCTGTTCCTCAAACGTAGTGAGAATTTCTCAACCTCCCTGAGTTTTTCATGACCCTCTTGTTCTTACAGAAAATTTCCAAAATCCATCTCTACTTGGAACTCTAAATTCTCTGCAGCATTCTCTTCCTGTGGTGAGCAATGCAACTTCCCTAACACGAAGTGTCTGCAACTTCTCCAGAGTCTCTGCCCCTGCCGTCAGTTCGGCATCGGCTACCGGTACCTCTTTCCAGACACTCATGGGTAGTGCCTACCTTTACCAACATTCCAGCACGACTATGTTATCTGGAGTTACTGACCACAGCCAGATCTCCACTTCAGCTCCTTCCTATCCAGGTGTTCTTGAGTGGGACATCACAGGAAGCACTGAAAAGAATTCCTCTTCACTCGGAGACTTTACTCTGGCACTCACTGACCGGCACCCAGCTGCTTCCTCCATGTTTATGGCAGCCCAGTATGATAAAACTTCAGACGCCAATAACATGGTCCCTCTATATCCATCACTTTCTGCCAGGCTTGCTCAGGGAGCACCATCTCAGATTCCAAATCAGGGGCATAGCCGCCTGTCACTTCCCTACCAGGAAGGAAGCCAGGTATATTACTATAACCAAGGCACACTGGGGTCTTCACTGTATGGAGAACTTGGCTCCTGCCCGCAATCCTATGGCTCCGCGTCATACACAGGAAGTAGGGCCTCTGCGCAACCAGAAATGGGAATGGGACTGAAGGAGATTCAGCCCACAAATATCCGACCACCAGCTTCCACCTCTGCAATCTGCCACCCTGTGTCTGCTCAACGCATCACAGAAACAAGTTTTCAAGGTGAGTATACAAACGGCAGAGAAAGCTGAAGAATGAGGTCGGCATTCACAAATGGGGTCAAATCGACAGCTGGGAAGGGGTGTAGAGACAGGTAGAATTTAGATCCTGAGCCTTTAGTAACCACTACCTTCGCTCAGTGCCCTCTGTTTTTAGACTCTATGTAAGAACACCTAGGGCTTCCCTGGTGGCGCCGTGGTTAAGAATCCACCTGCCAATGCAATGCGGGGGACACGGGTTCGAGCCCTGGTCTGGGAAGATCCCACATGCCGTGGAGCAACTAAGCCCATGTGCCACAACGACTGAGCCTGCATTCTAGAGCCCGTGAGCCGCAACTACCGAAGCCCACGCGCCTAGAGCGCATGCTCCGCAACAAGAGAAGCCCGCACAGCGCAACCAAGAGTAGACCCCGCTAGCCGCAACTAGAGAAAGCCCGTGCACAGCAATGAAGACCCTGTGCAGCCAAAAAAATAAATACGTAGAATAAATAAGTTCAAACAATCAATCAATAAATAAACGTAAATTAAAAAAAAACAAAAAAACAAAAAAACAAAAAGAACACCTAATGCAGGTGGGAAGGTGGCAGGGACACTGTAAAGGTCATCTATGCTACATGTACAAGAACCCCGAGAGCACACCAATAGGTACCACATTTTTCACTGCTGTAGCCGAGCATTCCCCCTGTACTACCACACTGTAGCACTCCCTTCCCTCGTCTACTGCTACAGTCTCTTTGGAAGGTGTCTCAGAACTCTTGTTATGAGAGTGCCAGTTGAAGTGTCCTCACTTCCGTCATTTATACCAGGATTTAAGACCTTGTGGTCCGAGATCCTGTCCAGAGAGCAAGCAGGCTAAGACTCTGTCTTTGTTTCTGTATTTCATCAGAAAGGGCTCTACCCCCTCTCCTAGTTCATGGTGTGAAGTGTTCTTAGCCTCTCGGGAAAGTGGGGAGAATTGAAAGGACTCTATATGAGAATGCTAGGCTTTGTAAAACATTTCAGTTGTTTAAAAAGAAGACTCATTTTGTATTGGACTTACAACAGTCCTATGAGATACAAAGAGAGCCAAGGATCAGTGACATGAAATGATCACCAGTTAAGCATTACAACAGTCACCGCTTACCTCGTAGCATAGGGCACTGTCCATGATCCTTAAGAAGAGTTAGTAGAAATGCCTTGCCCATCTTGCCCCTGAACCCCTTGAAAGGTACATGACTGCTGTGTTGGTGTTTAGGGGGAGCATCTCATTTACCAGGGACTGACTTCTCCCTTGATCCCTTTGTAGTGATGGAGCCTTCCCTGGTGATGAAAAATTCCCTGGGATTGCAACCTCCAAGCCAGACGTTTTGTGTGACACAAACTCAAGAACTCCCCAAGTCCTGCAGTAGCAGAAACAGTCACATACTTGAGAGTAACCCACCATCTGAACTTGGGGACATTTCAGTGACAGCTCCAGTCCAGAGTGCCAGGCGTCTCCTGGCCCTGCCTCCAGCTCCAAGCCAGGGACAAACAGAGAGTAAGAACGTGGAGGATATCAAAACCAAGCTGTCAAAGCCTCTGGAGGCCTACCAGATCCCAATAGAAAACCAAGATCCTCCACTACTCCCTTTGGGAATCCCTGATATTCCCCAGCCGCTGGCCTGCACCGATCCCCTCAGCCAAGAGGAGCAGCCTGGTTCTGAAAATGCTGATCTGGGAGAGAACAGCCTGAGTCGTCAGGACCTAGGGACACTTGAAAATGGGACTGAACCTAGCAGTGGTCTTGCAGACATTACTACACTGGCGGAGGATATTCACCTTCCCCAGCTCTTTAATTCTTGGAAAGATCTTGATCGATCCCAAGGTCCCAACGTGATCAAAGCTGAAGACACCAGAGCCATTAAGGTGAATCAGGTGCAGGAAAAGCCAAGTGTCGTAAAGGTTCCCTCTGATCAACCCAGGAAGAACAAACAGAAAGCCGCTGAGCCTATCGGTGGTGCTCCCAAGGCCAAAATCCAGCCAAAGGATCCAGAGTGCCTGTTAGGGGGAGAAGCGGTTATATGCACTGCTGCAGTCAGTGACAGGGCTCCTGCGAACACGGCCAAGCACTCTCAAGGCAAACCTCAGAAAGCTGCATCCGGAAAGATCAGCAAAACTGAGAGCCATGGGCAGGAAAAGACCAAAAGGACCAGAGGAAGAAACAAGGCTGAAGAGAACAAGCAGTCAGGGAACAAAGTCAAGGCAGAAGACAAGCCAGCAATCCCCAACACGAAGCGAAAGGAACACCAAACTGAGCTTCGCCAAGAGAGCTTTCAAAAGCCTCGAACCTCCCTTGGCGTGCGCATGCTGGAGTCTGTGAAGGTTCTTCATGCGCTGGGGAAGAAGAATGAGACGAAAACTGGGCTCTCTTCCTGTCGGCTCTTGGGAAATTCAAGCAACCCCAAAGACCCCCAGCCACCCCCAGCGATCCAGCCACGGCGGCATACCCCACGTGAGGGTAAGAGGCCTGAGAAAACGCAAGTCCAAGCCCAGAAACCAGACAGCAGTGCTGAAACAGAGTGTCCATCTCCATCCCAGTGTGAGCGGCCTCCTCCTGGGAAGGTCAAGTTGATACCTCTGCCTTTTTCTGCCTGGGACAAGCCTCAAGCTCGACCCGCTCCTCGGAGGCCACAGTCTCTGGCCTCACATCGGCCTGCTGTGGCTTACCGTGCCCAGCCTGGTTCTACTGACTCAGCTCAACCTGCTGCAGTCAATTCATCCCAGCCAGCTCCTGCCTCTTTGCCAGGTCCCGCCAAACCAGCTCAGCCAACTGTGGCCAACCCAACCCAACCGGCTTGGACCAACCATACCCAGCCTCGTGTCCCTCAGCCTGCTGCTCCTAGGCCTGCACCCTACAAAACTTCATCTGGCGCTTCTCTCCAGCGCGAGCCTGTTCCCCCTGCTGTGACTAAGCGCCAGTCCCCACCCAAGCTCCAAACCCAACTTCTACTCCAAGACTTCAGCAAGCAACGAGTTCCATGGAGGGAACCCAACGTGCCTGAGCCAGTCATGTCAAAGCCCATCGAACAAGAGCAGAGGCCAGAGCGAGAGGCCATGAAGAGGCGGGCTCAACAACAACGGGAGAATGCTGCCAGATACACCTCTTCGGGGAAGCTGCAATTTTTCACCCAGAGGGACAAAGAAATGGAAATTGCTGACTACTACGGATACGTCAGGTGACAGCTGCTAGGATTCTTGCTGCCACCTTGGCTACCAGCGGTTCTTCCATACATAGGTAAGATAGGTATAGAACCGAATAAGTAAATGGAATAGAATTAATAGATGAGTAATAAACCTTTCGAATTTTGAGATGCTGCTAACTGGGGCGTGAGAAAGGAAGGACTGAAAGTTGGATGGGAGAATGAAGGAAAGGGGTAAAAACTGAGGAAAGAGGAAGGAACTTGGCCCAGGGCTAGGAAGGCCAAAAGAGACGTATGGATTTAGGAAAGGAAGCAGGAGTGAGGATGAAATGGCAGAAGTAAAAAGCAGGGTCAGGGGTCTGGGTTGAAAGAACACAATTGGAGTAGAGTTGAAGGTGACAGGAGATGAGTCTAGGTTTACTAGGAGAAATAGAAACAAAGTCTCTCGGGGAGGTTGGCCTTAAGTCTCACAACCACCAGATAGGTATTTCAGAAAACAAGAGGTTCACGACACATCTCTGAAAGGTTTGAGTTGCCTTATTCAGGTGTGATTATAGTGGGGGAATAGGCAAATCTACCAGAGAAGTGGCTAGGGCTCAGAGTCCTCCTAGGGGCAGCTGACGACAGGGCCAGAGCCAAGGGAACTGCTGTATCAGGAGGCCCACGAACAAATCAGGGGCATAGCCGCCTGTCACTTCCCTACCAGGAAGGAAGCCAGGTATATTACTATAACCAAGGCACACTGGGGTCTTCACTGTATGGAGAACTTGGCTCCTGCCCGCAATCCTATGGCTCCGCGTCATACACAGGAAGTAGGGCCTCTGCGCAACCAGAAATGGGAATGGGACTGAAGGAGATTCAGCCCGCAAATATCCGACCACCAGCTTCCACCTCTGCAATCTGCCACCCTGTGTCTGCTCAACGCATCACAGAAACAAGTTTTCAAGGTGAGTATACAAACGGCAGAGAAAGTTGAAGAATGAGGTCGGCATTCACAAACGGGGTCAAATCGACAGCTGGGAAGGGGTGTAGAGACAGGTAGAATTTAGATCCTGAGCCTTTAATAACCACTACCTTCTCTCAGTGCTCTCTGTTTTTAGACTCTATATAAGAACAGCTAGGGCTTCCCTGGTGGCGCCTGCCAATGCAGGGGACACGGCTTCGAGCCCCGGTCTGCGAAGATCCCACATGCCGTGCAGCAACTAAGCGCATGTGCCACAACGACTGAGCCTGCATTCCAGAGCCCGTGAGCCGCAACTACCGAAGCCCACGCGCCTACAGCCCATGCTCCGCAACAAGAGAGGCCACCGCGATGAGAAGCCCGCACACCGCAACCAAGAGTAGATCCCGCTAGCCGCAACTAGAGAAAGCCCGTGCACACCAATGAGGACCCAGTGCAGCCAAAAAAATAAATACGTAGAATAAATAAGTTCAATCAATCAATCAATCAATAAACGTAAATTAAAAAAAAAAAACAAAGAAACAGAACACCTAATGCAGGTGGGAAGGTGGGAGGGACACTGTAAAGGTCATCTATGCTACATGTACAAGAACCCCGAGAGCACACCAATAGGTACCACATTTTTCACTGCTGTAGCCGAGCATTCCCCCTGTACTACCACACTGTAGCACTCCCTTCCCTCGTCTACCGCTACAGTCTCTTTGGAAGGTGTTTCAGAACTCTTGTTATGAGAGTGCCAGTTGAACTGTCCTCACTTCCGTCATTTATACCAGGATTTAAGACCTTGTGGTCCGAGATCCTGTCCAGAGAGCAAGCAGGCTAAGACTCTGTCTTTGTTTCTATATTTCATCAGAAAGGGCTCTACCCCCTCTCCTAGTTCATGGTGTGAACTAGTGTTCTTAGCCTCTCGGGAAAGTGGGGAGAATTCAAAGGACTCTCTATGAGAATGCTAGGCTTTGTAAAACATTTCAGTTTTTTAAAAAGAAGACTCATTTTGTATTGGACTTACAACAGTCCTATGAGATACAAAGAGAGCCAAGGATCAGTGACATGAAATGATCACCAGTAAGAATTACAACAGTCACCGCTTACCTCGTAGCATAGGGCACTGTCCATGATCCTTAAGAAGAGTTAGTAGAAATGCCTTGCCCATCTTGCCCCTGAACCCCTTGAAAGGTACACGACTGCTGTGTTGGTGTTTAGGGGGAGCATCTCACTTACCCGGGACTGACTTCAACCTTGATTCCTCTGTAGTGATGGAGACTTCCCCGCTGATGAAAAATTCCCTGGGATTGCAACCTCCAAGCCAGACCGCTTTCCTATGGAATGACAGAGAACTTCAGAGAACTTGTCAAGATGAAACACCAGTCTGCGGGAGAAAGGGAAGAAGAGAACGATGGAAATCGTTTCTGGGAAACTATTTTTACATTATGTTTTGTTTGTTCCTGGTAAATAAACTGAAATCTTCTTAACATTCAAACAAAATCTAAACCACTAAATTCAACAACACAGGAGTATAACTTTTGAAAAAAATTTCTTTGGCTGCGCAGCATGTGGGATCTTAGCTCCCCAACCAGGGATTGAACCCACGCCTGCTGCATTGGAAGCGCAGAGTCTTCACCACTGGACCACCAGGGAAGTCCCAGGAATAGAACTTTTAAAGGAGAAGGTATAAACCCCTGGGTTATATGAACTGGAGATTTTTAGTAAGAAGTCAATAGATCTTTTGTTAGGCACATTTTATGTTAGGCTGTCTCCCTGCACAGGACGCAGGCGCCTTGAAAATGGAAATCACATCCCTCTATAGTACGTCCCTCTTCTTTCTGCTTTGCAGTTTGCTGCTCCACTTGTTCAACCCCACCTAGTAATAACCTATACTTCCCTTGTTCCTGTTTTCCCATCTGGAAAACAGACAAAAGGCAACCAAACAACGCAAAGGTCTCAACAAATAAGGGATACCCAAAACCAGAGATGGCCAGAACTTCTGTATCCCTCATGAAACCTAGCCCGGTGTTCAATACTTAGGTATCATTAATACATGCGTGTTGACTGAAACAGTTGAAACGCAATTCTTCCACTTCCCAGTTTAGTTTTAGTCCTCATACAAAACCTGATCATCAAATTCCTTAATGCTAGGAATCACAGTGAAAAATAATTTCTCAACTGACTTCTGTCAGATGAGTGAGAACTAAGGTTAATTCAGTGTATCTGAAGCATAGAAAGTGAGGGCAAACGTGGCACAAGATGGGGCTAGAGAAGCAGAGAGGATTCTAGAGCACGCAGAGTCTTAAAGGCCACCAGTGTGTTTTCTATTCTCAAAACAATGTTTGTGAGCGATGTTTATGAGCAATGTTCCAACTTGCTTTGAAGCTTTCTTGTGTGAAGAATGGATTGGAGGGAAACAAGATATATGGACACTAGTTAGGACCTAATCGCAACAGACAGGCAAGTTCAGTATTAGGATGTTGAGGGAGAGCTGACAGATTCCAAAGAAATTCAGGAGATAAACTGAAGCGGGCTTCATGGGGTATGAGATGGAGGAAAGGAAGGTCTTAGGGAATTAAAGGGTTTACTGCACACATGAGCAGAGTCTCAAAATTAATCATTTGAACGTACAGAGGTGGATCTCCCAAATGACACCGGTTAGGAAGCAACGGTACGCCCTGTAGAATTCCTAGAGACAGCACAAATCAACTGTTTCGATGGAAAATTCGGCGGGACCCTTGATTTCCATGGGAATATAGAGAAAAGAGACACTGATCTGGCTTGCAGGTATTTAGGAAGTTGTTAGCCTGACATCACATACTAGTCTCATGTAAGTAGGCCGTCTGAAGTATGAAGCTTAGGGGAAAAACCTTGAAGAAAACTTAAAAGCTTAAGCCACACCTCTATACTACACCACCTTTCACAGTTTCTTCTCAGATAAGCAGCATCCCCATCAGTGAAGAAACTCACATCCCATAATAGGAACAACAGGCCTAAAAATTAAATGTGTGTCTTTGGAGGTCCCATCTATGCGATATCTTCCTGGTACCAGAAAAGTCCCCAGGAAGATCGATCTTTGCACCCCTGAAAGCTTACCACCAAGGAAAATGACTAGGTCCATAGATTTCCTCCCTCAAACCAGCCTACCTCACACATAAATCACTAGCAACTCAGCCCTTAACTCACATTATCACAGTCACAAGAGTGGTTAGGGAGAAAAGCACTAACCAGGGGAACTAACACAGAGGCAATCCAGGCCAAGCTGGGCTGGTGGCAGATATCTGCTCCTTACGCTCGGGTGCATAATGCGACTCACCACAATGCCTTTTTCACAGACCCTTTTTAAAGTTTCTCCACAAAATCCAACAGCTCAAGTTAGCTCATGACGCTTCAAGGTAAACAATCGTCAAGAGAAAAACATGCAATATGTCTTACAATGTTGGATTCCTTACAAATAGGACAAGGAAATAACCATGTAGACAAAACCAGAGCATTTGAAAACATCTGCGTTCTACAAACATACCAGTGAATGCTATAAATAAGGTAATATGACATAAAACAAAATGAAAACTAGATGTGAGACTGTTCTCTTCAGTGTACAGACTTCATGGCAGTTGCTGCACGATCTAGCTACTTATATCTACAACTCTCTGTTCTGTTAATACAAAATGAGGCCCAAGTGTGTCAACTTGTTTCCCACAGAAACCAAAAAACCTACATGCATCTCTTTTCTCCGGTGCCCTTTCACCTTACCTGCTCCCAGTTCTCCACCAATGTCCTCCTCTTTCTCTAATTATTCTCCTCTTCATTGTGCTTGGCCTTGCACCCAAGCATGCAAGACAGAGAGTCCTAGAGGTCCGAGATTCTAGAGGGGCTGTTTGCAAGGGGGAGGAGATTACGGTAACTGCCACACTGTATATACTTCTGTGCAAAGAAAGAGGGACAGTGTTCAGAATGTCTCTCACATATAAAAAGAGCTGGATGGCAGGATACCTGTGTGGCCCAAGGAACTAGAGCTAGCAAATCATGGGCAAAACAATTGCAACCAAAGGCTGGAAGAGGAAAGGTCTGCAACCAGCTCTGTCTCCTGGCTCTCTGGTATTTGCTGCCAATGGGCAGAGTCTATTTCGTGAAGCATCAAGCACTGAAAAGAAGACTCCTGCTGCTGGAAGTTGACAGGAAGGAACATCCAATGCAAGATCAAGGCTTGTCCTAGAAGCAATGCCCATAATGGAAGAAAAAAAAAAAAAAAAAAGAAAGCGGAAGAGAAATGTTAAGTCGCAAGTCCAACCTGGCCCCCAGCCTAGCCCAGCCCAAGGAAGGTAGGAGTCAAGGAGAAGAAACTAAAAGAGAAGAGCCTTGGACCACAACATTCTCCACAGGGTACACTCAACAAACTTCACCCTGCTCTTTAACCAAGTTACAACTGTAATAGTTCAAACTACATGGCTCTTTCCTTCCTAAGGATACTAGTTAAATAAGATCTATATAGCTCTAAGTATATGATACATAAAATAGAATACTCTGTAGAATATAAGTAACTGTTAGTTAATTATATTAATGAACGTCTGTAAGAAATGTTGCAATGATTTCCCTAATGGAAGAGCCTGGGGGAGGTAAATCTGTCTTCTAGGATTTCCTCCCCAGAGCTCAGAAATTGAGGGGTTGTTTTAGCTCTCCTACGCTCTCTTCACCCAAGCCCGCCCTCCTGTTGGGGATCGGACCTCCCTATTGGCTAGCTCATACCTTTCAACTGCCTGCTTTGTGACATCACTCTCCTACCAAACCTACTACCACTTGGTAGAGGTCTTGGGGTTTCCGTGGAGCCGTTTGGACCAGTAACCAGTGACCTTTGTACTGGACACGTGCGCCGTTCAGCTGCAGCCACTCAGACATCCTCTAGTGTTGTCTCCTCATCCCTTGTACCTGCAGTTGATGTCTCCTCTTCTCTGACCATGTCAGGTAAGAAAAGAAACTTTGGAAAGTTTTGCGTTCGATTTCTTTTGCCCCTAAATTGAGGAGGAGATTCAAAATAGCGTGGAATAATGAGGGAAAGTATTGAACTACAAGTCTGGAGACCTAATTTCAGTTTTGACTTTGACGTTTACTGTCTGTGTGACTTTGGACAAATCACTGACTGCCTCACAAAGCCTGCTGCTTTCCTTATCTGTTACGTTAGGATACCACATTGGGTTGATCACTCTGATCCCCTTCTTTTCCAATATTGAGCCTTAAAGGGTACCCATGTAGAAAATGAAATCAGAGACTTCTCAAAAGAGTGTTTCAACAGAAACATAGAAAAGCCAGGTGACACAGAAAACTAGCGATATATACCAAGATGTTTCATCTCCAATGGTCTCCCTCCACTAGTATTTCGACTAGTTGAAAAGAGAGAATAGGGAGAGAGGATGGAGAGTACTGGGCTATATAGGGAGGCACAGAGTCAAACGTAAGCAAGTTTAGGATTGTTTTCATTAGCACAGGCCAACAGGAACCAAGAGATGGGAAAAAAATATAAGAATGAAGAGGGAAAGCATAGAGGAGCTCTCAAGAAAGAGGCAGTTTGCCATGGAATGTTGATGGGAGCCAAAGATTTTAAATTAAAGCAGAAACAGCACAGAGGGAAATCTGCTCAGAGCAGGGCAAAACAAAGCTGATGGTAGCAAATCCTTACATTAACAGACTAAGAAGGAAAGTAAGGCCAGAACAGGGGATCACCAGGAAGGGCAGCCTATCAGAAAAGTCATACTCCGTTTTCTTTCTTTTATTGCCTCTCTGAATACAGCTGGCACTTGACAGTTTGGAATAGAAACATTTTAGAAGTATGTTTTAGAAATGATGCTTCCTAGAAACCAGAAACCAAAGTGGTTATCTAGGGGGCTGCTTTTCAGTGTTCTATTCTTTCTAATTTTTAAACTAGGTAGACATTTGACCAATTAAACATTTTAAATGATATCTTCTACATTGAATCAGAAGGACTATTTCCTTTGTGTGATATGTAGCTTCTAAGGCAAGGTTGCTTTTCAATTTTTACAGTTATTTCCTTCCTAACACAGAGAGCACATTGATCAACAGCCATCGTTCGCTTGTAGATCTTAGCTACCGGAGAAGAAAAAGAAAAAGTCAAGCCCCCACATCTCTAATTCCCCATTTAGGGAATTCCCTGGCGGTCCAGCGCTTAGGACTCGGTGCTTTCACGGCCAGGGCCACGCGGCGCGGCAAAAGAAAAAAAGAAAACACAAACATCCACGTTTATCTAAAACAATGTTGTGGAGTCCTTTGGATTTTCTTACATTTGAAAATCTTTTTTAATTGGATTCTAGGGATGATGGTTTTTTGAGGTCTTGGGATGTCATCTTCTTGGATGTGGAAGATGATTCTAAGTTCTAGGATAAATACAAAAACCTTCTTGATACTTTTTAAGCTTCCTTTCTGCTTATTATATGAGTTATATTCATGGAAAGATATATTTCTCCTAGGCTTAATACCTGTTACTTGCTGGGTAAAAATATGAATGAGCACAATAATGAAACTCTTTTACACTTACTATTTTGCTGTCTGCTTTGTACCGGTTTTCATTGAAATACTTGTCTATATATGTTGTGGCTACCTATACATTCACATTTGTTGCATTCTGTTGCTTGTTGTGCATTTTTTACTGATTTATCGTCTCTGTCTGTATGCATTGGCTAGGAATTCATTCACCTCTATCACCTCCATCGTGTTTTTTGGTTAATAGTATTCACTAAAATAGAGTGGGCAAAATTCACTTTCATAATATTGCATGTATGGTACAGAATGTCATTTGTTAGTAAATTCATTAGGCTTTGATACTTGCCCACATACCCCAGTTTTCATTAATATCTATGGATTTCTTTTTCGTTACGTAACATGTTTTTCATGATTTTTCTTTGTCTTTCTAGAACTTATTGTATCTTCCTCCATATAAATCATACGCAATAGATCAGCTTATTCATCTATTAATTATTACTGCTATTATTATTGGTGGTGGTGTTATAACCACTTTATAGATGAGTAATCTGAAGTAATCAGATAACTTTTCTCTTTCCAAAAGCACTTAAGAAATCCACTTTCGGGTAATCATTTTGAGGTAGGATGAGAAACCAGGCTTGAAGAGGGCAAACATGACTCTTTCAGTTCACCAGTTGGACTGAGCTATACGTCAACTCTAGGTAATAGCGTGGGAACTGCACAAGCAAAGGGAGACACTGAAGATGACAATGGTAATGGCCGTACTGTTTTCTAATGGACAAAAAAAATGCTTATATTATAAGTTCTATTTCTCCTGCTTTCTGGCACTATCATGCTCAGAGTGGAGTCCTGGCAAGGAAGTCAGGATACTTAGGTTCTGAAACCTGGTAATGACACTAACATAATGAGAGAACCTGAACAAGTCAACCCGACCTCTCTGAGCCTCAGTTTCCTTACTCGTGAAATGAGACTGAAAAAAGAGAAAGTTCTCTAAGGGCCTCCTAGTTCTAAAATGCTTCCAGTCTAGGAAATAGCATAGAAGTCAATACGAGTGCAGGCTGAAGGGAAAGACAGGGCAGGGAGAAGGTTGCTTCCAGCCTAGAGAACAATGTCTGAACCATACCACTTGGCTCTTCTGCCCATCTGTGCCCAAGATGGGAGCACAGGCAGTTAATACAGAAGAGTGGAAAACTGCTCAGTCCTTACAGCCATCATTAACTGTCTGATTTTGGGTTTCTCAGGAAGGGTCGATAGTAGAGGTGTCCTGAGAGCAAGAACCTTAAGATAATGCTGTTCCTCAAACGTAGTGAGAATTTCTCAACCTCCCTGAGTTTTTCATGACCCTCTTGTTCTTACAGAAAATTTCCAAAATCCATCTCTACTTGGAACTCTAAATTCTCTGCAGCATTCTCTTCCTGTGGTGAGCAATGCAACTTCCCTAACACGAAGTGTCTGCAACTTCTCCAGAGTCTCTGCCCCTGCCGTCAGTTCGGCATCGGCTACCGGTACCTCTTTCCAGACACTCATGGGTAGTGCCTACCTTTACCAACATTCCAGCACGACTATGTTATCTGGAGTTACTGACCACAGCCAGATCTCCACTTCAGCTCCTTCCTATCCAGGTGTTCTTGAGTGGGACATCACAGGAAGCACTGAAAAGAATTCCTCTTCACTCGGAGACTTTACTCTGGCACTCACTGACCGGCACCCAGCTGCTTCCTCCATGTTTATGGCAGCCCAGTATGATAAAACTTCAGACGCCAATAACATGGTCCCTCTATATCCATCACTTTCTGCCAGGCTTGCTCAGGGAGCACCATCTCAGATTCCAAATCAGGGGCATAGCCGCCTGTCACTTCCCTACCAGGAAGGAAGCCAGGTATATTACTATAACCAAGGCACACTGGGGTCTTCACTGTATGGAGAACTTGGCTCCTGCCCGCAATCCTATGGCTCCGCGTCATACACAGGAAGTAGGGCCTCTGCGCAACCAGAAATGGGAATGGGACTGAAGGAGATTCAGCCCACAAATATCCGACCACCAGCTTCCACCTCTGCAATCTGCCACCCTGTGTCTGCTCAACGCATCACAGAAACAAGTTTTCAAGGTGAGTATACAAACGGCAGAGAAAGCTGAAGAATGAGGTCGGCATTCACAAATGGGGTCAAATCGACAGCTGGGAAGGGGTGTAGAGACAGGTAGAATTTAGATCCTGAGCCTTTAGTAACCACTACCTTCGCTCAGTGCCCTCTGTTTTTAGACTCTATGTAAGAACACCTAGGGCTTCCCTGGTGGCGCCGTGGTTAAGAATCCACCTGCCAATGCAATGCGGGGGACACGGGTTCGAGCCCTGGTCTGGGAAGATCCCACATGCCGTGGAGCAACTAAGCCCATGTGCCACAACGACTGAGCCTGCATTCTAGAGCCCGTGAGCCGCAACTACCGAAGCCCACGCGCCTAGAGCGCATGCTCCGCAACAAGAGAAGCCCGCACAGCGCAACCAAGAGTAGACCCCGCTAGCCGCAACTAGAGAAAGCCCGTGCACAGCAATGAAGACCCTGTGCAGCCAAAAAAATAAATACGTAGAATAAATAAGTTCAAACAATCAATCAATAAATAAACGTAAATTAAAAAAAAACAAAAAAACAAAAAAACAAAAAGAACACCTAATGCAGGTGGGAAGGTGGCAGGGACACTGTAAAGGTCATCTATGCTACATGTACAAGAACCCCGAGAGCACACCAATAGGTACCACATTTTTCACTGCTGTAGCCGAGCATTCCCCCTGTACTACCACACTGTAGCACTCCCTTCCCTCGTCTACTGCTACAGTCTCTTTGGAAGGTGTCTCAGAACTCTTGTTATGAGAGTGCCAGTTGAAGTGTCCTCACTTCCGTCATTTATACCAGGATTTAAGACCTTGTGGTCCGAGATCCTGTCCAGAGAGCAAGCAGGCTAAGACTCTGTCTTTGTTTCTGTATTTCATCAGAAAGGGCTCTACCCCCTCTCCTAGTTCATGGTGTGAAGTGTTCTTAGCCTCTCGGGAAAGTGGGGAGAATTGAAAGGACTCTATATGAGAATGCTAGGCTTTGTAAAACATTTCAGTTGTTTAAAAAGAAGACTCATTTTGTATTGGACTTACAACAGTCCTATGAGATACAAAGAGAGCCAAGGATCAGTGACATGAAATGATCACCAGTTAAGCATTACAACAGTCACCGCTTACCTCGTAGCATAGGGCACTGTCCATGATCCTTAAGAAGAGTTAGTAGAAATGCCTTGCCCATCTTGCCCCTGAACCCCTTGAAAGGTACACGACTGCTGTGTTGGTGTTTAGGGGGAGCATCTCATTTACCAGGGACTGACTTCTCCCTTGATCCCTTTGTAGTGATGGAGACTTCCCTGGTGATGAAAAATTCCCTGGGATTGCAACCTCCAAGCCAGACGTTTTGTGTGACACAAACTCAAGAACTCCCCAAGTCCTGCAGTAGCAGAAACAGTCACATACTTGAGAGTAACCCACCATCTGAACTTGGGGACATTTCAGTGACAGCTCCAGTCCAGAGTGCCAGGCGTCTCCTGGCCCTGCCTCCAGCTCCAAGCCAGGGACAAACAGAGAGTAAGAACGTGGAGGATATCAAAACCAAGCTGTCAAAGCCTCTGGAGGCCTACCAGATCCCAATAGAAAACCAAGATCCTCCACTACTCCCTTTGGGAATCCCTGATATTCCCCAGCCGCTGGCCTGCACCGATCCCCTCAGCCAAGAGGAGCAGCCTGGTTCTGAAAATGCTGATCTGGGAGAGAACAGCCTGAGTCGTCAGGACCTAGGGACACTTGAAAATGGGACTGAACCTAGCAGTGGTCTTGCAGACATTACTACACTGGCGGAGGATATTCACCTTCCCCAGCTCTTTAATTCTTGGAAAGATCTTGATCGATCCCAAGGTCCCAACGTGATCAAAGCTGAAGACACCAGAGCCATTAAGGTGAATCAGGTGCAGGAAAAGCCAAGTGTCGTAAAGGTTCCCTCTGATCAACCCAGGAAGAACAAACAGAAAGCCTCTGAGCCTATCGGTGGTGCTCCCAAGGCCAAAATCCAGCCAAAGGATCCAGAGTGCCTGTTAGGGGGAGAAGCGGTTATATGCACTGCTGCAGTCAGTGACAGGGCTCCTGCGAACACGGCCAAGCACTCTCAAGGCAAACCTCAGAAAGCTGCATCCGGAAAGATCAGCAAAACTGAGAGCCATGGGCAGGAAAAGACCAAAAGGACCAGAGGAAGAAACAAGGCTGAAGAGAACAAGCAGTCAGGGAACAAAGTCAAGGCAGAAGACAAGCCAGCAATCCCCAACACGAAGCGAAAGGAACACCAAACTGAGCTTCGCCAAGAGAGCTTTCAAAAGCCTCGAACCTCCCTTGGCGTGCGCATGCTGGAGTCTGTGAAGGTTCTTCATGCGCTGGGGAAGAAGAATGAGACGAAAACTGGGCTCTCTTCCTGTCGGCTCTTGGGAAATTCAAGCAACCCCAAAGACCCCCAGCCACCCCCAGCGATCCAGCCACGGCGGCATACCCCACGTGAGGGTAAGAGGCCTGAGAAAACGCAAGTCCAAGCCCAGAAACCAGACAGCAGTGCTGAAACAGAGTGTCCATCTCCATCCCAGTGTGAGCGGCCTCCTCCTGGGAAGGTCAAGTTGATACCTCTGCCTTTTTCTGCCTGGGACAAGCCTCAAGCTCGACCCGCTCCTCGGAGGCCACAGTCTCTGGCCTCACATCGGCCTGCTGTGGCTTACCGTGCCCAGCCTGGTTCTACTGACTCAGCTCAACCTGCTGCAGTCAATTCATCCCAGCCAGCTCCTGCCTCTTTGCCAGGTCCCGCCAAACCAGCTCAGCCAACTGTGGCCAACCCAACCCAACCGGCTTGGACCAACCATACCCAGCCTCGTGTCCCTCAGCCTGCTGCTCCTAGGCCTGCACCCTACAAAACTTCATCTGGCGCTTCTCTCCAGCGCGAGCCTGTTCCCCCTGCTGTGACTAAGCGCCAGTCCCCACCCAAGCTCCAAACCCAACTTCTACTCCAAGACTTCAGCAAGCAACGAGTTCCATGGAGGGAACCCAACGTGCCTGAGCCAGTCATGTCAAAGCCCATCGAACAAGAGCAGAGGCCAGAGCGAGAGGCCATGAAGAGGCGGGCTCAACAACAACGGGAGAATGCTGCCAGATACACCTCTTCGGGGAAGCTGCAATTTTTCACCCAGAGGGACAAAGAAATGGAAATTGCTGACTACTACGGATACGTCAGGTGACAGCTGCTAGGATTCTTGCTGCCACCTTGGCTACCAGCGGTTCTTCCATACATAGGTAAGATAGGTATAGAACCGAATAAGTAAATGGAATAGAATTAATAGATGAGTAATAAACCTTTCCAATTTTGAGATGCTGCTAACTGGGGCGTGAGAAAGGAAGGACTGAAAGTTGGATGGGAGAATGAAGGAAAGGGGTAAAAACTGAGGAAAGAGGAAGGAACTTGGCCCAGGGCTAGGAAGGCCAAAAGAGACGTATGGATTTAGGAAAGGAAGCAGGAGTGAGGATGAAATGGCAGAAGTAAAAAGCAGGGTCAGGGGTCTGGGTTGAAAGAACACAATTGGAGTAGAGTTGAAGGTGACAGGAGATGAGTCTAGGTTTACTAGGAGAAATAGAAACAAAGTCTCTCGGGGAGGTTGGCCTTAAGTCTCACAACCACCAGATAGGTATTTCAGAAAACAAGAGGTTCACGACACATCTCTGAAAGGTTTGAGTTGCCTTATTCAGGTGTGATTATAGTGGGGGAATAGGCAAATCTACCAGAGAAGTGGCTAGGGCTCAGAGTCCTCCTAGGGGCAGCTGACGACAGGGCCAGAGCCAAGGGAACTGCTGTATCAGGAGGCCCACGAACAAATCAGGGGCATAGCCGCCTGTCACTTCCCTACCAGGAAGGAAGCCAGGTATATTACTATAACCAAGGCACACTGGGGTCTTCACTGTATGGAGAACTTGGCTCCTGCCCGCAATCCTATGGCTCCGCGTCATACACAGGAAGTAGGGCCTCTGCGCAACCAGAAATGGGAATGGGACTGAAGGAGATTCAGCCCGCAAATATCCGACCACCAGCTTCCACCTCTGCAATCTGCCACCCTGTGTCTGCTCAATGCATCACAGAAACAAGTTTTCAAGGTGAGTATACAAACGGCAGAGAAAGTTGAAGAATGAGGTCGGCATTCACAAACGGGGTCAAATCGACAGCTGGGAAGGGGTGTAGAGACAGGTAGAATTTAGATCCTGAGCCTTTAATAACCACTACCTTCTCTCAGTGCTCTCTGTTTTTAGACTCTATATAAGAACAGCTAGGGCTTCCCTGGTGGCGCCTGCCAATGCAGGGGACACGGCTTCCAGCCCCGGTCTGCGAAGATCCCACATGCCGTGCAGCAACTAAGCGCATGTGCCACAACGACTGAGCCTGCATTCCAGAGCCCGTGAGCCGCAACTACCGAAGCCCACGCGCCTACAGCCCATGCTCCGCAACAAGAGAGGCCACCGCGATGAGAAGCCCGCACACCGCAACCAAGAGTAGACCCCGCTAGCCGCAACTAGAGAAAGCCCGTGCACACCAATGAGGACCCAGTGCAGCCAAAAAAATAAATACGTAGAATAAATAAGTTCAATCAATCAATCAATCAATAAACGTAAATTAAAAAAAAAAAACAAACAAAAAAACAGAACACCTAATGCAGGTGGGAAGGTGGGAGGGACACTGTAAAGGTCATCTATGCTACATGTACAAGAACCCCAAGAGCACACCAATAGGTACCACATTTTTCACTGCTGTAGCCGAGCATTCCCCCTGTACTACCACACTGTAGCACTCCCTTCCCTCGTCTACTGCTACAGTCTCTTTGGAAGGTGTTTCAGAACTCTTGTTATGAGAGTGCCAGTTGAACTGTCCTCACTTCCGTCATTTATACCAGGATTTAAGACCTTGTGGTCCGAGATCCTGTCCAGAGAGCAAGCAGGCTAAGACTCTGTCTTTGTTTCTATATTTCATCAGAAAGGGCTCTACCCCCTCTCCTAGTTCATGGTGTGAACTAGTGTTCTTAGCCTCTCGGGAAAGTGGGGAGAATTCAAAGGACTCTCTATGAGAATGCTAGGCTTTGTAAAACATTTCAGTTTTTTAAAAAGAAGACTCATTTTGTATTGGACTTACAACAGTCCTATGAGATACAAAGAGAGCCAAGGATCAGTGACATGAAATGATCACCAGTAAGAATTACAACAGTCACCGCTTACCTCGTAGCATAGGGCACTGTCCATGATCCTTAAGAAGAGTTAGTAGAAATGCCTTGCCCATCTTGCCCCTGAACCCCTTGAAAGGTACACGACTGCTGTGTTGGTGTTTAGGGGGAGCATCTCACTTACCCGGGACTGACTTCAACCTTGATTCCTCTGTAGTGATGGAGACTTCCCCGCTGATGAAAAATTCCCTGGGATTGCAACCTCCAAGCCAGACCGCTTTCCTATGGAATGACAGAGAACTTCAGAGAACTTGTCAAGATGAAACACCAGTCAGTCTGCGGGAGAAAGGGAAGAAGAGAACGATGGAAATCGTTTCTGGGAAACTATTTTTACATTATGTTTTGTTTGTTCCTGGTAAATAAACTGAAATCTTCTTAACATTCAAACAAAATCTAAACCACTAAATTCAACAACACAGGAGTATAACTTTTGAAAAAAATTTCTTTGGCTGCGCAGCATGTGGGATCTTAGCTCCCCAGCCAGGGATTGAACCCACGCCTGCTGCATTGGAAGCGCAGAGTCTTCACCACTGGACCACCAGGGAAGTCCCAGGAATAGAACTTTTAAAGGAGAAGGTATAAACCCCTGGGTTATATGAACTGGAGATTTTTAGTAAGAAGTCAATAGATCTTTTGTTAGGCACATTTTATGTTAGGCTGTCTCCCTGCACAGGACGCAGGCGCCTTGAAAATGGAAATCACATCCCTCTATAGTACGTCCCTCTTCTTTCTGCTTTGCAGTTTGCTGCTCCACTTGTTCAACCCCACCTAGTAATAACCTATACTTCCCTTGTTCCTGTTTTCCCATCTGGAAAACAGACAAAAGGCAACCAAACAACGCAAAGGTCTCAACAAATAAGGGATACCCAAAACCAGAGATGGCCAGAACTTCTGTATCCCTCATGAAACCTAGCCCGGTGTTCAATACTTAGGTATCATTAATACATGCGTGTTGACTGAAACAGTTGAAACGCAATTCTTCCACTTCCCAGTTTAGCTTTAGTCCTCATACAAAACCTGATCATCAAATTCCTTAATGCTAGGAATCACAGTGAAAAATAATTTCTCAACTGACTTCTGTCAGATGAGTGAGAACTAAGGTTAATTCAGTGTATCTGAAGCATAGAAAGTGAGGGCAAACGTGGCACAAGATGGGGCTAGAGAAGCAGAGAGGATTCTAGAGCACGCAGAGTCTTAAAGGCCACCAGTGTGTTTTCTATTCTCAAAACAATGTTTGTGAGCGATGTTTATGAGCAATGTTCCAACTTGCTTTGAAGCTTTCTTGTGTGAAGAATGGATTGGAGGGAAACAAGATATATGGACACTAGTTAGGACCTAATCGCAACAGACAGGCAAGTTCAGTATTAGGATGTTGAGGGAGAGCTGACAGATTCCAAAGAAATTCAGGAGATAAACTGAAGCGGGCTTCATGGGGTATGAGATGGAGGAAAGGAAGGTCTTAGGGAATTAAAGGGTTTACTGCACACATGAGCAGAGTCTCAAAATTAATCATTTGAACGTACAGAGGTGGATCTCCCAAATGACACCGGTTAGGAAGCAACGGTACGCCCTGTAGAATTCCTAGAGACAGCACAAATCAACTGTTTCGATGGAAAATTCGGCGGGACCCTTGATTTCCATGGGAATATAGAGAAAAGAGACACTGATCTGGCTTGCAGGTATTTAGGAAGTTGTTAGCCTGACATCACATACTAGTCTCATGTAAGTAGGCCGTCTGAAGTATGAAGCTTAGGGGAAAAACCTTGAAGAAAACTTAAAAGCTTAAGCCACACCTCTATACTACACCACCTTTCACAGTTTCTTCTCAGATAAGCAGCATCCCCATCAGTGAAGAAACTCACATCCCATAATAGGAACAACAGGCCTAAAAATTAAATGTGTGTCTTTGGAGGTCCCATCTATGCGATATCTTCCTGGTACCAGAAAAGTCCCCAGGAAGATCGATCTTTGCACCCCTGAAAGCTTACCACCAAGGAAAATGACTAGGTCCATAGATTTCCTCCCTCAAACCAGCCTACCTCACACATAAATCACTAGCAACTCAGCCCTTAACTCACATTATCACAGTCACAAGAGTGGTTAGGGAGAAAAGCACTAACCAGGGGAACTAACACAGAGGCAATCCAGGCCAAGCTGGGCTGGTGGCAGATATCTGCTCCTTACGCTCGGGTGCATAATGCGACTCACCACAATGCCTTTTTCACAGACCCTTTTTAAAGTTTCTCCACAAAATCCAACAGCTCAAGTTAGCTCATGACGCTTCAAGGTAAACAATCGTCAAGAGAAAAACATGCAATATGTCTTACAATGTTGGATTCCTTACAAATAGGACAAGGAAATAACCATGTAGACAAAACCAGAGCATTTGAAAACATCTGCGTTCTACAAACATACCAGTGAATGCTATAAATAAGGTAATATGACATAAAACAAAATGAAAACTAGATATGAGACTGTTCTCTTCAGTGTACAGACTTCATGGCAGTTGCTGCACGATCTAGCTACTTATATCTACAACTCTCTGTTCTGTTAATACAAAATGAGGCCCAAGTGTGTCAACTTGTTTCCCACAGAAACCAAAAAACCTACATGCATCTCTTTTCTCCGGTGCCCTTTCACCTTACCTGCTCCCAGTTCTCCACCAATGTCCTCCTCTTTCTCTAATTATTCTCCTCTTCATTGTGCTTGGCCTTGCACCCAAGCATGCAAGACAGAGAGTCCTAGAGGTCCGAGATTCTAGAGGGGCTGTTTGCAAGGGGGAGGAGATTACGGTAACTGCCACACTGTATATACTTCTGTGCAAAGAAAGAGGGACAGTGTTCAGAATGTCTCTCACATATAAAAAGAGCTGGATGGCAGGATACCTGTGTGGCCCAAGGAACTAGAGCTAGCAAATCATGGGCAAAACAATTGCAACCAAAGGCTGGAAGAGGAAAGGTCTGCAACCAGCTCTGTCTCCTAGCTCTCTGGTATTTGCTGCCAATGGGCAGAGTCTATTTCGTGAAGCATCAAGCACTGAAAAGAAGACTCCTGCTGCTGGAAGTTGACAGGAAGGAACATCCAATGCAAGATCAAGGCTTGTCCTAGAAGCAATGCCCATAATGGAAGAAAAAAAAAAAAAAAAAAGAAAGCGGAAGAGAAATGTTAAGTCGCAAGTCCAACCTGGCCCCCAGCCTAGCCCAGCCCAAGGAAGGTAGGAGTCAAGGAGAAGAAACTAAAAGAGAAGAGCCTTGGACCACAACATTCTCCACAGGGTACACTCAACAAACTTCACCCTGCTCTTTAACCAAGTTACAACTGTAATAGTTCAAACTAAATGGCTCTTTCCTTCCTAAGGATACTAGTTAAATAAGATCTATATAGCTCTAAGTATATGATACATAAAATAGAATACTCTGTAGAATATAAGTAACTGTTAGTTAATTATATTAATGAACGTCTGTAAGAAATGTTGCAATGATTTCCCTAATGGAAGAGCCTGGGGGAGGTAAATCTGTCTTCTAGGATTTCCTCCCCAGAGCTCAGAAATTGAGGGGTTGTTTTAGCTCTCCTACGCTCTCTTCACCCAAGCCCGCCCTCCTGTTGGGGATCGGACCTCCCTATTGGCTAGCTCATACCTTTCAACTGCCTGCTTTGTGACATCACTCTCCTACCAAACCTACTACCACTTGGTAGAGGTCTTGGGGTTTCCGTGGAGCCGTTTGGACCAGTAACCAGTGACCTTTGTACTGGACACGTGCGCCGTTCAGCTGCAGCCACTCAGACATCCTCTAGTGTTGTCTCCTCATCCCTTGTACCTGCAGTTGATGTCTCCTCTTCTCTGACCATGTCAGGTAAGAAAAGAAACTTTGGAAAGTTTTGCGTTCGATTTCTTGTGCCCCTAAATTGAGGAGGAGATTCAAAATAGCGTGGAATAATGAGGGAAAGTATTGAACTACAAGTCTGGAGACCTAATTTCAGTTTTGACTTTGACGTTTACTGTCTGTGTGACTTTGGACAAATCACTGACTGCCTCACAAAGCCTGCTGCTTTCCTTATCTGTTACGTTAGGATACCACATTGGGTTGATCACTCTGATCCCCTTCTTTTCCAATATTGAGCCTTAAAGGGTACCCATGTAGAAAATGAAATCAGAGACTTCTCAAAAGAGTGTTTCAACAGAAACATAGAAAAGCCAGGTGACACAGAAAACTAGCGATATATACCAAGATGTTTCATCTCCAATGGTCTCCCTCCACTAGTATTTCGACTAGTTGAAAAGAGAGAATAGGGAGAGAGGATGGAGAGTACTGGGCTATATAGGGAGGCACAGAGTCAAACGTAAGCAAGTTTAGGATTGTTTTCATTAGCACAGGCCAACAGGAACCAAGAGATGGGAAAAAAATATAAGAATGAAGAGGGAAAGCATAGAGGAGCTCTCAAGAAAGAGGCAGTTTGCCATGGAATGTTGATGGGAGCCAAAGATTTTAAATTAAAGCAGAAACAGCACAGAGGGAAATCTGCTCAGAGCAGGGCAAAACAAAGCTGATGGTAGCAAATCCTTACATTAACAGACTAAGAAGGAAAGTAAGGCCAGAACAGGGGATCACCAGGAAGGGCAGCCTATCAGAAAAGTCATACTCCGTTTTCTTTCTTTTATTGCCTCTCTGAATACAGCTGGCACTTGACAGTTTGGAATAGAAACATTTTAGAAGTATGTTTTAGAAATGATGCTTCCTAGAAACCAGAAACCAAAGTGGTTATCTAGGGGGCTGCTTTTCAGTGTTCTATTCTTTCTAATTTTTAAACTAGGTAGACATTTGACCAATTAAACATTTTAAATGATATCTTCTACATTGAATCAGAAGGACTATTTCCTTTGTGTGATATGTAGCTTCTAAGGCAAGGTTGCTTTTCAATTTTTACAGTTATTTCCTTCCTAACACAGAGAGCACATTGATCAACAGCCATCGTTCGCTTGTAGATCTTAGCTACCGGAGAAGAAAAAGAAAAAGTCAAGCCCCCACATCTCTAATTCCCCATTTAGGGAATTCCCTGGCGGTCCAGCGCTTAGGACTCGGTGCTTTCACGGCCAGGGCCACGCGGCGCGGCAAAAGAAAAAAAGAAAACACAAACATCCACGTTTATCTAAAACAATGTTGTGGAGTCCTTTGGATTTTCTTACATTTGAAAATCTTTTTTAATTGGATTCTAGGGATGATGGTTTTTTGAGGTCTTGGGATGTCATCTTCTTGGATGTGGAAGATGATTCTAAGTTCTAGGATAAATACAAAAACCTTCTTGATACTTTTTAAGCTTCCTTTCTGCTTATTATATGAGTTATATTCATGGAAAGATATATTTCTCCTAGGCTTAATACCTGTTACTTGCTGGGTAAAAATATGAATGAGCACAATAATGAAACTCTTTTACACTTACTATTTTGCTGTCTGCTTTGTACCGGTTTTCATTGAAATACTTGTCTATATATGTTGTGGCTACCTATACATTCACATTTGTTGCATTCTGTTGCTTGTTGTGCATTTTTTACTGATTTATCGTCTCTGTCTGTATGCATTGGCTAGGAATTCATTCACCTCTATCACCTCCATCGTGTTTTTTGGTTAATAGTATTCACTAAAATAGAGTGGGCAAAATTCACTTTCATAATATTGCATGTATGGTACAGAATGTCATTTGTTAGTAAATTCATTAGGCTTTGATACTTGCCCACATACCCCAGTTTTCATTAATATCTATGGATTTCTTTTTCGTTACGTAACATGTTTTTCATGATTTTTCTTTGTCTTTCTAGAACTTATTGTATCTTCCTCCATATAAATCATACGCAATAGATCAGCTTATTCATCTATTAATTATTACTGCTATTATTATTGGTGGTGGTGTTATAACCACTTTATAGATGAGTAATCTGAAGTAATCAGATAACTTTTCTCTTTCCAAAAGCACTTAAGAAATCCACTTTCGGGTAATCATTTTGAGGTAGGATGAGAAACCAGGCTTGAAGAGGGCAAACATGACTCTTTCAGTTCACCAGTTGGACTGAGCTATACGTCAACTCTAGGTAATAGCGTGGGAACTGCACAAGCAAAGGGAGACACTGAAGATGACAATGGTAATGGCCGTACTGTTTTCTAATGGACAAAAAAAATGCTTATATTATAAGTTCTATTTCTCCTGCTTTCTGGCACTATCATGCTCAGAGTGGAGTCCTGGCAAGGAAGTCAGGATACTTAGGTTCTGAAACCTGGTAATGACACTAACATAATGAGAGAACCTGAACAAGTCAACCCGACCTCTCTGAGCCTCAGTTTCCTTACTCGTGAAATGAGACTGAAAAAAGAGAAAGTTCTCTAAGGGCCTCCTAGTTCTAAAATGCTTCCAGTCTAGGAAATAGCATAGAAGTCAATACGAGTGCAGGCTGAAGGGAAAGACAGGGCAGGGAGAAGGTTGCTTCCAGCCTAGAGAACAATGTCTGAACCATACCACTTGGCTCTTCTGCCCATCTGTGCCCAAGATGGGAGCACAGGCAGTTAATACAGAAGAGTGGAAAACTGCTCAGTCCTTACAGCCATCATTAACTGTCTGATTTTGGGTTTCTCAGGAAGGGTCGATAGTAGAGGTGTCCTGAGAGCAAGAACCTTAAGATAATGCTGTTCCTCAAACGTAGTGAGAATTTCTCAACCTCCCTGAGTTTTTCATGACCCTCTTGTTCTTACAGAAAATTTCCAAAATCCATCTCTACTTGGAACTCTAAATTCTCTGCAGCATTCTCTTCCTGTGGTGAGCAATGCAACTTCCCTAACACGAAGTGTCTGCAACTTCTCCAGAGTCTCTGCCCCTGCCGTCAGTTCGGCATCGGCTACCGGTACCTCTTTCCAGACACTCATGGGTAGTGCCTACCTTTACCAACATTCCAGCACGACTATGTTATCTGGAGTTACTGACCACAGCCAGATCTCCACTTCAGCTCCTTCCTATCCAGGTGTTCTTGAGTGGGACATCACAGGAAGCACTGAAAAGAATTCCTCTTCACTCGGAGACTTTACTCTGGCACTCACTGACCGGCACCCAGCTGCTTCCTCCATGTTTATGGCAGCCCAGTATGATAAAACTTCAGACGCCAATAACATGGTCCCTCTATATCCATCACTTTCTGCCAGGCTTGCTCAGGGAGCACCATCTCAGATTCCAAATCAGGGGCATAGCCGCCTGTCACTTCCCTACCAGGAAGGAAGCCAGGTATATTACTATAACCAAGGCACACTGGGGTCTTCACTGTATGGAGAACTTGGCTCCTGCCCGCAATCCTATGGCTCCGCGTCATACACAGGAAGTAGGGCCTCTGCGCAACCGGAAATGGGAATGGGACTGAAGGAGATTCAGCCCACAAATATCCGACCACCAGCTTCCACCTCTGCAATCTGCCACCCTGTGTCTGCTCAACGCATCACAGAAACAAGTTTTCAAGGTGAGTATACAAACGGCAGAGAAAGCTGAAGAATGAGGTCGGCATTCACAAATGGGGTCAAATCGACAGCTGGGAAGGGGTGTAGAGACAGGTAGAATTTAGATCCTGAGCCTTTAGTAACCACTACCTTCGCTCAGTGCCCTCTGTTTTTAGACTCTATGTAAGAACACCTAGGGCTTCCCTGGTGGCGCCGTGGTTAAGAATCCACCTGCCAATGCAATGCGGGGGACACGGGTTCGAGCCCTGGTCTGGGAAGATCCCACATGCCGTGGAGCAACTAAGCCCATGTGCCACAACGACTGAGCCTGCATTCTAGAGCCCGTGAGCCGCAACTACCGAAGCCCACGCGCCTAGAGCGCATGCTCCGCAACAAGAGAAGCCCGCACAGCGCAACCAAGAGTAGACCCCGCTAGCCGCAACTAGAGAAAGCCCGTGCACAGCAATGAAGACCCTGTGCAGCCAAAAAAATAAATACGTAGAATAAATAAGTTCAAACAATCAATCAATAAATAAACGTAAATTAAAAAAAAACAAAAAAACAAAAAAACAAAAAGAACACCTAATGCAGGTGGGAAGGTGGCAGGGACACTGTAAAGGTCATCTATGCTACATGTACAAGAACCCCGAGAGCACACCAATAGGTACCACATTTTTCACTGCTGTAGCCGAGCATTCCCCCTGTACTACCACACTGTAGCACTCCCTTCCCTCGTCTACTGCTACAGTCTCTTTGGAAGGTGTCTCAGAACTCTTGTTATGAGAGTGCCAGTTGAAGTGTCCTCACTTCCGTCATTTATACCAGGATTTAAGACCTTGTGGTCCGAGATCCTGTCCAGAGAGCAAGCAGGCTAAGACTCTGTCTTTGTTTCTGTATTTCATCAGAAAGGGCTCTACCCCCTCTCCTAGTTCATGGTGTGAAGTGTTCTTAGCCTCTCGGGAAAGTGGGGAGAATTGAAAGGACTCTATATGAGAATGCTAGGCTTTGTAAAACATTTCAGTTGTTTAAAAAGAAGACTCATTTTGTATTGGACTTACAACAGTCCTATGAGATACAAAGAGAGCCAAGGATCAGTGACATGAAATGATCACCAGTTAAGCATTACAACAGTCACCGCTTACCTCGTAGCATAGGGCACTGTCCATGATCCTTAAGAAGAGTTAGTAGAAATGCCTTGCCCATCTTGCCCCTGAACCCCTTGAAAGGTACATGACTGCTGTGTTGGTGTTTAGGGGGAGCATCTCATTTACCAGGGACTGACTTCTCCCTTGATCCCTTTGTAGTGATGGAGCCTTCCCTGGTGATGAAAAATTCCCTGGGATTGCAACCTCCAAGCCAGACGTTTTGTGTGACACAAACTCAAGAACTCCCCAAGTCCTGCAGTAGCAGAAACAGTCACATACTTGAGAGTAACCCACCATCTGAACTTGGGGACATTTCAGTGACAGCTCCAGTCCAGAGTGCCAGGCGTCTCCTGGCCCTGCCTCCAGCTCCAAGCCAGGGACAAACAGAGAGTAAGAACGTGGAGGATATCAAAACCAAGCTGTCAAAGCCTCTGGAGGCCTACCAGATCCCAATAGAAAACCAAGATCCTCCACTACTCCCTTTGGGAATCCCTGATATTCCCCAGCCGCTGGCCTGCACCGATCCCCTCAGCCAAGAGGAGCAGCCTGGTTCTGAAAATGCTGATCTGGGAGAGAACAGCCTGAGTCGTCAGGACCTAGGGACACTTGAAAATGGGACTGAACCTAGCAGTGGTCTTGCAGACATTACTACACTGGCGGAGGATATTCACCTTCCCCAGCTCTTTAATTCTTGGAAAGATCTTGATCGATCCCAAGGTCCCAACGTGATCAAAGCTGAAGACACCAGAGCCATTAAGGTGAATCAGGTGCAGGAAAAGCCAAGTGTCGTAAAGGTTCCCTCTGATCAACCCAGGAAGAACAAACAGAAAGCCTCTGAGCCTATCGGTGGTGCTCCCAAGGCCAAAATCCAGCCAAAGGATCCAGAGTGCCTGTTAGGGGGAGAAGCGGTTATATGCACTGCTGCAGTCAGTGACAGGGCTCCTGCGAACACGGTCAAGCACTCTCAAGGCAAACCTCAGAAAGCTGCATCCGGAAAGATCAGCAAAACTGAGAGCCATGGGCAGGAAAAGACCAAAAGGACCAGAGGAAGAAACAAGGCTGAAGAGAACAAGCAGTCAGGGAACAAAGTCAAGGCAGAAGACAAGCCAGCAATCCCCAACACGAAGCGAAAGGAACACCAAACTGAGCTTCGCCAAGAGAGCTTTCAAAAGCCTCGAACCTCCCTTGGCGTGCGCATGCTGGAGTCTGTGAAGGTTCTTCATGCGCTGGGGAAGAAGAATGAGACGAAAACTGGGCTCTCTTCCTGTCGGCTCTTGGGAAATTCAAGCAACCCCAAAGACCCCCAGCCACCCCCAGCGATCCAGCCACGGCGGCATACCCCACGTGAGGGTAAGAGGCCTGAGAAAACGCAAGTCCAAGCCCAGAAACCAGACAGCAGTGCTGAAACAGAGTGTCCATCTCCATCCCAGTGTGAGCGGCCTCCTCCTGGGAAGGTCAAGTTGATACCTCTGCCTTTTTCTGCCTGGGAGAAGCCTCAAGCTCGACCCGCTCCTCGGAGGCCACAGTCTCTGGCCTCACATCGGCCTGCTGTGGCTTACCGTGCCCAGCCTGGTTCTACTGACTCAGCTCAACCTGCTGCAGTCAATTCATCCCAGCCAGCTCCTGCCTCTTTGCCAGGTCCCGCCAAACCAGCTCAGCCAACTGTGGCCAACCCAACCCAACCGGCTTGGACCAACCATACCCAGCCTCGTGTCCCTCAGCCTGCTGCTCCTAGGCCTGCACCCTACAAAACTTCATCTGGCGCTTCTCTCCAGCGCGAGCCTGTTCCCCCTGCTGTGACTAAGCGCCAGTCCCCACCCAAGCTCCAAACCCAACTTCTACTCCAAGACTTCAGCAAGCAACGAGTTCCATGGAGGGAACCCAACGTGCCTGAGCCAGTCATGTCAAAGCCCATCGAACAAGAGCAGAGGCCAGAGCGAGAGGCCATGAAGAGGCGGGCTCAACAACAACGGGAGAATGCTGCCAGATACACCTCTTCGGGGAAGCTGCAATTTTTCACCCAGAGGGACAAAGAAATGGAAATTGCTGACTACTACGGATACGTCAGGTGACAGCTGCTAGGATTCTTGCTGCCACCTTGGCTACCAGCGGTTCTTCCATACATAGGTAAGATAGGTATAGAACCGAATAAGTAAATGGAATAGAATTAATAGATGAGTAATAAACCTTTCGAATTTTGAGATGCTGCTAACTGGGGCGTGAGAAAGGAAGGACTGAAAGTTGGATGGGAGAATGAAGGAAAGGGGTAAAAACTGAGGAAAGAGGAAGGAACTTGGCCCAGGGCTAGGAAGGCCAAAAGAGACGTATGGATTTAGGAAAGGAAGCAGGAGTGAGGATGAAATGGCAGAAGTAAAAAGCAGGGTCAGGGGTCTGGGTTGAAAGAACACAATTGGAGTAGAGTTGAAGGTGACAGGAGATGAGTCTAGGTTTACTAGGAGAAATAGAAACAAAGTCTCTCGGGGAGGTTGGCCTTAAGTCTCACAACCACCAGATAGGTATTTCAGAAAACAAGAGGTTCACGACACATCTCTGAAAGGTTTGAGTTGCCTTATTCAGGTGTGATTATAGTGGGGGAATAGGCAAATCTACCAGAGAAGTGGCTAGGGCTCAGAGTCCTCCTAGGGGCAGCTGACGACAGGGCCAGAGCCAAGGGAACTGCTGTATCAGGAGGCCCACGAACAAATCAGGGGCATAGCCGCCTGTCACTTCCCTACCAGGAAGGAAGCCAGGTATATTACTATAACCAAGGCACACTGGGGTCTTCACTGTATGGAGAACTTGGCTCCTGCCCGCAATCCTATGGCTCCGCGTCATACACAGGAAGTAGGGCCTCTGCGCAACCAGAAATGGGAATGGGACTGAAGGAGATTCAGCCCGCAAATATCCGACCACCAGCTTCCACCTCTGCAATCTGCCACCCTGTGTCTGCTCAACGCATCACAGAAACAAGTTTTCAAGGTGAGTATACAAACGGCAGAGAAAGTTGAAGAATGAGGTCGGCATTCACAAACGGGGTCAAATCGACAGCTGGGAAGGGGTGTAGAGACAGGTAGAATTTAGATCCTGAGCCTTTAATAACCACTACCTTCTCTCAGTGCTCTCTGTTTTTAGACTCTATATAAGAACAGCTAGGGCTTCCCTGGTGGCGCCTGCCAATGCAGGGGACACGGCTTCCAGCCCCGGTCTGCGAAGATCCCACATGCCGTGCAGCAACTAAGCGCATGTGCCACAACGACTGAGCCTGCATTCCAGAGCCCGTGAGCCGCAACTACCGAAGCCCACGCGCCTACAGCCCATGCTCCGCAACAAGAGAGGCCACCGCGATGAGAAGCCCGCACACCGCAACCAAGAGTAGACCCCGCTAGCCGCAACTAGAGAAAGCCCGTGCACACCAATGAGGACCCAGTGCAGCCAAAAAAATAAATACGTAGAATAAATAAGTTCAATCAATCAATCAATCAATAAACGTAAATTAAAAAAAAAAAACAAAGAAACAGAACACCTAATGCAGGTGGGAAGGTGGGAGGGACACTGTAAAGGTCATCTATGCTACATGTACAAGAACCCCGAGAGCACACCAATAGGTACCACATTTTTCACTGCTGTAGCCGAGCATTCCCCCTGTACTACCACACTGTAGCACTCCCTTCCCTCGTCTACTGCTACAGTCTCTTTGGAAGGTGTTTCAGAACTCTTGTTATGAGAGTGCCAGTTGAACTGTCCTCACTTCCGTCATTTATACCAGGATTTAAGACCTTGTGGTCCGAGATCCTGTCCAGAGAGCAAGCAGGCTAAGACTCTGTCTTTGTTTCTATATTTCATCAGAAAGGGCTCTACCCCCTCTCCTAGTTCATGGTGTGAACTAGTGTTCTTAGCCTCTCGGGAAAGTGGGGAGAATTCAAAGGACTCTCTATGAGAATGCTAGGCTTTGTAAAACATTTCAGTTTTTTAAAAAGAAGACTCATTTTGTATTGGACTTACAACAGTCCTATGAGATACAAAGAGAGCCAAGGATCAGTGACATGAAATGATCACCAGTAAGAATTACAACAGTCACCGCTTACCTCGTAGCATAGGGCACTGTCCATGATCCTTAAGAAGAGTTAGTAGAAATGCCTTGCCCATCTTGCCCCTGAACCCCTTGAAAGGTACACGACTGCTGTGTTGGTGTTTAGGGGGAGCATCTCACTTACCCGGGACTGACTTCAACCTTGATTCCTCTGTAGTGATGGAGACTTCCCCGCTGATGAAAAATTCCCTGGGATTGCAACCTCCAAGCCAGACCGCTTTCCTATGGAATGACAGAGAACTTCAGAGAACTTGTCAAGATGAAACACCAGTCAGTCTGCGGGAGAAAGGGAAGAAGAGAACGATGGAAATCGTTTCTGGGAAACTATTTTTACATTATGTTTTGTTTGTTCCTGGTAAATAAACTGAAATCTTCTTAACATTCAAACAAAATCTAAACCACTAAATTCAACAACACAGGAGTATAACTTTTGAAAAAAATTTCTTTGGCTGCGCAGCATGTGGGATCTTAGCTCCCCAACCAGGGATTGAACCCACGCCTGCTGCATTGGAAGCGCAGAGTCTTCACCACTGGACCACCAGGGAAGTCCCAGGAATAGAACTTTTAAAGGAGAAGGTATAAACCCCTGGGTTATATGAACTGGAGATTTTTAGTAAGAAGTCAATAGATCTTTTGTTAGGCACATTTTATGTTAGGCTGTCTCCCTGCACAGGACGCAGGCGCCTTGAAAATGGAAATCACATCCCTCTATAGTACGTCCCTCTTCTTTCTGCTTTGCAGTTTGCTGCTCCACTTGTTCAACCCCACCTAGTAATAACCTATACTTCCCTTGTTCCTGTTTTCCCATCTGGAAAACAGACAAAAGGCAACCAAACAACGCAAAGGTCTCAACAAATAAGGGATACCCAAAACCAGAGATGGCCAGAACTTCTGTATCCCTCATGAAACCTAGCCCGGTGTTCAATACTTAGGTATCATTAATACATGCGTGTTGACTGAAACAGTTGAAACGCAATTCTTCCACTTCCCAGTTTAGTTTTAGTCCTCATACAAAACCTGATCATCAAATTCCTTAATGCTAGGAATCACAGTGAAAAATAATTTCTCAACTGACTTCTGTCAGATGAGTGAGAACTAAGGTTAATTCAGTGTATCTGAAGCATAGAAAGTGAGGGCAAACGTGGCACAAGATGGGGCTAGAGAAGCAGAGAGGATTCTAGAGCACGCAGAGTCTTAAAGGCCACCAGTGTGTTTTCTATTCTCAAAACAATGTTTGTGAGCGATGTTTATGAGCAATGTTCCAACTTGCTTTGAAGCTTTCTTGTGTGAAGAATGGATTGGAGGGAAACAAGATATATGGACACTAGTTAGGACCTAATCGCAACAGACAGGCAAGTTCAGTATTAGGATGTTGAGGGAGAGCTGACAGATTCCAAAGAAATTCAGGAGATAAACTGAAGCGGGCTTCATGGGGTATGAGATGGAGGAAAGGAAGGTCTTAGGGAATTAAAGGGTTTACTGCACACATGAGCAGAGTCTCAAAATTAATCATTTGAACGTACAGAGGTGGATCTCCCAAATGACACCGGTTAGGAAGCAACGGTACGCCCTGTAGAATTCCTAGAGACAGCACAAATCAACTGTTTCGATGGAAAATTCGGCGGGACCCTTGATTTCCATGGGAATATAGAGAAAAGAGACACACTGATCTGGCTTGCAGGTATTTAGGAAGTTGTTAGCCTGACATCACATACTAGTCTCATGTAAGTAGGCCGTCTGAAGTATGAAGCTTAGGGGAAAAACCTTGAAGAAAACTTAAAAGCTTAAGCCACACCTCTATACTACACCACCTTTCACAGTTTCTTCTCAGATAAGCAGCATCCCCATCAGTGAAGAAACTCACATCCCATAATAGGAAAAACAGGCCTAAAAATTAAATGTGTGTCTTTGGAGGTCCCATCTATGCGATATCTTCCTGGTACCAGAGAAGTCCCCAGGAAGATCGATCTTTGCACCCCTGAAAGCTTACCACCAAGGAAAATGACTAGGTCCATAGATTTCCTCCCTCAAACCAGCCTACCTCACACATAAATCACTAGCAACTCAGCCCTTAACTCACATTATCACAGTCACAAGAGTGGTTAGGGAGAAAAGCACTAACCAGGGGAACTAACACAGAGGCAATCCAGGCCAAGCTGGGCTGGTGGCAGATATCTGCTCCTTACGCTCGGGTGCATAATGCGACTCACCACAATGCCTTTTTCACAGACCCTTTTTAAAGTTTCTCCACAAAATCCAACAGCTCAAGTTAGCTCATGACGCTTCAAGGTAAACAATCGTCAAGAGAAAAACATGCAATATGTCTTACAATGTTGGATTCCTTACAAATAGGACAAGGAAATAACCATGTAGACAAAACCAGAGCATTTGAAAACATCTGCGTTCTACAAACATACCAGTGAATGCTATAAATAAGGTAATATGACATAAAACAAAATGAAAACTAGATGTGAGACTGTTCTCTTCAGTGTACAGACTTCATGGCAGTTGCTGCACGATCTAGCTACTTATATCTACAACTCTCTGTTCTGTTAATACAAAATGAGGCCCAAGTGTGTCAACTTGTTTCCCACAGAAACCAAAAAACCTACATGCATCTCTTTTCTCCGGTGCCCTTTCACCTTACCTGCTCCCAGTTCTCCACCAATGTCCTCCTCTTTCTCTAATTATTCTCCTCTTCATTGTGCTTGGCCTTGCACCCAAGCATGCAAGACAGAGAGTCCTAGAGGTCCGAGATTCTAGAGGGGCTGTTTGCAAGGGGGAGGAGATTACGGTAACTGCCACACTGTATATACTTCTGTGCAAAGAAAGAGGGACAGTGTTCAGAATGTCTCTCACATATAAAAAGAGCTGGATGGCAGGATACCTGTGTGGCCCAAGGAACTAGAGCTAGCAAATCATGGGCAAAACAATTGCAACCAAAGGCTGGAAGAGGAAAGGTCTGCAACCAGCTCTGTCTCCTGGCTCTCTGGTATTTGCTGCCAATGGGCAGAGTCTATTTCGTGAAGCATCAAGCACTGAAAAGAAGACTCCTGCTGCTGGAAGTTGACAGGAAGGAACATCCAATGCAAGATCAAGGCTTGTCCTAGAAGCAATGCCCATAATGGAAGAAAAAAAAAAAAAAAAAAGAAAGCGGAAGAGAAATGTTAAGTCGCAAGTCCAACCTGGCCCCCAGCCTAGCCCAGCCCAAGGAAGGTAGGAGTCAAGGAGAAGAAACTAAAAGAGAAGAGCCTTGGACCACAACATTCTCCACAGGGTACACTCAACAAACTTCACCCTGCTCTTTAACCAAGTTACAACTGTAATAGTTCAAACTAAATGGCTCTTTCCTTCCTAAGGATACTAGTTAAATAAGATCTATATAGCTCTAAGTATATGATACATAAAATAGAATACTCTGTAGAATATAAGTAACTGTTAGTTAATTATATTAATGAACGTCTGTAAGAAATGTTGCAATGATTTCCCTAATGGAAGAGCCTGGGGGAGGTAAATCTGTCTTCTAGGATTTCCTCCCCAGAGCTCAGAAATTGAGGGGTTGTTTTAGCTCTCCTACGCTCTCTTCACCCAAGCCCGCCCTCCTGTTGGGGATCGGACCTCCCTATTGGCTAGCTCATACCTTTCAACTGCCTGCTTTGTGACATCACTCTCCTACCAAACCTACTACCACTTGGTAGAGGTCTTGGGGTTTCCGTGGAGCCGTTTGGACCAGTAACCAGTGACCTTTGTACTGGACACGTGCGCCGTTCAGCTGCAGCCACTCAGACATCCTCTAGTGTTGTCTCCTCATCCCTTGTACCTGCAGTTGATGTCTCCTCTTCTCTGACCATGTCAGGTAAGAAAAGAAACTTTGGAAAGTTTTGCGTTCGATTTCTTTTGCCCCTAAATTGAGGAGGAGATTCAAAATAGCGTGGAATAATGAGGGAAAGTATTGAACTACAAGTCTGGAGACCTAATTTCAGTTTTGACTTTGACGTTTACTGTCTGTGTGACTTTGGACAAATCACTGACTGCCTCACAAAGCCTGCTGCTTTCCTTATCTGTTACGTTAGGATACCACATTGGGTTGATCACTCTGATCCCCTTCTTTTCCAATATTGAGCCTTAAAGGGTACCCATGTAGAAAATGAAATCAGAGACTTCTCAAAAGAGTGTTTCAACAGAAACATAGAAAAGCCAGGTGACACAGAAAACTAGCGATATATACCAAGATGTTTCATCTCCAATGGTCTCCCTCCACTAGTATTTCGACTAGTTGAAAAGAGAGAATAGGGAGAGAGGATGGAGAGTACTGGGCTATATAGGGAGGCACAGAGTCAAACGTAAGCAAGTTTAGGATTGTTTTCATTAGCACAGGCCAACAGGAACCAAGAGATGGGAAAAAAATATAAGAATGAAGAGGGAAAGCATAGAGGAGCTCTCAAGAAAGAGGCAGTTTGCCATGGAATGTTGATGGGAGCCAAAGATTTTAAATTAAAGCAGAAACAGCACAGAGGGAAATCTGCTCAGAGCAGGGCAAAACAAAGCTGATGGTAGCAAATCCTTACATTAACAGACTAAGAAGGAAAGTAAGGCCAGAACAGGGGATCACCAGGAAGGGCAGCCTATCAGAAAAGTCATACTCCGTTTTCTTTCTTTTATTGCCTCTCTGAATACAGCTGGCACTTGACAGTTTGGAATAGAAACATTTTAGAAGTATGTTTTAGAAATGATGCTTCCTAGAAACCAGAAACCAAAGTGGTTATCTAGGGGGCTGCTTTTCAGTGTTCTATTCTTTCTAATTTTTAAACTAGGTAGACATTTGACCAATTAAACATTTTAAATGATATCTTCTACATTGAATCAGAAGGACTATTTCCTTTGTGTGATATGTAGCTTCTAAGGCAAGGTTGCTTTTCAATTTTTACAGTTATTTCCTTCCTAACACAGAGAGCACATTGATCAACAGCCATCGTTCGCTTGTAGATCTTAGCTACCGGAGAAGAAAAAGAAAAAGTCAAGCCCCACATCTCTAATTCCCCATTTAGGGAATTCCCTGGCGGTCCAGCGCTTAGGACTCGGTGCTTTCACGGCCAGGGCCACGCGGCGCGGCAAAAGAAAAAAAGAAAACACAAACATCCACATTTATCTAAAACAATGTTGTGGAGTCCTTTGGATTTTCTTACATTTGAAAATCTTTTTTAATTGGATTCTAGGGATGATGGTTTTTTGAGGTCTTGGGATGTCATCTTCTTGGATGTGGAAGATGATTCTAAGTTCTAGGATAAATACAAAAACCTTCTTGATACTTTTTAAGCTTCCTTTCTGCTTATTATATGAGTTATATTCATGGAAAGATATATTTCTCCTAGGCTTAATACCTGTTACTTGCTGGGTAAAAATATGAATGAGCACAATAATGAAACTCTTTTACACTTACTATTTTGCTGTCTGCTTTGTACCGGTTTTCATTGAAATACTTGTCTATATATGTTGTGGCTACCTATACATTCACATTTGTTGCATTCTGTTGCTTGTTGTGCATTTTTTACTGATTTATCGTCTCTGTCTGTATGCATTGGCTAGGAATTCATTCACCTCTATCACCTCCATCGTGTTTTTTGGTTAATAGTATTCACTAAAATAGAGTGGGCAAAATTCACTTTCATAATATTGCATGTATGGTACAGAATGTCATTTGTTAGTAAATTCATTAGGCTTTGATACTTGCCCACATACCCCAGTTTTCATTAATATCTATGGATTTCTTTTTCGTTACGTAACATGTTTTTCATGATTTTTCTTTGTCTTTCTAGAACTTATTGTATCTTCCTCCATATAAATCATACGCAATAGATCAGCTTATTCATCTATTAATTATTACTGCTATTATTATTGGTGGTGGTGTTATAACCACTTTATAGATGAGTAATCTGAAGTAATCAGATAACTTTTCTCTTTCCAAAAGCACTTAAGAAATCCACTTTCGGGTAATCATTTTGAGGTAGGATGAGAAACCAGGCTTGAAGAGGGCAAACATGACTCTTTCAGTTCACCAGTTGGACTGAGCTATACGTCAACTCTAGGTAATAGCGTGGGAACTGCACAAGCAAAGGGAGACACTGAAGATGACAATGGTAATGGCCGTACTGTTTTCTAATGGACAAAAAAAATGCTTATATTATAAGTTCTATTTCTCCTGCTTTCTGGCACTATCATGCTCAGAGTGGAGTCCTGGCAAGGAAGTCAGGATACTTAGGTTCTGAAACCTGGTAATGACACTAACATAATGAGAGAACCTGAACAAGTCAACCCGACCTCTCTGAGCCTCAGTTTCCTTACTCGTGAAATGAGACTGAAAAAAGAGAAAGTTCTCTAAGGGCCTCCTAGTTCTAAAATGCTTCCAGTCTAGGAAATAGCATAGAAGTCAATACGAGTGCAGGCTGAAGGGAAAGACAGGGCAGGGAGAAGGTTGCTTCCAGCCTAGAGAACAATGTCTGAACCATACCACTTGGCTCTTCTGCCCATCTGTGCCCAAGATGGGAGCACAGGCAGTTAATACAGAAGAGTGGAAAACTGCTCAGTCCTTACAGCCATCATTAACTGTCTGATTTTGGGTTTCTCAGGAAGGGTCGATAGTAGAGGTGTCCTGAGAGCAAGAACCTTAAGATAATGCTGTTCCTCAAACGTAGTGAGAATTTCTCAACCTCCCTGAGTTTTTCATGACCCTCTTGTTCTTACAGAAAATTTCCAAAATCCATCTCTACTTGGAACTCTAAATTCTCTGCAGCATTCTCTTCCTGTGGTGAGCAATGCAACTTCCCTAACACGAAGTGTCTGCAACTTCTCCAGAGTCTCTGCCCCTGCCGTCAGTTCGGCATCGGCTACCGGTACCTCTTTCCAGACACTCATGGGTAGTGCCTACCTTTACCAACATTCCAGCACGACTATGTTATCTGGAGTTACTGACCACAGCCAGATCTCCACTTCAGCTCCTTCCTATCCAGGTGTTCTTGAGTGGGACATCACAGGAAGCACTGAAAAGAATTCCTCTTCACTCGGAGACTTTACTCTGGCACTCACTGACCGGCACCCAGCTGCTTCCTCCATGTTTATGGCAGCCCAGTATGATAAAACTTCAGACGCCAATAACATGGTCCCTCTATATCCATCACTTTCTGCCAGGCTTGCTCAGGGAGCACCATCTCAGATTCCAAATCAGGGGCATAGCCGCCTGTCACTTCCCTACCAGGAAGGAAGCCAGGTATATTACTATAACCAAGGCACACTGGGGTCTTCACTGTATGGAGAACTTGGCTCCTGCCCGCAATCCTATGGCTCCGCGTCATACACAGGAAGTAGGGCCTCTGCGCAACCAGAAATGGGAATGGGACTGAAGGAGATTCAGCCCACAAATATCCGACCACCAGCTTCCACCTCTGCAATCTGCCACCCTGTGTCTGCTCAACGCATCACAGAAACAAGTTTTCAAGGTGAGTATACAAACGGCAGAGAAAGCTGAAGAATGAGGTCGGCATTCACAAATGGGGTCAAATCGACAGCTGGGAAGGGGTGTAGAGACAGGTAGAATTTAGATCCTGAGCCTTTAGTAACCACTACCTTCGCTCAGTGCCCTCTGTTTTTAGACTCTATGTAAGAACACCTAGGGCTTCCCTGGTGGCGCCGTGGTTAAGAATCCACCTGCCAATGCAATGCGGGGGACACGGGTTCGAGCCCTGGTCTGGGAAGATCCCACATGCCGTGGAGCAACTAAGCCCATGTGCCACAACGACTGAGCCTGCATTCTAGAGCCCGTGAGCCGCAACTACCGAAGCCCACGCGCCTAGAGCGCATGCTCCGCAACAAGAGAAGCCCGCACAGCGCAACCAAGAGTAGACCCCGCTAGCCGCAACTAGAGAAAGCCCGTGCACAGCAATGAAGACCCTGTGCAGCCAAAAAAATAAATACGTAGAATAAATAAGTTCAAACAATCAATCAATAAATAAACGTAAATTAAAAAAAAACAAAAAAACAAAAAAACAAAAAGAACACCTAATGCAGGTGGGAAGGTGGCAGGGACACTGTAAAGGTCATCTATGCTACATGTACAAGAACCCCGAGAGCACACCAATAGGTACCACATTTTTCACTGCTGTAGCCGAGCATTCCCCCTGTACTACCACACTGTAGCACTCCCTTCCCTCGTCTACTGCTACAGTCTCTTTGGAAGGTGTCTCAGAACTCTTGTTATGAGAGTGCCAGTTGAAGTGTCCTCACTTCCGTCATTTATACCAGGATTTAAGACCTTGTGGTCCGAGATCCTGTCCAGAGAGCAAGCAGGCTAAGACTCTGTCTTTGTTTCTGTATTTCATCAGAAAGGGCTCTACCCCCTCTCCTAGTTCATGGTGTGAAGTGTTCTTAGCCTCTCGGGAAAGTGGGGAGAATTGAAAGGACTCTATATGAGAATGCTAGGCTTTGTAAAACATTTCAGTTGTTTAAAAAGAAGACTCATTTTGTATTGGACTTACAACAGTCCTATGAGATACAAAGAGAGCCAAGGATCAGTGACATGAAATGATCACCAGTTAAGCATTACAACAGTCACCGCTTACCTCGTAGCATAGGGCACTGTCCATGATCCTTAAGAAGAGTTAGTAGAAATGCCTTGCCCATCTTGCCCCTGAACCCCTTGAAAGGTACACGACTGCTGTGTTGGTGTTTAGGGGGAGCATCTCATTTACCAGGGACTGACTTCTCCCTTGATCCCTTTGTAGTGATGGAGACTTCCCTGGTGATGAAAAATTCCCTGGGATTGCAACCTCCAAGCCAGACGTTTTGTGTGACACAAACTCAAGAACTCCCCAAGTCCTGCAGTAGCAGAAACAGTCACATACTTGAGAGTAACCCACCATCTGAACTTGGGGACATTTCAGTGACAGCTCCAGTCCAGAGTGCCAGGCGTCTCCTGGCCCTGCCTCCAGCTCCAAGCCAGGGACAAACAGAGAGTAAGAACGTGGAGGATATCAAAACCAAGCTGTCAAAGCCTCTGGAGGCCTACCAGATCCCAATAGAAAACCAAGATCCTCCACTACTCCCTTTGGGAATCCCTGATATTCCCCAGCCGCTGGCCTGCACCGATCCCCTCAGCCAAGAGGAGCAGCCTGGTTCTGAAAATGCTGATCTGGGAGAGAACAGCCTGAGTCGTCAGGACCTAGGGACACTTGAAAATGGGACTGAACCTAGCAGTGGTCTTGCAGACATTACTACACTGGCGGAGGATATTCACCTTCCCCAGCTCTTTAATTCTTGGAAAGATCTTGATCGATCCCAAGGTCCCAACGTGATCAAAGCTGAAGACACCAGAGCCATTAAGGTGAATCAGGTGCAGGAAAAGCCAAGTGTCGTAAAGGTTCCCTCTGATCAACCCAGGAAGAACAAACAGAAAGCCTCTGAGCCTATCGGTGGTGCTCCCAAGGCCAAAATCCAGCCAAAGGATCCAGAGTGCCTGTTAGGGGGAGAAGCGGTTATATGCACTGCTGCAGTCAGTGACAGGGCTCCTGCGAACACGGCCAAGCACTCTCAAGGCAAACCTCAGAAAGCTGCATCCGGAAAGATCAGCAAAACTGAGAGCCATGGGCAGGAAAAGACCAAAAGGACCAGAGGAAGAAACAAGGCTGAAGAGAACAAGCAGTCAGGGAACAAAGTCAAGGCAGAAGACAAGCCAGCAATCCCCAACACGAAGCGAAAGGAACACCAAACTGAGCTTCGCCAAGAGAGCTTTCAAAAGCCTCGAACCTCCCTTGGCGTGCGCATGCTGGAGTCTGTGAAGGTTCTTCATGCGCTGGGGAAGAAGAATGAGACGAAAACTGGGCTCTCTTCCTGTCGGCTCTTGGGAAATTCAAGCAACCCCAAAGACCCCCAGCCACCCCCAGCGATCCAGCCACGGCGGCATACCCCACGTGAGGGTAAGAGGCCTGAGAAAACGCAAGTCCAAGCCCAGAAACCAGACAGCAGTGCTGAAACAGAGTGTCCATCTCCATCCCAGTGTGAGCGGCCTCCTCCTGGGAAGGTCAAGTTGATACCTCTGCCTTTTTCTGCCTGGGACAAGCCTCAAGCTCGACCCGCTCCTCGGAGGCCACAGTCTCTGGCCTCACATCGGCCTGCTGTGGCTTACCGTGCCCAGCCTGGTTCTACTGACTCAGCTCAACCTGCTGCAGTCAATTCATCCCAGCCAGCTCCTGCCTCTTTGCCAGGTCCCGCCAAACCAGCTCAGCCAACTGTGGCCAACCCAACCCAACCGGCTTGGACCAACCATACCCAGCCTCGTGTCCCTCAGCCTGCTGCTCCTAGGCCTGCACCCTACAAAACTTCATCTGGCGCTTCTCTCCAGCGCGAGCCTGTTCCCCCTGCTGTGACTAAGCGCCAGTCCCCACCCAAGCTCCAAACCCAACTTCTACTCCAAGACTTCAGCAAGCAACGAGTTCCATGGAGGGAACCCAACGTGCCTGAGCCAGTCATGTCAAAGCCCATCGAACAAGAGCAGAGGCCAGAGCGAGAGGCCATGAAGAGGCGGGCTCAACAACAACGGGAGAATGCTGCCAGATACACCTCTTCGGGGAAGCTGCAATTTTTCACCCAGAGGGACAAAGAAATGGAAATTGCTGACTACTACGGATACGTCAGGTGACAGCTGCTAGGATTCTTGCTGCCACCTTGGCTACCAGCGGTTCTTCCATACATAGGTAAGATAGGTATAGAACCGAATAAGTAAATGGAATAGAATTAATAGATGAGTAATAAACCTTTCGAATTTTGAGATGCTGCTAACTGGGGCGTGAGAAAGGAAGGACTGAAAGTTGGATGGGAGAATGAAGGAAAGGGGTAAAAACTGAGGAAAGAGGAAGGAACTTGGCCCAGGGCTAGGAAGGCCAAAAGAGACGTATGGATTTAGGAAAGGAAGCAGGAGTGAGGATGAAATGGCAGAAGTAAAAAGCAGGGTCAGGGGTCTGGGTTGAAAGAACACAATTGGAGTAGAGTTGAAGGTGACAGGAGATGAGTCTAGGTTTACTAGGAGAAATAGAAACAAAGTCTCTCGGGGAGGTTGGCCTTAAGTCTCACAACCACCAGATAGGTATTTCAGAAAACAAGAGGTTCACGACACATCTCTGAAAGGTTTGAGTTGCCTTATTCAGGTGTGATTATAGTGGGGGAATAGGCAAATCTACCAGAGAAGTGGCTAGGGCTCAGAGTCCTCCTAGGGGCAGCTGACGACAGGGCCAGAGCAAAGGGAACTGCTGTATCAGGAGGCCCACGAACAAATCAGGGGCATAGCCGCCTGTCACTTCCCTACCAGGAAGGAAGCCAGGTATATTACTATAACCAAGGCACACTGGGGTCTTCACTGTATGGAGAACTTGGCTCCTGCCCGCAATCCTATGGCTCCGCGTCATACACAGGAAGTAGGGCCTCTGCGCAACCAGAAATGGGAATGGGACTGAAGGAGATTCAGCCCGCAAATATCCGACCACCAGCTTCCACCTCTGCAATCTGCCACCCTGTGTCTGCTCAATGCATCACAGAAACAAGTTTTCAAGGTGAGTATACAAACGGCAGAGAAAGTTGAAGAATGAGGTCGGCATTCACAAACGGGGTCAAATCGACAGCTGGGAAGGGGTGTAGAGACAGGTAGAATTTAGATCCTGAGCCTTTAATAACCACTACCTTCTCTCAGTGCTCTCTGTTTTTAGACTCTATATAAGAACAGCTAGGGCTTCCCTGGTGGCGCCTGCCAATGCAGGGGACACGGCTTCCAGCCCCGGTCTGCGAAGATCCCACATGCCGTGCAGCAACTAAGCGCATGTGCCACAACGACTGAGCCTGCATTCCAGAGCCCGTGAGCCGCAACTACCGAAGCCCACGCGCCTACAGCCCATGCTCCGCAACAAGAGAGGCCACCGCGATGAGAAGCCCGCACACCGCAACCAAGAGTAGACCGCGCTAGCCGCAACTAGAGAAAGCCCGTGCACACCAATGAGGACCCAGTGCAGCCAAAAAAATAAATACGTAGAATAAATAAGTTCAATCAATCAATCAATCAATAAACGTAAATTAAAAAAAAAAAAAAAACAAAAAAACAGAACACCTAATGCAGGTGGGAAGGTGGGAGGGACACTGTAAAGGTCATCTATGCTACATGTACAAGAACCCCAAGAGCACACCAATAGGTACCACATTTTTCACTGCTGTAGCCGAGCATTCCCCCTGTACTACCACACTGTAGCACTCCCTTCCCTCGTCTACTGCTACAGTCTCTTTGGAAGGTGTTTCAGAACTCTTGTTATGAGAGTGCCAGTTGAACTGTCCTCACTTCCGTCATTTATACCAGGATTTAAGACCTTGTGGTCCGAGATCCTGTCCAGAGAGCAAGCAGGCTAAGACTCTGTCTTTGTTTCTATATTTCATCAGAAAGGGCTCTACCCCCTCTCCTAGTTCATGGTGTGAAGTGTTCTTAGCCTCTCGGGAAAGTGGGGAGAATTCAAAGGACTCTCTATGAGAATGCTAGGCTTTGTAAAACATTTCAGTTTTTTAAAAAGAAGACTCATTTTGTATTGGACTTACAACAGTCCTATGAGATACAAAGAGAGCCAAGGATCAGTGACATGAAATGATCACCAGTAAGAATTACAACAGTCACCGCTTACCTCGTAGCATAGGGCACTGTCCATGATCCTTAAGAAGAGTTAGTAGAAATGCCTTGCCCATCTTGCCCCTGAACCCCTTGAAAGGTACACGACTGCTGTGTTGGTGTTTAGGGGGAGCATCTCACTTACCCGGGACTGACTTCAACCTTGATTCCTCTGTAGTGATGGAGACTTCCCCGCTGATGAAAAATTCCCTGGGATTGCAACCTCCAAGCCAGACCGCTTTCCTATGGAATGACAGAGAACTTCAGAGAACTTGTCAAGATGAAACACCAGTCAGTCTGCGGGAGAAAGGGAAGAAGAGAACGATGGAAATCGTTTCTGGGAAACTATTTTTACATTATGTTTTGTTTGTTCCTGGTAAATAAACTGAAATCTTCTTAACATTCAAACAAAATCTAAACCACTAAATTCAACAACACAGGAGTATAACTTTTGAAAAAAATTTCTTTGGCTGCGCAGCATGTGGGATCTTAGCTCCCCAACCAGGGATTGAACCCACGCCTGCTGCATTGGAAGCGCAGAGTCTTCACCACTGGACCACCAGGGAAGTCCCAGGAATAGAACTTTTAAAGGAGAAGGTATAAACCCCTGGGTTATATGAACTGGAGATTTTTAGTAAGAAGTCAATAGATCTTTTGTTAGGCACATTTTATGTTAGGCTGTCTCCCTGCACAGGACGCAGGCGCCTTGAAAATGGAAATCACATCCCTCTATAGTACGTCCCTCTTCTTTCTGCTTTGCAGTTTGCTGCTCCACTTGTTCAACCCCACCTAGTAATAACCTATACTTCCCTTGTTCCTGTTTTCCCATCTGGAAAACAGACAAAAGGCAACCAAACAACGCAAAGGTCTCAACAAATAAGGGATACCCAAAACCAGAGATGGCCAGAACTTCTGTATCCCTCATGAAACCTAGCCCGGTGTTCAATACTTAGGTATCATTAATACATGCGTGTTGACTGAAACAGCTGAAACGCAATTCTTCCACTTCCCAGTTTAGCTTTAGTCCTCATACAAAACCTGATCATCAAATTCCTTAATGCTAGGAATCACAGTGAAAAATAATTTCTCAACTGACTTCTGTCAGATGAGTGAGAACTAAGGTTAATTCAGTGTATCTGAAGCATAGAAAGTGAGGGCAAACGTGGCACAAGATGGGGCTAGAGAAGCAGAGAGGATTCTAGAGCACGCAGAGTCTTAAAGGCCACCAGTGTGTTTTCTATTCTCAAAACAATGTTTGTGAGCGATGTTTATGAGCAATGTTCCAACTTGCTTTGAAGCTTTCTTGTGTGAAGAATGGATTGGAGGGAAACAAGATATATGGACACTAGTTAGGACCTAATCGCAACAGACAGGCAAGTTCAGTATTAGGATGTTGAGGGAGAGCTGACAGATTCCAAAGAAATTCAGGAGATAAACTGAAGCGGGCTTCATGGGGTATGAGATGGAGGAAAGGAAGGTCTTAGGGAATTAAAGGGTTTACTGCACACATGAGCAGAGTCTCAAAATTAATCATTTGAACGTACAGAGGGGGATCGATCTCCCAAATGACACCGGTTAGGAAGCAACGGTACGCCCTGTAGAATTCCTAGAGACAGCACAAATCAACTGTTTCGATGGAAAATTCGGCGGGACCCTTGATTTCCATGGGAATATAGAGAAAAGAGACACTGATCTGGCTTGCAGGTATTTAGGAAGTTGTTAGCCTGACATCACATACTAGTCTCATGTAAGTAGGCCGTCTGAAGTATGAAGCTTAGGGGAAAAACCTTGAAGAAAACTTAAAAGCTTAAGCCACACCTCTATACTACACCACCTTTCACAGTTTCTTCTCAGATAAGCAGCATCCCCATCAGTGAAGAAACTCACATCCCATAATAGGAACAACAGGCCTAAAAATTAAATGTGTGTCTTTGGAGGTCCCATCTATGCGATATCTTCCTGGTACCAGAAAAGTCCCCAGGAAGATCGATCTTTGCACCCCTGAAAGCTTACCACCAAGGAAAATGACTAGGTCCATAGATTTCCTCCCTCAAACCAGCCTACCTCACACATAAATCACTAGCAACTCAGCCCTTAACTCACATTATCACAGTCACAAGAGTGGTTAGGGAGAAAAGCACTAACCAGGGGAACTAACACAGAGGCAATCCAGGCCAAGCTGGGCTGGTGGCAGATATCTGCTCCTTACGCTCGGGTGCATAATGCGACTCACCACAATGCCTTTTTCACAGACCCTTTTTAAAGTTTCTCCACAAAATCCAACAGCTCAAGTTAGCTCATGACGCTTCAAGGTAAACAATCGTCAAGAGAAAAACATGCAATATGTCTTACAATGTTGGATTCCTTACAAATAGGACAAGGAAATAACCATGTAGACAAAACCAGAGCATTTGAAAACATCTGCGTTCTACAAACATACCAGTGAATGCTATAAATAAGGTAATATGACATAAAACAAAATGAAAACTAGATGTGAGACTGTTCTCTTCAGTGTACAGACTTCATGGCAGTTGCTGCACGATCTAGCTACTTATATCTACAACTCTCTGTTCTGTTAATACAAAATGAGGCCCAAGTGTGTCAACTTGTTTCCCACAGAAACCAAAAAACCTACATGCATCTCTTTTCTCCGGTGCCCTTTCACCTTACCTGCTCCCAGTTCTCCACCAATGTCCTCCTCTTTCTCTAATTATTCTCCTCTTCATTGTGCTTGGCCTTGCACCCAAGCATGCAAGACAGAGAGTCCTAGAGGTCCGAGATTCTAGAGGGGCTGTTTGCAAGGGGGAGGAGATTACGGTAACTGCCACACTGTATATACTTCTGTGCAAAGAAAGAGGGACAGTGTTCAGAATGTCTCTCACATATAAAAAGAGCTGGATGGCAGGATACCTGTGTGGCCCAAGGAACTAGAGCTAGCAAATCATGGGCAAAACAATTGCAACCAAAGGCTGGAAGAGGAAAGGTCTGCAACCAGCTCTGTCTCCTGGCTCTCTGGTATTTGCTGCCAATGGGCAGAGTCTATTTCGTGAAGCATCAAGCACTGAAAAGAAGACTCCTGCTGCTGGAAGTTGACAGGAAGGAACATCCAATGCAAGACCAAGGCTTGTCCTAGAAGCAATGCCCATAATGGAAGAAAAAAAAAAAAAAAAAAGAAAGCGGAAGAGAAATGTTAAGTCGCAAGTCCAACCTGGCCCCCAGCCTAGCCCAGCCCAAGGAAGGTAGGAGTCAAGGAGAAGAAACTAAAAGAGAAGAGCCTTGGACCACAACATTCTCCACAGGGTACACTCAACAAACTTCACCCTGCTCTTTAACCAAGTTACAACTGTAATAGTTCAAACTACATGGCTCTTTCCTTCCTAAGGATACTAGTTAAATAAGATCTATATAGCTCTAAGTATATGATACATAAAATAGAATACTCTGTAGAATATAAGTAACTGTTAGTTAATTATATTAATGAACGTCTGTAAGAAATGTTGCAATGATTTCCCTAATGGAAGAGCCTGGGGGAGGTAAATCTGTCTTCTAGGATTTCCTCCCCAGAGCTCAGAAATTGAGGGGTTGTTTTAGCTCTCCTACGCTCTCTTCACCCAAGCCCGCCCTCCTGTTGGGGATCGGACCTCCCTATTGGCTAGCTCATACCTTTCAACTGCCTGCTTTGTGACATCACTCTCCTACCAAACCTACTACCACTTGGTAGAGGTCTTGGGGTTTCCGTGGAGCCGTTTGGACCAGTAACCAGTGACCTTTGTACTGGACACGTGCGCCGTTCAGCTGCAGCCACTCAGACATCCTCTAGTGTTGTCTCCTCATCCCTTGTACCTGCAGTTGATGTCTCCTCTTCTCTGACCATGTCAGGTAAGAAAAGAAACTTTGGAAAGTTTTGCGTTCGATTTCTTTTGCCCCTAAATTGAGGAGGAGATTCAAAATAGCGTGGAATAATGAGGGAAAGTATTGAACTACAAGTCTGGAGACCTAATTTCAGTTTTGACTTTGACGTTTACTGTCTGTGTGACTTTGGACAAATCACTGACTGCCTCACAAAGCCTGCTGCTTTCCTTATCTGTTACGTTAGGATACCACATTGGGTTGATCACTCTGATCCCCTTCTTTTCCAATATTGAGCCTTAAAGGGTACCCATGTAGAAAATGAAATCAGAGACTTCTCAAAAGAGTGTTTCAACAGAAACATAGAAAAGCCAGGTGACACAGAAAACTAGCGATATATACCAAGATGTTTCATCTCCAATGGTCTCCCTCCACTAGTATTTCGACTAGTTGAAAAGAGAGAATAGGGAGAGAGGATGGAGAGTACTGGGCTATATAGGGAGGCACAGAGTCAAACGTAAGCAAGTTTAGGATTGTTTTCATTAGCACAGGCCAACAGGAACCAAGAGATGGGAAAAAAATATAAGAATGAAGAGGGAAAGCATAGAGGAGCTCTCAAGAAAGAGGCAGTTTGCCATGGAATGTTGATGGGAGCCAAAGATTTTAAATTAAAGCAGAAACAGCACAGAGGGAAATCTGCTCAGAGCAGGGCAAAACAAAGCTGATGGTAGCAAATCCTTACATTAACAGACTAAGAAGGAAAGTAAGGCCAGAACAGGGGATCACCAGGAAGGGCAGCCTATCAGAAAAGTCATACTCCGTTTTCTTTCTTTTATTGCCTCTCTGAATACAGCTGGCACTTGACAGTTTGGAATAGAAACATTTTAGAAGTATGTTTTAGAAATGATGCTTCCTAGAAACCAGAAACCAAAGTGGTTATCTAGGGGGCTGCTTTTCAGTGTTCTATTCTTTCTAATTTTTAAACTAGGTAGACATTTGACCAATTAAACATTTTAAATGATATCTTCTACATTGAATCAGAAGGACTATTTCCTTTGTGTGATATGTAGCTTCTAAGGCAAGGTTGCTTTTCAATTTTTACAGTTATTTCCTTCCTAACACAGAGAGCACATTGATCAACAGCCATCGTTCGCTTGTAGATCTTAGCTACCGGAGAAGAAAAAGAAAAAGTCAAGCCCCCACATCTCTAATTCCCCATTTAGGGAATTCCCTGGCGGTCCAGCGCTTAGGACTCGGTGCTTTCACGGCCAGGGCCACGCGGCGCGGCAAAAGAAAAAAAGAAAACACAAACATCCACGTTTATCTAAAACAATGTTGTGGAGTCCTTTGGATTTTCTTACATTTGAAAATCTTTTTTAATTGGATTCTAGGGATGATGGTTTTTTGAGGTCTTGGGATGTCATCTTCTTGGATGTGGAAGATGATTCTAAGTTCTAGGATAAATACAAAAACCTTCTTGATACTTTTTAAGCTTCCTTTCTGCTTATTATATGAGTTATATTCATGGAAAGATATATTTCTCCTAGGCTTAATACCTGTTACTTGCTGGGTAAAAATATGAATGAGCACAATAATGAAACTCTTTTACACTTACTATTTTGCTGTCTGCTTTGTACCGGTTTTCATTGAAATACTTGTCTATATATGTTGTGGCTACCTATACATTCACATTTGTTGCATTCTGTTGCTTGTTGTGCATTTTTTACTGATTTATCGTCTCTGTCTGTATGCATTGGCTAGGAATTCATTCACCTCTATCACCTCCATCGTGTTTTTTGGTTAATAGTATTCACTAAAATAGAGTGGGCAAAATTCACTTTCATAATATTGCATGTATGGTACAGAATGTCATTTGTTAGTAAATTCATTAGGCTTTGATACTTGCCCACATACCCCAGTTTTCATTAATATCTATGGATTTCTTTTTCGTTACGTAACATGTTTTTCATGATTTTTCTTTGTCTTTCTAGAACTTATTGTATCTTCCTCCATATAAATCATACGCAATAGATCAGCTTATTCATCTATTAATTATTACTGCTATTATTATTGGTGGTGGTGTTATAACCACTTTATAGATGAGTAATCTGAAGTAATCAGATAACTTTTCTCTTTCCAAAAGCACTTAAGAAATCCACTTTCGGGTAATCATTTTGAGGTAGGATGAGAAACCAGGCTTGAAGAGGGCAAAAATGACTCTTTCAGTTCACCAGTTGGACTGAGCTATACGTCAACTCTAGGTAATAGCGTGGGAACTGCACAAGCAAAGGGAGACACTGAAGATGACAATGGTAATGGCCGTACTGTTTTCTAATGGACAAAAAAAATGCTTATATTATAAGTTCTATTTCTCCTGCTTTCTGGCACTATCATGCTCAGAGTGGAGTCCTGGCAAGGAAGTCAGGATACTTAGGTTCTGAAACCTGGTAATGACACTAACATAATGAGAGAACCTGAACAAGTCAACCCGACCTCTCTGAGCCTCAGTTTCCTTACTCGTGAAATGAGACTGAAAAAAGAGAAAGTTCTCTAAGGGCCTCCTAGTTCTAAAATGCTTCCAGTCTAGGAAATAGCATAGAAGTCAATACGAGTGCAGGCTGAAGGGAAAGACAGGGCAGGGAGAAGGTTGCTTCCAGCCTAGAGAACAATGTCTGAACCATACCACTTGGCTCTTCTGCCCATCTGTGCCCAAGATGGGAGCACAGGCAGTTAATACAGAAGAGTGGAAAACTGCTCAGTCCTTACAGCCATCATTAACTGTCTGATTTTGGGTTTCTCAGGAAGGGTCGATAGTAGAGGTGTCCTGAGAGCAAGAACCTTAAGATAATGCTGTTCCTCAAACGTAGTGAGAATTTCTCAACCTCCCTGAGTTTTTCATGACCCTCTTGTTCTTACAGAAAATTTCCAAAATCCATCTCTACTTGGAACTCTAAATTCTCTGCAGCATTCTCTTCCTGTGGTGAGCAATGCAACTTCCCTAACACGAAGTGTCTGCAACTTCTCCAGAGTCTCTGCCCCTGCCGTCAGTTCGGCATCGGCTACCGGTACCTCTTTCCAGACACTCATGGGTAGTGCCTACCTTTACCAACATTCCAGCACGACTATGTTATCTGGAGTTACTGACCACAGCCAGATCTCCACTTCAGCTCCTTCCTATCCAGGTGTTCTTGAGTGGGACATCACAGGAAGCACTGAAAAGAATTCCTCTTCACTCGGAGACTTTACTCTGGCACTCACTGACCGGCACCCAGCTGCTTCCTCCATGTTTATGGCAGCCCAGTATGATAAAACTTCAGACGCCAATAACATGGTCCCTCTATATCCATCACTTTCTGCCAGGCTTGCTCAGGGAGCACCATCTCAGATTCCAAATCAGGGGCATAGCCGCCTGTCACTTCCCTACCAGGAAGGAAGCCAGGTATATTACTATAACCAAGGCACACTGGGGTCTTCACTGTATGGAGAACTTGGCTCCTGCCCGCAATCCTATGGCTCCGCGTCATACACAGGAAGTAGGGCCTCTGCGCAACCAGAAATGGGAATGGGACTGAAGGAGATTCAGCCCACAAATATCCGACCACCAGCTTCCACCTCTGCAATCTGCCACCCTGTGTCTGCTCAACGCATCACAGAAACAAGTTTTCAAGGTGAGTATACAAACGGCAGAGAAAGCTGAAGAATGAGGTCGGCATTCACAAATGGGGTCAAATCGACAGCTGGGAAGGGGTGTAGAGACAGGTAGAATTTAGATCCTGAGCCTTTAGTAACCACTACCTTCGCTCAGTGCCCTCTGTTTTTAGACTCTATGTAAGAACACCTAGGGCTTCCCTGGTGGCGCCGTGGTTAAGAATCCACCTGCCAATGCAATGCGGGGGACACGGGTTCGAGCCCTGGTCTGGGAAGATCCCACATGCCGTGGAGCAACTAAGCCCATGTGCCACAACGACTGAGCCTGCATTCTAGAGCCCGTGAGCCGCAACTACCGAAGCCCACGCGCCTAGAGCGCATGCTCCGCAACAAGAGAAGCCCGCACAGCGCAACCAAGAGTAGACCCCGCTAGCCGCAACTAGAGAAAGCCCGTGCACAGCAATGAAGACCCTGTGCAGCCAAAAAAATAAATACGTAGAATAAATAAGTTCAAACAATCAATCAATAAATAAACGTAAATTAAAAAAAAACAAAAAAACAAAAAAACAAAAAGAACACCTAATGCAGGTGGGAAGGTGGCAGGGACACTGTAAAGGTCATCTATGCTACATGTACAAGAACCCCGAGAGCACACCAATAGGTACCACATTTTTCACTGCTGTAGCCGAGCATTCCCCCTGTACTACCACACTGTAGCACTCCCTTCCCTCGTCTACTGCTACAGTCTCTTTGGAAGGTGTCTCAGAACTCTTGTTATGAGAGTGCCAGTTGAAGTGTCCTCACTTCCGTCATTTATACCAGGATTTAAGACCTTGTGGTCCGAGATCCTGTCCAGAGAGCAAGCAGGCTAAGACTCTGTCTTTGTTTCTGTATTTCATCAGAAAGGGCTCTACCCCCTCTCCTAGTTCATGGTGTGAAGTGTTCTTAGCCTCTCGGGAAAGTGGGGAGAATTGAAAGGACTCTATATGAGAATGCTAGGCTTTGTAAAACATTTCAGTTGTTTAAAAAGAAGACTCATTTTGTATTGGACTTACAACAGTCCTATGAGATACAAAGAGAGCCAAGGATCAGTGACATGAAATGATCACCAGTTAAGCATTACAACAGTCACCGCTTACCTCGTAGCATAGGGCACTGTCCATGATCCTTAAGAAGAGTTAGTAGAAATGCCTTGCCCATCTTGCCCCTGAACCCCTTGAAAGGTACACGACTGCTGTGTTGGTGTTTAGGGGGAGCATCTCATTTACCAGGGACTGACTTCTCCCTTGATCCCTTTGTAGTGATGGAGCCTTCCCTGGTGATGAAAAATTCCCTGGGATTGCAACCTCCAAGCCAGACGTTTTGTGTGACACAAACTCAAGAACTCCCCAAGTCCTGCAGTAGCAGAAACAGTCACATACTTGAGAGTAACCCACCATCTGAACTTGGGGACATTTCAGTGACAGCTCCAGTCCAGAGTGCCAGGCGTCTCCTGGCCCTGCCTCCAGCTCCAAGCCAGGGACAAACAGAGAGTAAGAACGTGGAGGATATCAAAACCAAGCTGTCAAAGCCTCTGGAGGCCTACCAGATCCCAATAGAAAACCAAGATCCTCCACTACTCCCTTTGGGAATCCCTGATATTCCCCAGCCGCTGGCCTGCACCGATCCCCTCAGCCAAGAGGAGCAGCCTGGTTCTGAAAATGCTGATCTGGGAGAGAACAGCCTGAGTCGTCAGGACCTAGGGACACTTGAAAATGGGACTGAACCTAGCAGTGGTCTTGCAGACATTACTACACTGGCGGAGGATATTCACCTTCCCCAGCTCTTTAATTCTTGGAAAGATCTTGATCGATCCCAAGGTCCCAACGTGATCAAAGCTGAAGACACCAGAGCCATTAAGGTGAATCAGGTGCAGGAAAAGCCAAGTGTCGTAAAGGTTCCCTCTGATCAACCCAGGAAGAACAAACAGAAAGCCTCTGAGCCTATCGGTGGTGCTCCCAAGGCCAAAATCCAGCCAAAGGATCCAGAGTGCCTGTTAGGGGGAGAAGCGGTTATATGCACTGCTGCAGTCAGTGACAGGGCTCCTGCGAACACGGCCAAGCACTCTCAAGGCAAACCTCAGAAAGCTGCATCCGGAAAGATCAGCAAAACTGAGAGCCATGGGCAGGAAAAGACCAAAAGGACCAGAGGAAGAAACAAGGCTGAAGAGAACAAGCAGTCAGGGAACAAAGTCAAGGCAGAAGACAAGCCAGCAATCCCCAACACGAAGCGAAAGGAACACCAAACTGAGCTTCGCCAAGAGAGCTTTCAAAAGCCTCGAACCTCCCTTGGCGTGCGCATGCTGGAGTCTGTGAAGGTTCTTCATGCGCTGGGGAAGAAGAATGAGACGAAAACTGGGCTCTCTTCCTGTCGGCTCTTGGGAAATTCAAGCAACCCCAAAGACCCCCAGCCACCCCCAGCGATCCAGCCACGGCGGCATACCCCACGTGAGGGTAAGAGGCCTGAGAAAACGCAAGTCCAAGCCCAGAAACCAGACAGCAGTGCTGAAACAGAGTGTCCATCTCCATCCCAGTGTGAGCGGCCTCCTCCTGGGAAGGTCAAGTTGATACCTCTGCCTTTTTCTGCCTGGGACAAGCCTCAAGCTCGACCCGCTCCTCGGAGGCCACAGTCTCTGGCCTCACATCGGCCTGCTGTGGCTTACCGTGCCCAGCCTGGTTCTACTGACTCAGCTCAACCTGCTGCAGTCAATTCATCCCAGCCAGCTCCTGCCTCTTTGCCAGGTCCCGCCAAACCAGCTCAGCCAACTGTGGCCAACCCAACCCAACCGGCTTGGACCAACCATACCCAGCCTCGTGTCCCTCAGCCTGCTGCTCCTAGGCCTGCACCCTACAAAACTTCATCTGGCGCTTCTCTCCAGCGCGAGCCTGTTCCCCCTGCTGTGACTAAGCGCCAGTCCCCACCCAAGCTCCAAACCCAACTTCTACTCCAAGACTTCAGCAAGCAACGAGTTCCATGGAGGGAACCCAACGTGCCTGAGCCAGTCATGTCAAAGCCCATCGAACAAGAGCAGAGGCCAGAGCGAGAGGCCATGAAGAGGCGGGCTCAACAACAACGGGAGAATGCTGCCAGATACACCTCTTCGGGGAAGCTGCAATTTTTCACCCAGAGGGACAAAGAAATGGAAATTGCTGACTACTACGGATACGTCAGGTGACAGCTGCTAGGATTCTTGCTGCCACCTTGGCTACCAGCGGTTCTTCCATACATAGGTAAGATAGGTATAGAACCGAATAAGTAAATGGAATAGAATTAATAGATGAGTAATAAACCTTTCGAATTTTGAGATGCTGCTAACTGGGGCGTGAGAAAGGAAGGACTGAAAGTTGGATGGGAGAATGAAGGAAAGGGGTAAAAACTGAGGAAAGAGGAAGGAACTTGGCCCAGGGCTAGGAAGGCCAAAAGAGACGTATGGATTTAGGAAAGGAAGCAGGAGTGAGGATGAAATGGCAGAAGTAAAAAGCAGGGTCAGGGGTCTGGGTTGAAAGAACACAATTGGAGTAGAGTTGAAGGTGACAGGAGATGAGTCTAGGTTTACTAGGAGAAATAGAAACAAAGTCTCTCGGGGAGGTTGGCCTTAAGTCTCACAACCACCAGATAGGTATTTCAGAAAACAAGAGGTTCACGACACATCTCTGAAAGGTTTGAGTTGCCTTATTCAGGTGTGATTATAGTGGGGGAATAGGCAAATCTACCAGAGAAGTGGCTAGGGCTCAGAGTCCTCCTAGGGGCAGCTGACGACAGGGCCAGAGCCAAGGGAACTGCTGTATCAGGAGGCCCACGAACAAATCAGGGGCATAGCCGCCTGTCACTTCCCTACCAGGAAGGAAGCCAGGTATATTACTATAACCAAGGCACACTGGGGTCTTCACTGTATGGAGAACTTGGCTCCTGCCCGCAATCCTATGGCTCCGCGTCATACACAGGAAGTAGGGCCTCTGCGCAACCAGAAATGGGAATGGGACTGAAGGAGATTCAGCCCGCAAATATCCGACCACCAGCTTCCACCTCTGCAATCTGCCACCCTGTGTCTGCTCAACGCATCACAGAAACAAGTTTTCAAGGTGAGTATACAAACGGCAGAGAAAGTTGAAGAATGAGGTCGGCATTCACAAACGGGGTCAAATCGACAGCTGGGAAGGGGTGTAGAGACAGGTAGAATTTAGATCCTGAGCCTTTAATAACCACTACCTTCTCTCAGTGCTCTCTGTTTTTAGACTCTATGTAAGAACAGCTAGGGCTTCCCTGGTGGCGCCTGCCAATGCAGGGGACACGGCTTCGAGCCCCGGTCTGCGAAGATCCCACATGCCGTGCAGCAACTAAGCGCATGTGCCACAACGACTGAGCCTGCATTCCAGAGCCCGTGAGCCGCAACTACCGAAGCCCACGCGCCTACAGCCCATGCTCCGCAACAAGAGAGGCCACCGCGATGAGAAGCCCGCACACCGCAACCAAGAGTAGACCCCGCTAGCCGCAACTAGAGAAAGCCCGTGCACACCAATGAGGACCCAGTGCAGCCAAAAAAATAAATACGTAGAATAAATAAGTTCAATCAATCAATCAATCAATAAACGTAAATTAAAAAAAAAAAAAAAACAAAAAAACAGAACACCTAATGCAGGTGGGAAGGTGGGAGGGACACTGTAAAGGTCATCTATGCTACATGTACAAGAACCCCAAGAGCACACCAATAGGTACCACATTTTTCACTGCTGTAGCCGAGCATTCCCCCTGTACTACCACACTGTAGCACTCCCTTCCCTCGTCTACTGCTACAGTCTCTTTGGAAGGTGTTTCAGAACTCTTGTTATGAGAGTGCCAGTTGAACTGTCCTCACTTCCGTCATTTATACCAGGATTTAAGACCTTGTGGTCCGAGATCCTGTCCAGAGAGCAAGCAGGCTAAGACTCTGTCTTTGTTTCTATATTTCATCAGAAAGGGCTCTACCCCCTCTCCTAGTTCATGGTGTGAAGTGTTCTTAGCCTCTCGGGAAAGTGGGGAGAATTCAAAGGACTCTCTATGAGAATGCTAGGCTTTGTAAAACATTTCAGTTTTTTAAAAAGAAGACTCATTTTGTATTGGACTTACAACAGTCCTATGAGATACAAAGAGAGCCAAGGATCAGTGACATGAAATGATCACCAGTAAGAATTACAACAGTCACCGCTTACCTCGTAGCATAGGGCACACTGTCCATGATCCTTAAGAAGAGTTAGTAGAAATGCCTTGCCCATCTTGCCCCTGAACCCCTTGAAAGGTACACGACTGCTGTGTTGGTGTTTAGGGGGAGCATCTCACTTACCCGGGACTGACTTCAACCTTGATTCCTCTGTAGTGATGGAGACTTCCCCGCTGATGAAAAATTCCCTGGGATTGCAACCTCCAAGCCAGACCGCTTTCCTATGGAATGACAGAGAACTTCAGAGAACTTGTCAAGATGAAACACCAGTCAGTCTGCGGGAGAAAGGGAAGAAGAGAACGATGGAAATCGTTTCTGGGAAACTATTTTTACATTATGTTTTGTTTGTTCCTGGTAAATAAACTGAAATCTTCTTAACATTCAAACAAAATCTAAACCACTAAATTCAACAACACAGGAGTATAACTTTTGAAAAAAATTTCTTTGGCTGCGCAGCATGTGGGATCTTAGCTCCCCAACCAGGGATTGAACCCACGCCTGCTGCATTGGAAGCGCAGAGTCTTCACCACTGGACCACCAGGGAAGTCCCAGGAATAGAACTTTTAAAGGAGAAGGTATAAACCCCTGGGTTATATGAACTGGAGATTTTTAGTAAGAAGTCAATAGATCTTTTGTTAGGCACATTTTATGTTAGGCTGTCTCCCTGCACAGGACGCAGGCGCCTTGAAAATGGAAATCACATCCCTCTATAGTACGTCCCTCTTCTTTCTGCTTTGCAGTTTGCTGCTCCACTTGTTCAACCCCACCTAGTAATAACCTATACTTCCCTTGTTCCTGTTTTCCCATCTGGAAAACAGACAAAAGGCAACCAAACAACGCAAAGGTCTCAACAAATAAGGGATACCCAAAACCAGAGATGGCCAGAACTTCTGTATCCCTCATGAAACCTAGCCCGGTGTTCAATACTTAGGTATCATTAATACATGCGTGTTGACTGAAACAGTTGAAACGCAATTCTTCCACTTCCCAGTTTAGCTTTAGTCCTCATACAAAACCTGATCATCAAATTCCTTAATGCTAGGAATCACAGTGAAAAATAATTTCTCAACTGACTTCTGTCAGATGAGTGAGAACTAAGGTTAATTCAGTGTATCTGAAGCATAGAAAGTGAGGGCAAACGTGGCACAAGATGGGGCTAGAGAAGCAGAGAGGATTCTAGAGCACGCAGAGTCTTAAAGGCCACCAGTGTGTTTTCTATTCTCAAAACAATGTTTGTGAGCGATGTTTATGAGCAATGTTCCAACTTGCTTTGAAGCTTTCTTGTGTGAAGAATGGATTGGAGGGAAACAAGATATATGGACACTAGTTAGGACCTAATCGCAACAGACAGGCAAGTTCAGTATTAGGATGTTGAGGGAGAGCTGACAGATTCCAAAGAAATTCAGGAGATAAACTGAAGCGGGCTTCATGGGGTATGAGATGGAGGAAAGGAAGGTCTTAGGGAATTAAAGGGTTTACTGCACACATGAGCAGAGTCTCAAAATTAATCATTTGAACGTACAGAGGTGGATCTCCCAAATGACACCGGTTAGGAAGCAACGGTACGCCCTGTAGAATTCCTAGAGACAGCACAAATCAACTGTTTCGATGGAAAATTCGGCGGGACCCTTGATTTCCATGGGAATATAGAGAAAAGAGACACTGATCTGGCTTGCAGGTATTTAGGAAGTTGTTAGCCTGACATCACATACTAGTCTCATGTAAGTAGGCCGTCTGAAGTATGAAGCTTAGGGGAAAAACCTTGAAGAAAACTTAAAAGCTTAAGCCACACCTCTATACTACACCACCTTTCACAGTTTCTTCTCAGATAAGCAGCATCCCCATCAGTGAAGAAACTCACATCCCATAATAGGAACAACAGGCCTAAAAATTAAATGTGTGTCTTTGGAGGTCCCATCTATGCGATATCTTCCTGGTACCAGAAAAGTCCCCAGGAAGATCGATCTTTGCACCCCTGAAAGCTTACCACCAAGGAAAATGACTAGGTCCATAGATTTCCTCCCTCAAACCAGCCTACCTCACACATAAATCACTAGCAACTCAGCCCTTAACTCACATTATCACAGTCACAAGAGTGGTTAGGGAGAAAAGCACTAACCAGGGGAACTAACACAGAGGCAATCCAGGCCAAGCTGGGCTGGTGGCAGATATCTGCTCCTTACGCTCGGGTGCATAATGCGACTCACCACAATGCCTTTTTCACAGACCCTTTTTAAAGTTTCTCCACAAAATCCAACAGCTCAAGTTAGCTCATGACGCTTCAAGGTAAACAATCGTCAAGAGAAAAACATGCAATATGTCTTACAATGTTGGATTCCTTACAAATAGGACAAGGAAATAACCATGTAGACAAAACCAGAGCATTTGAAAACATCTGCGTTCTACAAACATACCAGTGAATGCTATAAATAAGGTAATATGACATAAAACAAAATGAAAACTAGATGTGAGACTGTTCTCTTCAGTGTACAGACTTCATGGCAGTTGCTGCACGATCTAGCTACTTATATCTACAACTCTCTGTTCTGTTAATACAAAATGAGGCCCAAGTGTGTCAACTTGTTTCCCACAGAAACCAAAAAACCTACATGCATCTCTTTTCTCCGGTGCCCTTTCACCTTACCTGCTCCCAGTTCTCCACCAATGTCCTCCTCTTTCTCTAATTACTCTCCTCTTCATTGTGCTTGGCCTTGCACCCAAGCATGCAAGACAGAGAGTCCTAGAGGTCCGAGATTCTAGAGGGGCTGTTTGCAAGGGGGAGGAGATTACGGTAACTGCCACACTGTATATACTTCTGTGCAAAGAAAGAGGGACAGTGTTCAGAATGTCTCTCACATATAAAAAGAGCTGGATGGCAGGATACCTGTGTGGCCCAAGGAACTAGAGCTAGCAAATCATGGGCAAAACAATTGCAACCAAAGGCTGGAAGAGGAAAGGTCTGCAACCAGCTCTGTCTCCTAGCTCTCTGGTATTTGCTGCCAATGGGCAGAGTCTATTTCGTGAAGCATCAAGCACTGAAAAGAAGACTCCTGCTGCTGGAAGTTGACAGGAAGGAACATCCAATGCAAGATCAAGGCTTGTCCTAGAAGCAATGCCCATAATGGAAGAAAAAAAAAAAAAAAAAAGAAAGCGGAAGAGAAATGTTAAGTCGCAAGTCCAACCTGGCCCCCAGCCTAGCCCAGCCCAAGGAAGGTAGGAGTCAAGGAGAAGAAACTAAAAGAGAAGAGCCTTGGACCACAACATTCTCCACAGGGTACACTCAACAAACTTCACCCTGCTCTTTAACCAAGTTACAACTGTAATAGTTCAAACTACATGGCTCTTTCCTTCCTAAGGATACTAGTTAAATAAGATCTATATAGCTCTAAGTATATGATACATAAAATAGAATACTCTGTAGAATATAAGTAACTGTTAGTTAATTATATTAATGAACGTCTGTAAGAAATGTTGCAATGATTTCCCTAATGGAAGAGCCTGGGGGAGGTAAATCTGTCTTCTAGGATTTCCTCCCCAGAGCTCAGAAATTGAGGGGTTGTTTTAGCTCTCCTACGCTCTCTTCACCCAAGCCCGCCCTCCTGTTGGGGATCGGACCTCCCTATTGGCTAGCTCATACCTTTCAACTGCCTGCTTTGTGACATCACTCTCCTACCAAACCTACTACCACTTGGTAGAGGTCTTGGGGTTTCCGTGGAGCCGTTTGGACCAGTAACCAGTGACCTTTGTACTGGACACGTGCGCCGTTCAGCTGCAGCCACTCAGACATCCTCTAGTGTTGTCTCCTCATCCCTTGTACCTGCAGTTGATGTCTCCTCTTCTCTGACCATGTCAGGTAAGAAAAGAAACTTTGGAAAGTTTTGCGTTCGATTTCTTTTGCCCCTAAATTGAGGAGGAGATTCAAAATAGCGTGGAATAATGAGGGAAAGTATTGAACTACAAGTCTGGAGACCTAATTTCAGTTTTGACTTTGACGTTTACTGTCTGTGTGACTTTGGACAAATCACTGACTGCCTCACAAAGCCTGCTGCTTTCCTTATCTGTTACGTTAGGATACCACATTGGGTTGATCACTCTGATCCCCTTCTTTTCCAATATTGAGCCTTAAAGGGTACCCATGTAGAAAATGAAATCAGAGACTTCTCAAAAGAGTGTTTCAACAGAAACATAGAAAAGCCAGGTGACACAGAAAACTAGCGATATATACCAAGATGTTTCATCTCCAATGGTCTCCCTCCACTAGTATTTCGACTAGTTGAAAAGAGAGAATAGGGAGAGAGGATGGAGAGTACTGGGCTATATAGGGAGGCACAGAGTCAAACGTAAGCAAGTTTAGGATTGTTTTCATTAGCACAGGCCAACAGGAACCAAGAGATGGGAAAAAAATATAAGAATGAAGAGGGAAAGCATAGAGGAGCTCTCAAGAAAGAGGCAGTTTGCCATGGAATGTTGATGGGAGCCAAAGATTTTAAATTAAAGCAGAAACAGCACAGAGGGAAATCTGCTCAGAGCAGGGCAAAACAAAGCTGATGGTAGCAAATCCTTACATTAACAGACTAAGAAGGAAAGTAAGGCCAGAACAGGGGATCACCAGGAAGGGCAGCCTATCAGAAAAGTCATACTCCGTTTTCTTTCTTTTATTGCCTCTCTGAATACAGCTGGCACTTGACAGTTTGGAATAGAAACATTTTAGAAGTATGTTTTAGAAATGATGCTTCCTAGAAACCAGAAACCAAAGTGGTTATCTAGGGGGCTGCTTTTCAGTGTTCTATTCTTTCTAATTTTTAAACTAGGTAGACATTTGACCAATTAAACATTTTAAATGATATCTTCTACATTGAATCAGAAGGACTATTTCCTTTGTGTGATATGTAGCTTCTAAGGCAAGGTTGCTTTTCAATTTTTACAGTTATTTCCTTCCTAACACAGAGAGCACATTGATCAACAGCCATCGTTCGCTTGTAGATCTTAGCTACCGGAGAAGAAAAAGAAAAAGTCAAGCCCCCACATCTCTAATTCCCCATTTAGGGAATTCCCTGGCGGTCCAGCGCTTAGGACTCGGTGCTTTCACGGCCAGGGCCACGCGGCGCGGCAAAAGAAAAAAAGAAAACACAAACATCCACGTTTATCTAAAACAATGTTGTGGAGTCCTTTGGATTTTCTTACATTTGAAAATCTTTTTTAATTGGATTCTAGGGATGATGGTTTTTTGAGGTCTTGGGATGTCATCTTCTTGGATGTGGAAGATGATTCTAAGTTCTAGGATAAATACAAAAACCTTCTTGATACTTTTTAAGCTTCCTTTCTGCTTATTATATGAGTTATATTCATGGAAAGATATATTTCTCCTAGGCTTAATACCTGTTACTTGCTGGGTAAAAATATGAATGAGCACAATAATGAAACTCTTTTACACTTACTATTTTGCTGTCTGCTTTGTACCGGTTTTCATTGAAATACTTGTCTATATATGTTGTGGCTACCTATACATTCACATTTGTTGCATTCTGTTGCTTGTTGTGCATTTTTTACTGATTTATCGTCTCTGTCTGTATGCATTGGCTAGGAATTCATTCACCTCTATCACCTCCATCGTGTTTTTTGGTTAATAGTATTCACTAAAATAGAGTGGGCAAAATTCACTTTCATAATATTGCATGTATGGTACAGAATGTCATTTGTTAGTAAATTCATTAGGCTTTGATACTTGCCCACATACCCCAGTTTTCATTAATATCTATGGATTTCTTTTTCGTTACGTAACATGTTTTTCATGATTTTTCTTTGTCTTTCTAGAACTTATTGTATCTTCCTCCATATAAATCATACGCAATAGATCAGCTTATTCATCTATTAATTATTACTGCTATTATTATTGGTGGTGGTGTTATAACCACTTTATAGATGAGTAATCTGAAGTAATCAGATAACTTTTCTCTTTCCAAAAGCACTTAAGAAATCCACTTTCGGGTAATCATTTTGAGGTAGGATGAGAAACCAGGCTTGAAGAGGGCAAACATGACTCTTTCAGTTCACCAGTTGGACTGAGCTATACGTCAACTCTAGGTAATAGCGTGGGAACTGCACAAGCAAAGGGAGACACTGAAGATGACAATGGTAATGGCCGTACTGTTTTCTAATGGACAAAAAAAATGCTTATATTATAAGTTCTATTTCTCCTGCTTTCTGGCACTATCATGCTCAGAGTGGAGTCCTGGCAAGGAAGTCAGGATACTTAGGTTCTGAAACCTGGTAATGACACTAACATAATGAGAGAACCTGAACAAGTCAACCCGACCTCTCTGAGCCTCAGTTTCCTTACTCGTGAAATGAGACTGAAAAAAGAGAAAGTTCTCTAAGGGCCTCCTAGTTCTAAAATGCTTCCAGTCTAGGAAATAGCATAGAAGTCAATACGAGTGCAGGCTGAAGGGAAAGACAGGGCAGGGAGAAGGTTGCTTCCAGCCTAGAGAACAATGTCTGAACCATACCACTTGGCTCTTCTGCCCATCTGTGCCCAAGATGGGAGCACAGGCAGTTAATACAGAAGAGTGGAAAACTGCTCAGTCCTTACAGCCATCATTAACTGTCTGATTTTGGGTTTCTCAGGAAGGGTCGATAGTAGAGGTGTCCTGAGAGCAAGAACCTTAAGATAATGCTGTTCCTCAAACGTAGTGAGAATTTCTCAACCTCCCTGAGTTTTTCATGACCCTCTTGTTCTTACAGAAAATTTCCAAAATCCATCTCTACTTGGAACTCTAAATTCTCTGCAGCATTGTCTTCCTGTGGTGAGCAATGCAACTTCCCTAACACGAAGTGTCTGCAACTTCTCCAGAGTCTCTGCCCCTGCCGTCAGTTCGGCATCGGCTACCGGTACCTCTTTCCAGACACTCATGGGTAGTGCCTACCTTTACCAACATTCCAGCACGACTATGTTATCTGGAGTTACTGACCACAGCCAGATCTCCACTTCAGCTCCTTCCTATCCAAGTGTTCTTGAGTGGGACATCACAGGAAGCACTGAAAAGAATTCCTCTTCACTCGGAGACTTTACTCTGGCACTCACTGACCGGCACCCAGCTGCTTCCTCCATGTTTATGGCAGCCCAGTATGATAAAACTTCAGACGCCAATAACATGGTCCCTCTATATCCATCACTTTCTGCCAGGCTTGCTCAGGGAGCACCATCTCAGATTCCAAATCAGGGGCATAGCCGCCTGTCACTTCCCTACCAGGAAGGAAGCCAGGTATATTACTATAACCAAGGCACACTGGGGTCTTCACTGTATGGAGAACTTGGCTCCTGCCCGCAATCCTATGGCTCCGCGTCATACACAGGAAGTAGGGCCTCTGCGCAACCAGAAATGGGAATGGGACTGAAGGAGATTCAGCCCACAAATATCCGACCACCAGCTTCCACCTCTGCAATCTGCCACCCTGTGTCTGCTCAACGCATCACAGAAACAAGTTTTCAAGGTGAGTATACAAACGGCAGAGAAAGCTGAAGAATGAGGTCGGCATTCACAAATGGGGTCAAATCGACAGCTGGGAAGGGGTGTAGAGACAGGTAGAATTTAGATCCTGAGCCTTTAGTAACCACTACCTTCGCTCAGTGCCCTCTGTTTTTAGACTCTATGTAAGAACACCTAGGGCTTCCCTGGTGGCGCCGTGGTTAAGAATCCACCTGCCAATGCAATGCGGGGGACACGGGTTCGAGCCCTGGTCTGGGAAGATCCCACATGCCGTGGAGCAACTAAGCCCATGTGCCACAACGACTGAGCCTGCATTCTAGAGCCCGTGAGCCGCAACTACCGAAGCCCACGCGCCTAGAGCGCATGCTCCGCAACAAGAGAAGCCCGCACAGCGCAACCAAGAGTAGACCCCGCTAGCCGCAACTAGAGAAAGCCCGTGCACAGCAATGAAGACCCTGTGCAGCCAAAAAAATAAATACGTAGAATAAATAAGTTCAAACAATCAATCAATAAATAAACGTAAATTAAAAAAAAACAAAAAAACAAAAAAACAAAAAGAACACCTAATGCAGGTGGGAAGGTGGCAGGGACACTGTAAAGGTCATCTATGCTACATGTACAAGAACCCCGAGAGCACACCAATAGGTACCACATTTTTCACTGCTGTAGCCGAGCATTCCCCCTGTACTACCACACTGTAGCACTCCCTTCCCTCGTCTACTGCTACAGTCTCTTTGGAAGGTGTCTCAGAACTCTTGTTATGAGAGTGCCAGTTGAAGTGTCCTCACTTCCGTCATTTATACCAGGATTTAAGACCTTGTGGTCCGAGATCCTGTCCAGAGAGCAAGCAGGCTAAGACTCTGTCTTTGTTTCTGTATTTCATCAGAAAGGGCTCTACCCCCTCTCCTAGTTCATGGTGTGAAGTGTTCTTAGCCTCTCGGGAAAGTGGGGAGAATTGAAAGGACTCTATATGAGAATGCTAGGCTTTGTAAAACATTTCAGTTGTTTAAAAAGAAGACTCATTTTGTATTGGACTTACAACAGTCCTATGAGATACAAAGAGAGCCAAGGATCAGTGACATGAAATGATCACCAGTTAAGCATTACAACAGTCACCGCTTACCTCGTAGCATAGGGCACTGTCCATGATCCTTAAGAAGAGTTAGTAGAAATGCCTTGCCCATCTTGCCCCTGAACCCCTTGAAAGGTACATGACTGCTGTGTTGGTGTTTAGGGGGAGCATCTCATTTACCAGGGACTGACTTCTCCCTTGATCCCTTTGTAGTGATGGAGCCTTCCCTGGTGATGAAAAATTCCCTGGGATTGCAACCTCCAAGCCAGACGTTTTGTGTGACACAAACTCAAGAACTCCCCAAGTCCTGCAGTAGCAGAAACAGTCACATACTTGAGAGTAACCCACCATCTGAACTTGGGGACATTTCAGTGACAGCTCCAGTCCAGAGTGCCAGGCGTCTCCTGGCCCTGCCTCCAGCTCCAAGCCAGGGACAAACAGAGAGTAAGAACGTGGAGGATATCAAAACCAAGCTGTCAAAGCCTCTGGAGGCCTACCAGATCCCAATAGAAAACCAAGATCCTCCACTACTCCCTTTGGGAATCCCTGATATTCCCCAGCCGCTGGCCTGCACCGATCCCCTCAGCCAAGAGGAGCAGCCTGGTTCTGAAAATGCTGATCTGGGAGAGAACAGCCTGAGTCGTCAGGACCTAGGGACACTTGAAAATGGGACTGAACCTAGCAGTGGTCTTGCAGACATTACTACACTGGCGGAGGATATTCACCTTCCCCAGCTCTTTAATTCTTGGAAAGATCTTGATCGATCCCAAGGTCCCAACGTGATCAAAGCTGAAGACACCAGAGCCATTAAGGTGAATCAGGTGCAGGAAAAGCCAAGTGTCGTAAAGGTTCCCTCTGATCAACCCAGGAAGAACAAACAGAAAGCCTCTGAGCCTATCGGTGGTGCTCCCAAGGCCAAAATCCAGCCAAAGGATCCAGAGTGCCTGTTAGGGGGAGAAGCGGTTATATGCACTGCTGCAGTCAGTGACAGGGCTCCTGCGAACACGGCCAAGCACTCTCAAGGCAAACCTCAGAAAGCTGCATCCGGAAAGATCAGCAAAACTGAGAGCCATGGGCAGGAAAAGACCAAAAGGACCAGAGGAAGAAACAAGGCTGAAGAGAACAAGCAGTCAGGGAACAAAGTCAAGGCAGAAGACAAGCCAGCAATCCCCAACACGAAGCGAAAGGAACACCAAACTGAGCTTCGCCAAGAGAGCTTTCAAAAGCCTCGAACCTCCCTTGGCGTGCGCATGCTGGAGTCTGTGAAGGTTCTTCATGCGCTGGGGAAGAAGAATGAGACGAAAACTGGGCTCTCTTCCTGTCGGCTCTTGGGAAATTCAAGCAACCCCAAAGACCCCCAGCCACCCCCAGCGATCCAGCCACGGCGGCATACCCCACGTGAGGGTAAGAGGCCTGAGAAAACGCAAGTCCAAGCCCAGAAACCAGACAGCAGTGCTGAAACAGAGTGTCCATCTCCATCCCAGTGTGAGCGGCCTCCTCCTGGGAAGGTCAAGTTGATACCTCTGCCTTTTTCTGCCTGGGACAAGCCTCAAGCTCGACCCGCTCCTCGGAGGCCACAGTCTCTGGCCTCACATCGGCCTGCTGTGGCTTACCGTGCCCAGCCTGGTTCTACTGACTCAGCTCAACCTGCTGCAGTCAATTCATCCCAGCCAGCTCCTGCCTCTTTGCCAGGTCCCGCCAAACCAGCTCAGCCAACTGTGGCCAACCCAACCCAACCGGCTTGGACCAACCATACCCAGCCTCGTGTCCCTCAGCCTGCTGCTCCTAGGCCTGCACCCTACAAAACTTCATCTGGCGCTTCTCTCCAGCGCGAGCCTGTTCCCCCTGCTGTGACTAAGCGCCAGTCCCCACCCAAGCTCCAAACCCAACTTCTACTCCAAGACTTCAGCAAGCAACGAGTTCCATGGAGGGAACCCAACGTGCCTGAGCCAGTCATGTCAAAGCCCATCGAACAAGAGCAGAGGCCAGAGCGAGAGGCCATGAAGAGGCGGGCTCAACAACAACGGGAGAATGCTGCCAGATACACCTCTTCGGGGAAGCTGCAATTTTTCACCCAGAGGGACAAAGAAATGGAAATTGCTGACTACTACGGATACGTCAGGTGACAGCTGCTAGGATTCTTGCTGCCACCTTGGCTACCAGCGGTTCTTCCATACATAGGTAAGATAGGTATAGAACCGAATAAGTAAATGGAATAGAATTAATAGATGAGTAATAAACCTTTCCAATTTTGAGATGCTGCTAACTGGGGCGTGAGAAAGGAAGGACTGAAAGTTGGATGGGAGAATGAAGGAAAGGGGTAAAAACTGAGGAAAGAGGAAGGAACTTGGCCCAGGGCTAGGAAGGCCAAAAGAGACGTATGGATTTAGGAAAGGAAGCAGGAGTGAGGATGAAATGGCAGAAGTAAAAAGCAGGGTCAGGGGTCTGGGTTGAAAGAACACAATTGGAGTAGAGTTGAAGGTGACAGGAGATGAGTCTAGGTTTACTAGGAGAAATAGAAACAAAGTCTCTCGGGGAGGTTGGCCTTAAGTCTCACAACCACCAGATAGGTATTTCAGAAAACAAGAGGTTCACGACACATCTCTGAAAGGTTTGAGTTGCCTTATTCAGGTGTGATTATAGTGGGGGAATAGGCAAATCTACCAGAGAAGTGGCTAGGGCTCAGAGTCCTCCTAGGGGCAGCTGACGACAGGGCCAGAGCCAAGGGAACTGCTGTATCAGGAGGCCCACGAACAAATCAGGGGCATAGCCGCCTGTCACTTCCCTACCAGGAAGGAAGCCAGGTATATTACTATAACCAAGGCACACTGGGGTCTTCACTGTATGGAGAACTTGGCTCCTGCCCGCAATCCTATGGCTCCGCGTCATACACAGGAAGTAGGGCCTCTGCGCAACCAGAAATGGGAATGGGACTGAAGGAGATTCAGCCCGCAAATATCCGACCACCAGCTTCCACCTCTGCAATCTGCCACCCTGTGTCTGCTCAACGCATCACAGAAACAAGTTTTCAAGGTGAGTATACAAACGGCAGAGAAAGTTGAAGAATGAGGTCGGCATTCACAAACGGGGTCAAATCGACAGCTGGGAAGGGGTGTAGAGACAGGTAGAATTTAGATCCTGAGCCTTTAATAACCACTACCTTCTCTCAGTGCTCTCTGTTTTTAGACTCTATATAAGAACAGCTAGGGCTTCCCTGGTGGCGCCTGCCAATGCAGGGGACACGGCTTCCAGCCCCGGTCTGCGAAGATCCCACATGCCGTGCAGCAACTAAGCGCATGTGCCACAACGACTGAGCCTGCATTCCAGAGCCCGTGAGCCGCAACTACCGAAGCCCACGCGCCTACAGCCCATGCTCCGCAACAAGAGAGGCCACCGCGATGAGAAGCCCGCACACCGCAACCAAGAGTAGACCCCGCTAGCCGCAACTAGAGAAAGCCCGTGCACACCAATGAGGACCCAGTGCAGCCAAAAAAATAAATACGTAGAATAAATAAGTTCAATCAATCAATCAATCAATAAACGTAAATTAAAAAAAAAAAACAAACAAAAAAACAGAACACCTAATGCAGGTGGGAAGGTGGGAGGGACACTGTAAAGGTCATCTATGCTACATGTACAAGAACCCCAAGAGCACACCAATAGGTACCACATTTTTCACTGCTGTAGCCGAGCATTCCCCCTGTACTACCACACTGTAGCACTCCCTTCCCTCGTCTACTGCTACAGTCTCTTTGGAAGGTGTTTCAGAACTCTTGTTATGAGAGTGCCAGTTGAACTGTCCTCACTTCCGTCATTTATACCAGGATTTAAGACCTTGTGGTCCGAGATCCTGTCCAGAGAGCAAGCAGGCTAAGACTCTGTCTTTGTTTCTGTATTTCATCAGAAAGGGCTCTACCCCCTCTCCTAGTTCATGGTGTGAAGTGTTCTTAGCCTCTCGGGAAAGTGGGGAGAATTCAAAGGACTCTCTATGAGAATGCTAGGCTTTGTAAAACATTTCAGTTGTTTAAAAAGAAGACTCATTTTGTATTGGACTTACAACAGTCCTATGAGATACAAAGAGAGCCAAGGATCAGTGACATGAAATGATCACCAGTAAGAATTACAACAGTCACCGCTTACCTCGTAGCATAGGGCACTGTCCATGATCCTTAAGAAGAGTTAGTAGAAATGCCTTGCCCATCTTGCCCCTGAACCCCTTGAAAGGTACACGACTGCTGTGTTGGTGTTTAGGGGGAGCATCTCACTTACCCGGGACTGACTTCAACCTTGATTACTCTGTAGTGATGGAGACTTCCCCGCTGATGAAAAATTCCCTGGGATTGCAACCTCCAAGCCAGACCGCTTTCCTATGGAATGACAGAGAACTTCAGAGAACTTGTCAAGATGAAACACCAGTCAGTCTGCGGGAGAAAGGGAAGAAGAGAACGATGGAAATCGTTTCTGGGAAACTATTTTTACATTATGTTTTGTTTGTTCCTGGTAAATAAACTGAAATCTTCTTAACATTCAAACAAAATCTAAACCACTAAATTCAACAACACAGGAGTATAACTTTTGAAAAAAATTTCTTTGGCTGCGCAGCATGTGGGATCTTAGCTCCCCAACCAGGGATTGAACCCACGCCTGCTGCATTGGAAGCGCAGAGTCTTCACCACTGGACCACCAGGGAAGTCCCAGGAATAGAACTTTTAAAGGAGAAGGTATAAACCCCTGGGTTATATGAACTGGAGATTTTTAGTAAGAAGTCAATAGATCTTTTGTTAGGCACATTTTATGTTAGGCTGTCTCCCTGCACAGGACGCAGGCGCCTTGAAAATGGAAATCACATCCCTCTATAGTACGTACCTCTTCTTTCTGCTTTGCAGTTTGCTGCTCCACTTGTTCAACCCCACCTAGTAATAACCTATACTTCCCTTGTTCCTGTTTTCCCATCTGGAAAACAGACAAAAGGCAACCAAACAACGCAAAGGTCTCAACAAATAAGGGATACCCAAAACCAGAGATGGCCAGAACTTCTGTATCCCTCATGAAACCTAGCCCGGTGTTCAATACTTAGGTATCATTAATACATGCGTGTTGACTGAAACAGTTGAAACGCAATTCTTCCACTTCCCAGTTTAGTTTTAGTCCTCATACAAAACCTGATCATCAAATTCCTTAATGCTAGGAATCACAGTGAAAAATAATTTCTCAACTGACTTCTGTCAGATGAGTGAGAACTAAGGTTAATTCAGTGTATCTGAAGCATAGAAAGTGAGGGCAAACGTGGCACAAGATGGGGCTAGAGAAGCAGAGAGGATTCTAGAGCACGCAGAGTCTTAAAGGCCACCAGTGTGTTTTCTATTCTCAAAACAATGTTTGTGAGCGATGTTTATGAGCAATGTTCCAACTTGCTTTGAAGCTTTCTTGTGTGAAGAATGGATTGGAGGGAAACAAGATATATGGACACTAGTTAGGACCTAATCGCAACAGACAGGCAAGTTCAGTATTAGGATGTTGAGGGAGAGCTGACAGATTCCAAAGAAATTCAGGAGATAAACTGAAGCGGGCTTAATGGGGTATGAGATGGAGGAAAGGAAGGTCTTAGGGAATTAAAGGGTTTACTGCACACATGAGCAGAGTCTCAAAATTAATCATTTGAACGTACAGAGGTGGATCTCCCAAATGACACCGGTTAGGAAGCAACGGTACGCCCTGTAGAATTCCTAGAGACAGCACAAATCAACTGTTTCGATGGAAAATTCGGCGGGACCCTTGATTTCCATGGGAATATAGAGAAAAGAGACACTGATCTGGCTTGCAGGTATTTAGGAAGTTGTTAGCCTGACATCACATACTAGTCTCATGTAAGTAGGCCGTCTGAAGTATGAAGCTTAGGGGAAAAACCTTGAAGAAAACTTAAAAGCTTAAGCCACACCTCTATACTACACCACCTTTCACAGTTTCTTCTCAGATAAGCAGCATCCCCATCAGTGAAGAAACTCACATCTCATAATAGGAACAACAGGCCTAAAAATTAAATGTGTGTCTTTGGAGGTCCCATCTATGCGATATCTTCCTGGTACCAGAAAAGTCCCCAGGAAGATCGATCTTTGCACCCCTGAAAGCTTACCACCAAGGAAAATGACTAGGTCCATAGATTTCCTCCCTCAAACCAGCCTACCTCACACATAAATCACTAGCAACTCAGCCCTTAACTCACATTATCACAGTCACAAGAGTGGTTAGGGAGAAAAGCACTAACCAGGGGAACTAACACAGAGGCAATCCAGGCCAAGCTGGGCTGGTGGCAGATATCTGCTCCTTACGCTCGGGTGCATAATGCGACTCACCACAATGCCTTTTTCACAGACCCTTTTTAAAGTTTCTCCACAAAATCCAACAGCTCAAGTTAGTTCATGACGCTTCAAGGTAAACAATCGTCAAGAGAAAAACATGCAATATGTCTTACAATGTTGGATTCCTTACAAATAGGACAAGGAAATAACCATGTAGACAAAACCAGAGCATTTGAAAACATCTGCGTTCTACAAACATACCAGTGAATGCTATAAATAAGGTAATATGACATAAAACAAAATGAAAACTAGATGTGAGACTGTTCTCTTCAGTGTACAGACTTCATGGCAGTTGCTGCACGATCTAGCTACTTATATCTACAACTCTCTGTTCTGTTAATACAAAATGAGGCCCAAGTGTGTCAACTTGTTTCCCACAGAAACCAAAAAACCTACATGCATCTCTTTTCTCCGGTGCCCTTTCACCTTACCTGCTCCCAGTTCTCCACCAATGTCCTCCTCTTTCTCTAATTATTCTCCTCTTCATTGTGCTTGGCCTTGCACCCAAGCATGCAAGACAGAGAGTCCTAGAGGTCCGAGATTCTAGAGGGGCTGTTTGCAAGGGGGAGGAGATTACGGTAACTGCCACACTGTATATACTTCTGTGCAAAGAAAGAGGGACAGTGTTCAGAATGTCTCTCACATATAAAAAGAGCTGGATGGCAGGATACCTGTGTGGCCCAAGGAACTAGAGCTAGCAAATCATGGGCAAAACAATTGCAACCAAAGGCTGGAAGAGGAAAGGTCTGCAACCAGCTCTGTCTCCTAGCTCTCTGGTATTTGCTGCCAATGGGCAGAGTCTATTTCGTGAAGCATCAAGCACTGAAAAGAAGACTCCTGCTGCTGGAAGTTGACAGGAAGGAACATCCAATGCAAGATCAAGGCTTGTCCTAGAAGCAATGCCCATAATGGAAGAAAAAAAAAAAAAAAAAAGAAAGCGGAAGAGAAATGTTAAGTCGCAAGTCCAACCTGGCCCCCAGCCTAGCCCAGCCCAAGGAAGGTAGGAGTCAAGGAGAAGAAACTAAAAGAGAAGAGCCTTGGACCACAACATTCTCCACAGGGTACACTCAACAAACTTCACCCTGCTCTTTAACCAAGTTACAACTGTAATAGTTCAAACTACATGGCTCTTTCCTTCCTAAGGATACTAGTTAAATAAGATCTATATAGCTCTAAGTATATGATACATAAAATAGAATACTCTGTAGAATATAAGTAACTGTTAGTTAATTATATTAATGAACGTCTGTAAGAAATGTTGCAATGATTTCCCTAATGGAAGAGCCTGGGGGAGGTAAATCTGTCTTCTAGGATTTCCTCCCCAGAGCTCAGAAATTGAGGGGTTGTTTTAGCTCTCCTACGCTCTCTTCACCCAAGCCCGCCCTCCTGTTGGGGATCGGACCTCCCTATTGGCTAGCTCATACCTTTCAACTGCCTGCTTTGTGACATCACTCTCCTACCAAACCTACTACCACTTGGTAGAGGTCTTGGGGTTTCCGTGGAGCCGTTTGGACCAGTAACCAGTGACCTTTGTACTGGACACGTGCGCCGTTCAGCTGCAGCCACTCAGACATCCTCTAGTGTTGTCTCCTCATCCCTTGTACCTGCAGTTGATGTCTCCTCTTCTCTGACCATGTCAGGTAAGAAAAGAAACTTTGGAAAGTTTTGCGTTCGATTTCTTTTGCCCCTAAATTGAGGAGGAGATTCAAAATAGCGTGGAATAATGAGGGAAAGTATTGAACTACAAGTCTGGAGACCTAATTTCAGTTTTGACTTTGACGTTTACTGTCTGTGTGACTTTGGACAAATCACTGACTGCCTCACAAAGCCTGCTGCTTTCCTTATCTGTTACGTTAGGATACCACATTGGGTTGATCACTCTGATCCCCTTCTTTTCCAATATTGAGCCTTAAAGGGTACCCATGTAGAAAATGAAATCAGAGACTTCTCAAAAGAGTGTTTCAACAGAAACATAGAAAAGCCAGGTGACACAGAAAACTAGCGATATGTACCAAGATGTTTCATCTCCAATGGTCTCCCTCCACTAGTATTTCGACTAGTTGAAAAGAGAGAATAGGGAGAGAGGATGGAGAGTACTGGGCTATATAGGGAGGCACAGAGTCAAACGTAAGCAAGTTTAGGATTGTTTTCATTAGCACAGGCCAACAGGAACCAAGAGATGGGAAAAAAATATAAGAATGAAGAGGGAAAGCATAGAGGAGCTCTCAAGAAAGAGGCAGTTTGCCATGGAATGTTGATGGGAGCCAAAGATTTTAAATTAAAGCAGAAACAGCACAGAGGGAAATCTGCTCAGAGCAGGGCAAAACAAAGCTGATGGTAGCAAATCCTTACATTAACAGACTAAGAAGGAAAGTAAGGCCAGAACAGGGGATCACCAGGAAGGGCAGCCTATCAGAAAAGTCATACTCCGTTTTCCTTCTTTTATTGCCTCTCTGAATACAGCTGGCACTTGACAGTTTGGAATAGAAACATTTTAGAAGTATGTTTTAGAAATGATGCTTCCTAGAAACCAGAAACCAAAGTGGTTATCTAGGGGGCTGCTTTTCAGTGTTCTATTCTTTCTAATTTTTAAACTAGGTAGACATTTGACCAATTAAACATTTTAAATGATATCTTCTACATTGAATCAGAAGGACTATTTCCTTTGTGTGATATGTAGCTTCTAAGGCAAGGTTGCTTTTCAATTTTTACAGTTATTTCCTTCCTAACACAGAGAGCACATTGATCAACAGCCATCGTTCGCTTGTAGATCTTAGCTACCGGAGAAGAAAAAGAAAAAGTCAAGCCCCCACATCTCTAATTCCCCATTTAGGGAATTCCCTGGCGGTCCAGCGCTTAGGACTCGGTGCTTTCACGGCCAGGGCCACGCGGCGCGGCAAAAGAAAAAAAGAAAACACAAACATCCACGTTTATCTAAAACAATGTTGTGGAGTCCTTTGGATTTTCTTACATTTGAAAATCTTTTTTAATTGGATTCTAGGGATGATGGTTTTTTGAGGTCTTGGGATGTCATCTTCTTGGATGTGGAAGATGATTCTAAGTTCTAGGATAAATACAAAAACCTTCTTGATACTTTTTAAGCTTCCTTTCTGCTTATTATATGAGTTATATTCATGGAAAGATATATTTCTCCTAGGCTTAATACCTGTTACTTGCTGGGTAAAAATATGAATGAGCACAATAATGAAACTCTTTTACACTTACTATTTTGCTGTCTGCTTTGTACCGGTTTTCATTGAAATACTTGTCTATATATGTTGTGGCTACCTATACATTCACATTTGTTGCATTCTGTTGCTTGTTATGCATTTTTTACTGATTTATCGTCTCTGTCTGTATGCATTGGCTAGGAATTCATTCACCTCTATCACCTCCATCGTGTTTTTTGGTTAATAGTATTCACTAAAATAGAGTGGGCAAAATTCACTTTCATAATATTGCATGTATGGTACAGAATGTCATTTGTTAGTAAATTCATTAGGCTTTGATACTTGCCCACATACCCCAGTTTTCATTAATATCTATGGATTTCTTTTTCGTTACGTAACATGTTTTTCATGATTTTTCTTTGTCTTTCTAGAACTTATTGTATCTTCCTCCATATAAATCATACGCAATAGATCAGCTTATTCATCTATTAATTATTACTGCTATTATTATTGGTGGTGGTGTTATAACCACTTTATAGATGAGTAATCTGAAGTAATCAGATAACTTTTCTCTTTCCAAAAGCACTTAAGAAATCCACTTTCGGGTAATCATTTTGAGGTAGGATGAGAAACCAGGCTTGAAGAGGGCAAAAATGACTCTTTCAGTTCACCAGTTGGACTGAGCTATACGTCAACTCTAGGTAATAGCGTGGGAACTGCACAAGCAAAGGGAGACACTGAAGATGACAATGGTAATGGCCGTACTGTTTTCTAATGGACAAAAAAAATGCTTATATTATAAGTTCTATTTCTCCTGCTTTCTGGCAGTATCATGCTCAGAGTGGAGTCCTGGCAAGGAAGTCAGGATACTTAGGTTCTGAAACCTGGTAATGACACTAACATAATGAGAGAACCTGAACAAGTCAACCCGACCTCTCTGAGCCTCAGTTTCCTTACTCGTGAAATGAGACTGAAAAAAGAGAAAGTTCTCTAAGGGCCTCCTAGTTCTAAAATGCTTCCAGTCTAGGAAATAGCATAGAAGTCAATACGAGTGCAGGCTGAAGGGAAAGACAGGGCAGGGAGAAGGTTGCTTCCAGCCTAGAGAACAATGTCTGAACCATACCACTTGGCTCTTCTGCCCATCTGTGCCCAAGATGGGAGCACAGGCAGTTAATACAGAAGAGTGGAAAACTGCTCAGTCCTTACAGCCATCATTAACTGTCTGATTTTGGGTTTCTCAGGAAGGGTCGATAGTAGAGGTGTCCTGAGAGCAAGAACCTTAAGATAATGCTGTTCCTCAAACGTAGTGAGAATTTCTCAACCTCCCTGAGTTTTTCATGACCCTCTTGTTCTTACAGAAAATTTCCAAAATCCATCTCTACTTGGAACTCTAAATTCTCTGCAGCATTCTCTTCCTGTGGTGAGCAATGCAACTTCCCTAACACGAAGTGTCTGCAACTTCTCCAGAGTCTCTGCCCCTGCCGTCAGTTCGGCATCGGCTACCGGTACCTCTTTCCAGACACTCATGGGTAGTGCCTACCTTTACCAACATTCCAGCACGACTATGTTATCTGGAGTTACTGACCACAGCCAGATCTCCACTTCAGCTCCTTCCTATCCAGGTGTTCTTGAGTGGGACATCACAGGAAGCACTGAAAAGAATTCCTCTTCACTCGGAGACTTTACTCTGGCACTCACTGACCGGCACCCAGCTGCTTCCTCCATGTTTATGGCAGCCCAGTATGATAAAACTTCAGACGCCAATAACATGGTCCCTCTATATCCATCACTTTCTGCCAGGCTTGCTCAGGGAGCACCATCTCAGATTCCAAATCAGGGGCATAGCCGCCTGTCACTTCCCTACCAGGAAGGAAGCCAGGTATATTACTATAACCAAGGCACACTGGGGTCTTCACTGTATGGAGAACTTGGCTCCTGCCCGCAATCCTATGGCTCCGCGTCATACACAGGAAGTAGGGCCTCTGCGCAACCAGAAATGGGAATGGGACTGAAGGAGATTCAGCCCACAAATATCCGACCACCAGCTTCCACCTCTGCAATCTGCCACCCTGTGTCTGCTCAACGCATCACAGAAACAAGTTTTCAAGGTGAGTATACAAACGGCAGAGAAAGCTGAAGAATGAGGTCGGCATTCACAAATGGGGTCAAATCGACAGCTGGGAAGGGGTGTAGAGACAGGTAGAATTTAGATCCTGAGCCTTTAGTAACCACTACCTTCGCTCAGTGCCCTCTGTTTTTAGACTCTATGTAAGAACACCTAGGGCTTCCCTGGTGGCGCCGTGGTTAAGAATCCGCCTGCCAATGCAATGCGGGGGACACGGGTTCGAGCCCTGGTCTGGGAAGATCCCACATGCCGTGGAGCAACTAAGCCCATGTGCCACAACGACTGAGCCTGCATTCTAGAGCCCGTGAGCCGCAACTACCGAAGCCCACGCGCCTAGAGCGCATGCTCCGCAACAAGAGAAGCCCGCACAGCGCAACCAAGAGTAGACCCCGCTAGCCGCAACTAGAGAAAGCCCGTGCACAGCAATGAAGACCCTGTGCAGCCAAAAAAATAAATACGTAGAATAAATAAGTTCAAACAATCAATCAATAAATAAACGTAAATTAAAAAAAAACAAAAAAACAAAAAAACAAAAAGAACACCTAATGCAGGTGGGAAGGTGGCAGGGACACTGTAAAGGTCATCTATGCTACATGTACAAGAACCCCGAGAGCACACCAATAGGTACCACATTTTTCACTGCTGTAGCCGAGCATTCCCCCTGTACTACCACACTGTAGCACTCCCTTCCCTCGTCTACTGCTACAGTCTCTTTGGAAGGTGTCTCAGAACTCTTGTTATGAGAGTGCCAGTTGAAGTGTCCTCACTTCCGTCATTTATACCAGGATTTAAGACCTTGTGGTCCGAGATCCTGTCCAGAGAGCAAGCAGGCTAAGACTCTGTCTTTGTTTCTGTATTTCATCAGAAAGGGCTCTACCCCCTCTCCTAGTTCATGGTGTGAAGTGTTCTTAGCCTCTCGGGAAAGTGGGGAGAATTGAAAGGACTCTATATGAGAATGCTAGGCTTTGTAAAACATTTCAGTTGTTTAAAAAGAAGACTCATTTTGTATTGGACTTACAACAGTCCTATGAGATACAAAGAGAGCCAAGGATCAGTGACATGAAATGATCACCAGTTAAGCATTACAACAGTCACCGCTTACCTCGTAGCATAGGGCACTGTCCATGATCCTTAAGAAGAGTTAGTAGAAATGCCTTGCCCATCTTGCCCCTGAACCCCTTGAAAGGTACATGACTGCTGTGTTGGTGTTTAGGGGGAGCATCTCATTTACCAGGGACTGACTTCTCCCTTGATCCCTTTGTAGTGATGGAGCCTTCCCTGGTGATGAAAAATTCCCTGGGATTGCAACCTCCAAGCCAGACGTTTTGTGTGACACAAACTCAAGAACTCCCCAAGTCCTGCAGTAGCAGAAACAGTCACATACTTGAGAGTAACCCACCATCTGAACTTGGGGACATTTCAGTGACAGCTCCAGTCCAGAGTGCCAGGCGTCTCCTGGCCCTGCCTCCAGCTCCAAGCCAGGGACAAACAGAGAGTAAGAACGTGGAGGATATCAAAACCAAGCTGTCAAAGCCTCTGGAGGCCTACCAGATCCCAATAGAAAACCAAGATCCTCCACTACTCCCTTTGGGAATCCCTGATATTCCCCAGCCGCTGGCCTGCACCGATCCCCTCAGCCAAGAGGAGCAGCCTGGTTCTGAAAATGCTGATCTGGGAGAGAACAGCCTGAGTCGTCAGGACCTAGGGACACTTGAAAATGGGACTGAACCTAGCAGTGGTCTTGCAGACATTACTACACTGGCGGAGGATATTCACCTTCCCCAGCTCTTTAATTCTTGGAAAGATCTTGATCGATCCCAAGGTCCCAACGTGATCAAAGCTGAAGACACCAGAGCCATTAAGGTGAATCAGGTGCAGGAAAAGCCAAGTGTCGTAAAGGTTCCCTCTGATCAACCCAGGAAGAACAAACAGAAAGCCTCTGAGCCTATCGGTGGTGCTCCCAAGGCCAAAATCCAGCCAAAGGATCCAGAGTGCCTGTTAGGGGGAGAAGCGGTTATATGCACTGCTGCAGTCAGTGACAGGGCTCCTGCGAACACGGCCAAGCACTCTCAAGGCAAACCTCAGAAAGCTGCATCCGGAAAGATCAGCAAAACTGAGAGCCATGGGCAGGAAAAGACCAAAAGGACCAGAGGAAGAAACAAGGCTGAAGAGAACAAGCAGTCAGGGAACAAAGTCAAGGCAGAAGACAAGCCAGCAATCCCCAACACGAAGCGAAAGGAACACCAAACTGAGCTTCGCCAAGAGAGCTTTCAAAAGCCTCGAACCTCCCTTGGCGTGCGCATGCTGGAGTCTGTGAAGGTTCTTCATGCGCTGGGGAAGAAGAATGAGACGAAAACTGGGCTCTCTTCCTGTCGGCTCTTGGGAAATTCAAGCAACCCCAAAGACCCCCAGCCACCCCCAGCGATCCAGCCACGGCGGCATACCCCACGTGAGGGTAAGAGGCCTGAGAAAACGCAAGTCCAAGCCCAGAAACCAGACAGCAGTGCTGAAACAGAGTGTCCATCTCCATCCCAGTGTGAGCGGCCTCCTCCTGGGAAGGTCAAGTTGATACCTCTGCCTTTTTCTGCCTGGGACAAGCCTCAAGCTCGACCCGCTCCTCGGAGGCCACAGTCTCTGGCCTCACATCGGCCTGCTGTGGCTTACCGTGCCCAGCCTGGTTCTACTGACTCAGCTCAACCTGCTGCAGTCAATTCATCCCAGCCAGCTCCTGCCTCTTTGCCAGGTCCCGCCAAACCAGCTCAGCCAACTGTGGCCAACCCAACCCAACCGGCTTGGACCAACCATACCCAGCCTCGTGTCCCTCAGCCTGCTGCTCCTAGGCCTGCACCCTACAAAACTTCATCTGGCGCTTCTCTCCAGCGCGAGCCTGTTCCCCCTGCTGTGACTAAGCGCCAGTCCCCACCCAAGCTCCAAACCCAACTTCTACTCCAAGACTTCAGCAAGCAACGAGTTCCATGGAGGGAACCCAACGTGCCTGAGCCAGTCATGTCAAAGCCCATCGAACAAGAGCAGAGGCCAGAGCGAGAGGCCATGAAGAGGCGGGCTCAACAACAACGGGAGAATGCTGCCAGATACACCTCTTCGGGGAAGCTGCAATTTTTCACCCAGAGGGACAAAGAAATGGAAATTGCTGACTACTACGGATACGTCAGGTGACAGCTGCTAGGATTCTTGCTGCCACCTTGGCTACCAGCGGTTCTTCCATACATAGGTAAGATAGGTATAGAACCGAATAAGTAAATGGAATAGAATTAATAGATGAGTAATAAACCTTTCGAATTTTGAGATGCTGCTAACTGGGGCGTGAGAAAGGAAGGACTGAAAGTTGGATGGGAGAATGAAGGAAAGGGGTAAAAACTGAGGAAAGAGGAAGGAACTTGGCCCAGGGCTAGGAAGGCCAAAAGAGACGTATGGATTTAGGAAAGGAAGCAGGAGTGAGGATGAAATGGCAGAAGTAAAAAGCAGGGTCAGGGGTCTGGGTTGAAAGAACACAATTGGAGTAGAGTTGAAGGTGACAGGAGATGAGTCTAGGTTTACTAGGAGAAATAGAAACAAAGTCTCTCGGGGAGGTTGGCCTTAAGTCTCACAACCACCAGATAGGTATTTCAGAAAACAAGAGGTTCACGACACATCTCTGAAAGGTTTGAGTTGCCTTATTCAGGTGTGATTATAGTGGGGGAATAGGCAAATCTACCAGAGAAGTGGCTAGGGCTCAGAGTCCTCCTAGGGGCAGCTGACGACAGGGCCAGAGCCAAGGGAACTGCTGTATCAGGAGGCCCACGAACAAATCAGGGGCATAGCCGCCTGTCACTTCCCTACCAGGAAGGAAGCCAGGTATATTACTATAACCAAGGCACACTGGGGTCTTCACTGTATGGAGAACTTGGCTCCTGCCCGCAATCCTATGGCTCCGCGTCATACACAGGAAGTAGGGCCTCTGCGCAACCAGAAATGGGAATGGGACTGAAGGAGATTCAGCCCGCAAATATCCGACCACCAGCTTCCACCTCTGCAATCTGCCACCCTGTGTCTGCTCAACGCATCACAGAAACAAGTTTTCAAGGTGAGTATACAAACGGCAGAGAAAGTTGAAGAATGAGGTCGGCATTCACAAACGGGGTCAAATCGACAGCTGGGAAGGGGTGTAGAGACAGGTAGAATTTAGATCCTGAGCCTTTAATAACCACTACCTTCTCTCAGTGCTCTCTGTTTTTAGACTCTATATAAGAACAGCTAGGGCTTCCCTGGTGGCGCCTGCCAATGCAGGGGACACGGCTTCGAGCCCCGGTCTGCGAAGATCCCACATGCCGTGCAGCAACTAAGCGCATGTGCCACAACGACTGAGCCTGCATTCCAGAGCCCGTGAGCCGCAACTACCGAAGCCCACGCGCCTACAGCCCATGCTCCGCAACAAGAGAGGCCACCGCGATGAGAAGCCCGCACACCGCAACCAAGAGTAGACCCCGCTAGCCGCAACTAGAGAAAGCCCGTGCACACCAATGAGGACCCAGTGCAGCCAAAAAAATAAATACGTAGAATAAATAAGTTCAATCAATCAATCAATCAATAAACGTAAATTAAAAAAAAAAAACAAACAAAAAAACAGAACACCTAATGCAGGTGGGAAGGTGGGAGGGACACTGTAAAGGTCATCTATGCTACATGTACAAGAACCCCAAGAGCACACCAATAGGTACCACATTTTTCACTGCTGTAGCCGAGCATTCCCCCTGTACTACCACACTGTAGCACTCCCTTCCCTCGTCTACTGCTACAGTCTCTTTGGAAGGTGTTTCAGAACTCTTGTTATGAGAGTGCCAGTTGAACTGTCCTCACTTCCGTCATTTATACCAGGATTTAAGACCTTGTGGTCCGAGATCCTGTCCAGAGAGCAAGCAGGCTAAGACTCTGTCTTTGTTTCTGTATTTCATCAGAAAGGGCTCTACCCCCTCTCCTAGTTCATGGTGTGAAGTGTTCTTAGCCTCTCGGGAAAGTGGGGAGAATTCAAAGGACTCTCTATGAGAATGCTAGGCTTTGTAAAACATTTCAGTTGTTTAAAAAGAAGACTCATTTTGTATTGGACTTACAACAGTCCTATGAGATACAAAGAGAGCCAAGGATCAGTGACATGAAATGATCACCAGTAAGAATTACAACAGTCACCGCTTACCTCGTAGCATAGGGCACTGTCCATGATCCTTAAGAAGAGTTAGTAGAAATGCCTTGCCCATCTTGCCCCTGAACCCCTTGAAAGGTACACGACTGCTGTGTTGGTGTTTAGGGGGAGCATCTCACTTACCCGGGACTGACTTCAACCTTGATTCCTCTGTAGTGATGGAGACTTCCCCGCTGATGAAAAATTCCCTGGGATTGCAACCTCCAAGCCAGACCGCTTTCCTATGGAATGACAGAGAACTTCAGAGAACTTGTCAAGATGAAACACCAGTCAGTCTGCGGGAGAAAGGGAAGAAGAGAACGATGGAAATCGTTTCTGGGAAACTATTTTTACATTATGTTTTGTTTGTTCCTGGTAAATAAACTGAAATCTTCTTAACATTCAAACAAAATCTAAACCACTAAATTCAACAACACAGGAGTATAACTTTTGAAAAAAATTTCTTTGGCTGCGCAGCATGTGGGATCTTAGCTCCCCAACCAGGGATTGAACCCACGCCTGCTGCATTGGAAGCGCAGAGTCTTCACCACTGGACCACCAGGGAAGTCCCAGGAATAGAACTTTTAAAGGAGAAGGTATAAACCCCTGGGTTATATGAACTGGAGATTTTTAGTAAGAAGTCAATAGATCTTTTGTTAGGCACATTTTATGTTAGGCTGTCTCCCTGCACAGGACGCAGGCGCCTTGAAAATGGAAATCACATCCCTCTATAGTACGTCCCTCTTCTTTCTGCTTTGCAGTTTGCTGCTCCACTTGTTCAACCCCACCTAGTAATAACCTATACTTCCCTTGTTCCTGTTTTCCCATCTGGAAAACAGACAAAAGGCAACCAAACAACGCAAAGGTCTCAACAAATAAGGGATACCCAAAACCAGAGATGGCCAGAACTTCTGTATCCCTCATGAAACCTAGCCCGGTGTTCAATACTTAGGTATCATTAATACATGCGTGTTGACTGAAACAGTTGAAACGCAATTCTTCCACTTCCCAGTTTAGTTTTAGTCCTCATACAAAACCTGATCATCAAATTCCTTAATGCTAGGAATCACAGTGAAAAATAATTTCTCAACTGACTTCTGTCAGATGAGTGAGAACTAAGGTTAATTCAGTGTATCTGAAGCATAGAAAGTGAGGGCAAACGTGGCACAAGATGGGGCTAGAGAAGCAGAGAGGATTCTAGAGCACGCAGAGTCTTAAAGGCCACCAGTGTGTTTTCTATTCTCAAAACAATGTTTGTGAGCGATGTTTATGAGCAATGTTCCAACTTGCTTTGAAGCTTTCTTGTGTGAAGAATGGATTGGAGGGAAACAAGATATATGGACACTAGTTAGGACCTAATCGCAACAGACAGGCAAGTTCAGTATTAGGATGTTGAGGGAGAGCTGACAGATTCCAAAGAAATTCAGGAGATAAACTGAAGCGGGCTTCATGGGGTATGAGATGGAGGAAAGGAAGGTCTTAGGGAATTAAAGGGTTTACTGCACACATGAGCAGAGTCTCAAAATTAATCATTTGAACGTACAGAGGTGGATCTCCCAAATGACACCGGTTAGGAAGCAACGGTACGCCCTTTAGAATTCCTAGAGACAGCACAAATCAACTGTTTCGATGGAAAATTCGGCGGGACCCTTGATTTCCATGGGAATATAGAGAAAAGAGACACTGATCTGGCTTGCAGGTATTTAGGAAGTTGTTAGCCTGACATCACATACTAGTCTCATGTAAGTAGGCCGTCTGAAGTATGAAGCTTAGGGGAAAAACCTTGAAGAAAACTTAAAAGCTTAAGCCACACCTCTATACTACACCACCTTTCACAGTTTCTTCTCAGATAAGCAGCATCCCCATCAGTGAAGAAACTCACATCTCATAATAGGAACAACAGGCCTAAAAATTAAATGTGTGTCTTTGGAGGTCCCATCTATGCGATATCTTCCTGGTACCAGAAAAGTCCCCAGGAAGATCGATCTTTGCACCCCTGAAAGCTTACCACCAAGGAAAATGACTAGGTCCATAGATTTCCTCCCTCAAACCAGCCTACCTCACACATAAATCACTAGCAACTCAGCCCTTAACTCACATTATCACAGTCACAAGAGTGGTTAGGGAGAAAAGCACTAACCAGGGGAACTAACACAGAGGCAATCCAGGCCAAGCTGGGCTGGTGGCAGATATCTGCTCCTTACGCTCGGGTGCATAATGCGACTCACCACAATGCCTTTTTCACAGACCCTTTTTAAAGTTTCTCCACAAAATCCAACAGCTCAAGTTAGTTCATGACGCTTCAAGGTAAACAATCGTCAAGAGAAAAACATGCAATATGTCTTACAATGTTGGATTCCTTACAAATAGGACAAGGAAATAACCATGTAGACAAAACCAGAGCATTTGAAAACATCTGCGTTCTACAAACATACCAGTGAATGCTATAAATAAGGTAATATGACATAAAACAAAATGAAAACTAGATGTGAGACTGTTCTCTTCAGTGTACAGACTTCATGGCAGTTGCTGCACGATCTAGCTACTTATATCTACAACTCTCTGTTCTGTTAATACAAAATGAGGCCCAAGTGTGTCAACTTGTTTCCCACAGAAACCAAAAAACCTACATGCATCTCTTTTCTCCGGTGCCCTTTCACCTTACCTGCTCCCAGTTCTCCACCAATGTCCTCCTCTTTCTCTAATTATTCTCCTCTTCATTGTGCTTGGCCTTGCACCCAAGCATGCAAGACAGAGAGTCCTAGAGGTCCGAGATTCTAGAGGGGCTGTTTGCAAGGGGGAGGAGATTACGGTAACTGCCACACTGTATATACTTCTGTGCAAAGAAAGAGGGACAGTGTTCAGAATGTCTCTCACATATAAAAAGAGCTGGATGGCAGGATACCTGTGTGGCCCAAGGAACTAGAGCTAGCAAATCATGGGCAAAACAATTGCAACCAAAGGCTGGAAGAGGAAAGGTCTGCAACCAGCTCTGTCTCCTGGCTCTCTGGTATTTGCTGCCAATGGGCAGAGTCTATTTCGTGAAGCATCAAGCACTGAAAAGAAGACTCCTGCTGCTGGAAGTTGACAGGAAGGAACATCCAATGCAAGATCAAGGCTTGTCCTAGAAGCAATGCCCATAATGGAAGAAAAAAAAAAAAAAAAAAAAAAAGAAAGCGGAAGAGAAATGTTAAGTCGCAAGTCCAACCTGGCCCCCAGCCTAGCCCAGCCCAAGGAAGGTAGGAGTCAAGGAGAAGAAACTAAAAGAGAAGAGCCTTGGACCACAACATTCTCCACAGGGTACACTCAACAAACTTCACCCTGCTCTTTAACCAAGTTACAACTGTAATAGTTCAAACTACATGGCTCTTTCCTTCCTAAGGATACTAGTTAAATAAGATCTATATAGCTCTAAGTATATGATACATAAAATAGAATACTCTGTAGAATATAAGTAACTGTTAGTTAATTATATTAATGAACGTCTGTAAGAAATGTTGCAATGATTTCCCTAATGGAAGAGCCTGGGGGAGGTAAATCTGTCTTCTAGGATTTCCTCCCCAGAGCTCAGAAATTGAGGGGTTGTTTTAGCTCTCCTACGCTCTCTTCACCCAAGCCCGCCCTCCTGTTGGGGATCGGACCTCCCTATTGGCTAGCTCATACCTTTCAACTGCCTGCTTTGTGACATCACTCTCCTACCAAACCTACTACCACTTGGTAGAGGTCTTGGGGTTTCCGTGGAGCCGTTTGGACCAGTAACCAGTGACCTTTGTACTGGACACGTGCGCCGTTCAGCTGCAGCCACTCAGACATCCTCTAGTGTTGTCTCCTCATCCCTTGTACCTGCAGTTGATGTCTCCTCTTCTCTGACCATGTCAGGTAAGAAAAGAAACTTTGGAAAGTTTTGCGTTCGATTTCTTGTGCCCCTAAATTGAGGAGGAGATTCAAAATAGCGTGGAATAATGAGGGAAAGTATTGAACTACAAGTCTGGAGACCTAATTTCAGTTTTGACTTTGACGTTTACTGTCTGTGTGACTTTGGACAAATCACTGACTGCCTCACAAAGCCTGCTGCTTTCCTTATCTGTTACGTTAGGATACCACATTGGGTTGATCACTCTGATCCCCTTCTTTTCCAATATTGAGCCTTAAAGGGTACCCATGTAGAAAATGAAATCAGAGACTTCTCAAAAGAGTGTTTCAACAGAAACATAGAAAAGCCAGGTGACACAGAAAACTAGCGATATATACCAAGATGTTTCATCTCCAATGGTCTCCCTCCACTAGTATTTCGACTAGTTGAAAAGAGAGAATAGGGAGAGAGGATGGAGAGTACTGGGCTATATAGGGAGGCACAGAGTCAAACGTAAGCAAGTTTAGGATTGTTTTCATTAGCACAGGCCAACAGGAACCAAGAGATGGGAAAAAAATATAAGAATGAAGAGGGAAAGCATAGAGGAGCTCTCAAGAAAGAGGCAGTTTGCCATGGAATGTTGACGGGAGCCAAAGATTTTAAATTAAAGCAGAAACAGCACAGAGGGAAATCTGCTCAGAGCAGGGCAAAACAAAGCTGATGGTAGCAAATCCTTACATTAACAGACTAAGAAGGAAAGTAAGGCCAGAACAGGGGATCACCAGGAAGGGCAGCCTATCAGAAAAGTCATACTCCGTTTTCTTTCTTTTATTGCCTCTCTGAATACAGCTGGCACTTGACAGTTTGGAATAGAAACATTTTAGAAGTATGTTTTAGAAATGATGCTTCCTAGAAACCAGAAACCAAAGTGGTTATCTAGGGGGCTGCTTTTCAGTGTTCTATTCTTTCTAATTTTTAAACTAGGTAGACATTTGACCAATTAAACATTTTAAATGATATCTTCTACATTGAATCAGAAGGACTATTTCCTTTGTGTGATATGTAGCTTCTAAGGCAAGGTTGCTTTTCAATTTTTACAGTTATTTCCTTCCTAACACAGAGAGCACATTGATCAACAGCCATCGTTCGCTTGTAGATCTTAGCTACCGGAGAAGAAAAAGAAAAAGTCAAGCCCCACATCTCTAATTCCCCATTTAGGGAATTCCCTGGCGGTCCAGCGCTTAGGACTCGGTGCTTTCACGGCCAGGGCCACGCGGCGCGGCAAAAGAAAAAAAGAAAACACAAACATCCACATTTATCTAAAACAATGTTGTGGAGTCCTTTGGATTTTCTTACATTTGAAAATCTTTTTTAATTGGATTCTAGGGATGATGGTTTTTTGAGGTCTTGGGATGTCATCTTCTTGGATGTGGAAGATGATTCTAAGTTCTAGGATAAATACAAAAACCTTCTTGATACTTTTTAAGCTTCCTTTCTGCTTATTATATGAGTTATATTCATGGAAAGATATATTTCTCCTAGGCTTAATACCTGTTACTTGCTGGGTAAAAATATGAATGAGCACAATAATGAAACTCTTTTACACTTACTATTTTGCTGTCTGCTTTGTACCGGTTTTCATTGAAATACTTGTCTATATATGTTGTGGCTACCTATACATTCACATTTGTTGCATTCTGTTGCTTGTTGTGCATTTTTTACTGATTTATCGTCTCTGTCTGTATGCATTGGCTAGGAATTCATTCACCTCTATCACCTCCATCGTGTTTTTTGGTTAATAGTATTCACTAAAATAGAGTGGGCAAAATTCACTTTCATAATATTGCATGTATGGTACAGAATGTCATTTGTTAGTAAATTCATTAGGCTTTGATACTTGCCCACATACCCCAGTTTTCATTAATATCTATGGATTTCTTTTTCGTTACGTAACATGTTTTTCATGATTTTTCTTTGTCTTTCTAGAACTTATTGTATCTTCCTCCATATAAATCATACGCAATAGATCAGCTTATTCATCTATTAATTATTACTGCTATTATTATTGGTGGTGGTGTTATAACCACTTTATAGATGAGTAATCTGAAGTAATCAGATAACTTTTCTCTTTCCAAAAGCACTTAAGAAATCCACTTTCGGGTAATCATTTTGAGGTAGGATGAGAAACCAGGCTTGAAGAGGGCAAAAATGACTCTTTCAGTTCACCAGTTGGACTGAGCTATACGTCAACTCTAGGTAATAGCGTGGGAACTGCACAAGCAAAGGGAGACACTGAAGATGACAATGGTAATGGCCGTACTGTTTTCTAATGGACAAAAAAAATGCTTATATTATAAGTTCTATTTCTCCTGCTTTCTGGCACTATCATGCTCAGAGTGGAGTCCTGGCAAGGAAGTCAGGATACTTAGGTTCTGAAACCTGGTAATGACACTAACATAATGAGAGAACTTGAACAAGTCAACCCGACCTCTCTGAGCCTCAGTTTCCTTACTCGTGAAATGAGACTGAAAAAAGAGAAAGTTCTCTAAGGGCCTCCTAGTTCTAAAATGCTTCCAGTCTAGGAAATAGCATAGAAGTCAATACGAGTGCAGGCTGAAGGGAAAGACAGGGCAGGGAGAAGGTTGCTTCCAGCCTAGAGAACAATGTCTGAACCATACCACTTGGCTCTTCTGCCCATCTGTGCCCAAGATGGGAGCACAGGCAGTTAATACAGAAGAGTGGAAAACTGCTCAGTCCTTACAGCCATCATTAACTGTCTGATTTTGGGTTTCTCAGGAAGGGTCGATAGTAGAGGTGTCCTGAGAGCAAGAACCTTAAGATAATGCTGTTCCTCAAACGTAGTGAGAATTTCTCAACCTCCCTGAGTTTTTCATGACCCTCTTGTTCTTACAGAAAATTTCCAAAATCCATCTCTACTTGGAACTCTAAATTCTCTGCAGCATTCTCTTCCTGTGGTGAGCAATGCAACTTCCCTAACACGAAGTGTCTGCAACTTCTCCAGAGTCTCTGCCCCTGCCGTCAGTTCGGCATCGGCTACCGGTACCTCTTTCCAGACACTCATGGGTAGTGCCTACCTTTACCAACATTCCAGCACGACTATGTTATCTGGAGTTACTGACCACAGCCAGATCTCCACTTCAGCTCCTTCCTATCCAGGTGTTCTTGAGTGGGACATCACAGGAAGCACTGAAAAGAATTCCTCTTCACTCGGAGACTTTACTCTGGCACTCACTGACCGGCACCCAGCTGCTTCCTCCATGTTTATGGCAGCCCAGTATGATAAAACTTCAGACGCCAATAACATGGTCCCTCTATATCCATCACTTTCTGCCAGGCTTGCTCAGGGAGCACCATCTCAGATTCCAAATCAGGGGCATAGCCGCCTGTCACTTCCCTACCAGGAAGGAAGCCAGGTATATTACTATAACCAAGGCACACTGGGGTCTTCACTGTATGGAGAACTTGGCTCCTGCCCGCAATCCTATGGCTCCGCGTCATACACAGGAAGTAGGGCCTCTGCGCAACCAGAAATGGGAATGGGACTGAAGGAGATTCAGCCCACAAATATCCGACCACCAGCTTCCACCTCTGCAATCTGCCACCCTGTGTCTGCTCAACGCATCACAGAAACAAGTTTTCAAGGTGAGTATACAAACGGCAGAGAAAGCTGAAGAATGAGGTCGGCATTCACAAATGGGGTCAAATCGACAGCTGGGAAGGGGTGTAGAGACAGGTAGAATTTAGATCCTGAGCCTTTAGTAACCACTACCTTCGCTCAGTGCCCTCTGTTTTTAGACTCTATGTAAGAACACCTAGGGCTTCCCTGGTGGCGCCGTGGTTAAGAATCCGCCTGCCAATGCAATGCGGGGGACACGGGTTCGAGCCCTGGTCTGGGAAGATCCCACATGCCGTGGAGCAACTAAGCCCATGTGCCACAACGACTGAGCCTGCATTCTAGAGCCCGTGAGCCGCAACTACCGAAGCCCACGCGCCTAGAGCGCATGCTCCGCAACAAGAGAAGCCCGCACACCGCAACCAAGAGTAGACCCCGCTAGCCGCAACTAGAGAAAGCCCGTGCACACCAATGAAGACCCTGTGCAGCCAAAAAAATAAATACGTAGAATAAATAAGTTCAAACAATCAATCAATAAATAAACGTAAATTAAAAAAAAACAAAAAAACAAAAAGAACACCTAATGCAGGTGGGAAGGTGGCAGGGACACTGTAAAGGTCATCTATGCTACATGTACAAGAACCCCGAGAGCACACCAATAGGTACCACATTTTTCACTGCTGTAGCCGAGCATTCCCCCTGTACTACCACACTGTAGCACTCCCTTCCCTCGTCTACTGCTACAGTCTCTTTGGAAGGTGTCTCAGAACTCTTGTTATGAGAGTGCCAGTTGAAGTGTCCTCACTTCCGTCATTTATACCAGGATTTAAGACCTTGTGGTCCGAGATCCTGTCCAGAGAGCAAGCAGGCTAAGACTCTGTCTTTGTTTCTGTATTTCATCAGAAAGGGCTCTACCCCCTCTCCTAGTTCATGGTGTGAAGTGTTCTTAGCCTCTCGGGAAAGTGGGGAGAATTGAAAGGACTCTATATGAGAATGCTAGGCTTTGTAAAACATTTCAGTTGTTTAAAAAGAAGACTCATTTTGTATTGGACTTACAACAGTCCTATGAGATACAAAGAGAGCCAAGGATCAGTGACATGAAATGATCACCAGTTAAGCATTACAACAGTCACCGCTTACCTCGTAGCATAGGGCACTGTCCATGATCCTTAAGAAGAGTTAGTAGAAATGCCTTGCCCATCTTGCCCCTGAACCCCTTGAAAGGTACACGACTGCTGTGTTGGTGTTTAGGGGGAGCATCTCATTTACCAGGGACTGACTTCTCCCTTGATCCCTTTGTAGTGATGGAGACTTCCCTGGTGATGAAAAATTCCCTGGGATTGCAACCTCCAAGCCAGACGTTTTGTGTGACACAAACTCAAGAACTCCCCAAGTCCTGCAGTAGCAGAAACAGTCACATACTTGAGAGTAACCCACCATCTGAACTTGGGGACATTTCAGTGACAGCTCCAGTCCAGAGTGCCAGGCGTCTCCTGGCCCTGCCTCCAGCTCCAAGCCAGGGACAAACAGAGAGTAAGAACGTGGAGGATATCAAAACCAAGCTGTCAAAGCCTCTGGAGGCCTACCAGATCCCAATAGAAAACCAAGATCCTCCACTACTCCCTTTAGGAATCCCTGATATTCCCCAGCCGCTGGCCTGCACCGATCCCCTCAGCCAAGAGGAGCAGCCTGGTTCTGAAAATGCTGATCTGGGAGAGAACAGCCTGAGTCGTCAGGACCTAGGGACACTTGAAAATGGGACTGAACCTAGCAGTGGTCTTGCAGACATTACTACACTGGCGGAGGATATTCACCTTCCCCAGCTCTTTAATTCTTGGAAAGATCTTGATCGATCCCAAGGTCCCAACGTGATCAAAGCTGAAGACACCAGAGCCATTAAGGTGAATCAGGTGCAGGAAAAGCCAAGTGTCGTAAAGGTTCCCTCTGATCAACCCAGGAAGAACAAACAGAAAGCCTCTGAGCCTATCGGTGGTGCTCCCAAGGCCAAAATCCAGCCAAAGGATCCAGAGTGCCTGTTAGGGGGAGAAGCGGTTATATGCACTGCTGCAGTCAGTGACAGGGCTCCTGCGAACACGGCCAAGCACTCTCAAGGCAAACCTCAGAAAGCTGCATCCGGAAAGATCAGCAAAACTGAGAGCCATGGGCAGGAAAAGACCAAAAGGACCAGAGGAAGAAACAAGGCTGAAGAGAACAAGCAGTCAGGGAACAAAGTCAAGGCAGAAGACAAGCCAGCAATCCCCAACACGAAGCGAAAGGAACACCAAACTGAGCTTCGCCAAGAGAGCTTTCAAAAGCCTCGAACCTCCCTTGGCGTGCGCATGCTGGAGTCTGTGAAGGTTCTTCATGCGCTGGGGAAGAAGAATGAGACGAAAACTGGGCTCTCTTCCTGTCGGCTCTTGGGAAATTCAAGCAACCCCAAAGACCCCCAGCCACCCCCAGCGATCCAGCCACGGCGGCATACCCCACGTGAGGGTAAGAGGCCTGAGAAAACGCAAGTCCAAGCCCAGAAACCAGACAGCAGTGCTGAAACAGAGTGTCCATCTCCATCCCAGTGTGAGCGGCCTCCTCCTGGGAAGGTCAAGTTGATACCTCTGCCTTTTTCTGCCTGGGACAAGCCTCAAGCTCGACCCACTCCTCGGAGGCCACAGTCTCTGGCCTCACATCGGCCTGCTGTGGCTTACCGTGCCCAGCCTGGTTCTACTGACTCAGCTCAACCTGCTGCAGTCAATTCATCCCAGCCAGCTCCTGCCTCTTTGCCAGGTCCCGCCAAACCAGCTCAGCCAACTGTGGCCAACCCAACCCAACCGGCTTGGACCAACCATACCCAGCCTCGTGTCCCTCAGCCTGCTGCTCCTAGGCCTGCACCCTACAAAACTTCATCTGGCGCTTCTCTCCAGCGCGAGCCTGTTCCCCCTGCTGTGACTAAGCGCCAGTCCCCACCCAAGCTCCAAACCCAACTTCTACTCCAAGACTTCAGCAAGCAACGAGTTCCATGGAGGGAACCCAACGTGCCTGAGCCAGTCATGTCAAAGCCCATCGAACAAGAGCAGAGGCCAGAGCGAGAGGCCATGAAGAGGCGGGCTCAACAACAACGGGAGAATGCTGCCAGATACACCTCTTCGGGGAAGCTGCAATTTTTCACCCAGAGGGACAAAGAAATGGAAATTGCTGACTACTACGGATACGTCAGGTGACAGCTGCTAGGATTCTTGCTGCCACCTTGGCTACCAGCGGTTCTTCCATACATAGGTAAGATAGGTATAGAACCGAATAAGTAAATGGAATAGAAATAATAGATGAGTAATAAACCTTTCGAATTTTGAGATGCTGCTAACTGGGGCGTGAGAAAGGAAGGCCTGAAAGTTGGATGGGAGAATGAAGGAAAGGGGTAAAAACTGAGGAAAGAGGAAGGAACTTGGCCCAGGGCTAGGAAGGCCAAAAGAGACGTATGGATTTAGGAAAGGAAGCAGGAGTGAGGATGAAATGGCAGAAGTAAAAAGCAGGGTCAGGGGTCTGGGCTGAAAGAACACAATTGGAGTAGAGTTGAAGGTGACAGGAGATGAGTCTAGGTTTACTAGGAGAAATAGAAACAAAGTCTCTCGGGGAGGTTGGCCTTAAGTCTCACAACCACCAGATAGGTATTTCAGAAAACAAGAGGTTCACGACACATCTCTGAAAGGTTTGAGTTGCCTTATTCAGGTGTGATTATAGTGGGGGAATAGGCAAATCTACCAGAGAAGTGGCTAGGGCTCAGAGTCCTCCTAGGGGCAGCTGACGACAGGGCCAGAGCCAAGGGAACTGCTGTATCAGGAGGCCCACGAACAAATCAGGGGCATAGCCGCCTGTCACTTCCCTACCAGGAAGGAAGCCAGGTATATTACTATAACCAAGGCACACTGGGGTCTTCACTGTATGGAGAACTTGGCTCCTGCCCGCAATCCTATGGCTCCGCGTCATACACAGGAAGTAGGGCCTCTGCGCAACCAGAAATGGGAATGGGACTGAAGGAGATTCAGCCCGCAAATATCCGACCACCAGCTTCCACCTCTGCAATCTGCCACCCTGTGTCTGCTCAACGCATCACAGAAACAAGTTTTCAAGGTGAGTATACAAACGGCAGAGCAAGTTGAAGAATGAGGTCGGCATTCACAAACGGGGTCAAATCGACAGCTGGGAAGGGGTGTAGAGACAGGTAGAATTTAGATCCTGAGCCTTTAATAACCACTACCTTCTCTCAGTGCTCTCTGTTTTTAGACTCTATGTAAGAACAGCTAGGGCTTCCCTGGTGGCGCCTGCCAATGCAGGGGACACGGCTTCGAGCCCCGGTCTGCGAAGATCCCACATGCCGTGCAGCAACTAAGCGCATGTGCCACAACGACTGAGCCTGCATTCCAGAGCCCGTGAGCCGCAACTACCGAAGCCCACGCGCCTACAGCCCATGCTCCGCAACAAGAGAGGCCACCGCGATGAGAAGCCCGCACACCGCAACCAAGAGTAGACCCCGCTAGCCGCAACTAGAGAAAGCCCGTGCACACCAATGAGGACCCAGTGCAGCCAAAAAAATAAATACGTAGAATAAATAAGTTCAATCAATCAATCAATCAATAAACGTAAATTAAAAAAAAAAAAACAAACAAAAAAACAGAACACCTAATGCAGGTGGGAAGGTGGGAGGGACACTGTAAAGGTCATCTATGCTACATGTACAAGAACCCCGAGAGCACACCAATAGGTACCACATTTTTCACTGCTGTAGCCGAGCATTCCCCCTGTACTACCACACTGTAGCACTCCCTTCCCTCGTCTACTGCTACAGTCTCTTTGGAAGGTGTTTCAGAACTCTTGTTATGAGAGTGCCAGTTGAACTGTCCTCACTTCCGTCATTTATACCAGGATTTAAGACCTTGTGGTCCGAGATCCTGTCCAGAGAGCAAGCAGGCTAAGACTCTGTCTTTGTTTCTATATTTCATCAGAAAGGGCTCTACCCCCTCTCCTAGTTCATGGTGTGAAGTGTTCTTAGCCTCTCGGGAAAGTGGGGAGAATTCAAAGGACTCTCTATGAGAATGCTAGGCTTTGTAAAACATTTCAGTTTTTTAAAAAGAAGACTCATTTTGTATTGGACTTAACAACAGTCCTATGAGATACAAAGAGAGCCAAGGATCAGTGACATGAAATGATCACCAGTAAGAATTACAACAGTCACCGCTTACCTCGTAGCATAGGGCACACTGTCCATGATCCTTAAGAAGAGTTAGTAGAAATGCCTTGCCCATCTTGCCCCTGAACCCCTTGAAAGGTACACGACTGCTGTGTTGGTGTTTAGGGGGAGCATCTCACTTACCCGGGACTGACTTCTCCCTTGATTCCTCTGTAGTGATGGAGACTTCCCCGCTGATGAAAAATTCCCTGGGATTGCAACCTCCAAGCCAGACCGCTTTCCTATGGAATGACAGAGAACTTCAGAGACCTTGTCAAGATGAAACACCAGTCAGTCTGCGGGAGAAAGGGAAGAAGAGAACGATGGAAATCGTTTCTGGGAAACTATTTTTACATTATGTTTTGTTTGTTCCTGGTAAATAAACTGAAATCTTCTTAACATTCAAACAAAATCTAAACCACTAAATTCAACAACACAGGAGTATAACTTTTGAAAAAAATTTCTTTGGCTGCGCAGCATGTGGGATCTTAGCTCCCCAACCAGGGATTGAACCCACGCCTGCTGCATTGGAAGCGCAGAGTCTTCACCACTGGACCACCAGGGAAGTCCCAGGAATAGAACTTTTAAAGGAGAAGGTATAAACCCCTGGGTTATATGAACTGGAGATTTTTAGTAAGAAGTCAATAGATCTTTTGTTAGGCACATTTTATGTTAGGCTGTCTCCCTGCACAGGACGCAGGCGCCTTGAAAATGGAAATCACATCCCTCTATAGTACGTCCCTCTTCTTTCTGCTTTGCAGTTTGCTGCTCCACTTGTTCAACCCCACCTAGTAATAACCTATACTTCCCTTGTTCCTGTTTTCCCATCTGGAAAACAGACAAAAGGCAACCAAACAACGCAAAGGTCTCAACAAATAAGGGATACCCAAAACCAGAGATGGCCAGAACTTCTGTATCCCTCATGAAACCTAGCCCGGTGTTCAATACTTAGGTATCATTAATACATGCGTGTTGACTGAAACAGTTGAAACGCAATTCTTCCACTTCCCAGTTTAGTTTTAGTCCTCATACAAAACCTGATCATCAAATTCCTTAATGCTAGGAATCACAGTGAAAAATAATTTCTCAACTGACTTCTGTCAGATGAGTGAGAACTAAGGTTAATTCAGTGTATCTGAAGCATAGAAAGTGAGGGCAAACGTGGCACAAGATGGGGCTAGAGAAGCAGAGAGGATTCTAGAGCACGCAGAGTCTTAAAGGCCACCAGTGTGTGTTTTCTATTCTCAAAACAATGTTTGTGAGCGATGTTTATGAGCAATGTTCCAACTTGCTTTGAAGGTTTCTTGTGTGAAGAATGGATTGGAGGGAAACAAGATATATGGACACTAGTTAGGACCTAATCGCAACAGACAGGCAAGTTCAGTATTAGGATGTTGAGGAAGAGCTGACAGATTCCAGAGAAATTCAGGAGATAAACTGAAGCGGGCTTAATGGGGTATGAGATGGAGGAAAGGAAGGTCTTAGGGAATTAAAGGGTTTACTGCACACATGAGCAGAGTCTCAACATTAATCATTTGAACGTACAGAGGTAGATCTCCCACATGACACCGGTTAGGAAGCAACGGTACGCCCTTTAGAATTCCTAGAGACAACACAAATCAACTGTTTCGATGGAAAATTCGGCGGGACCGGTGCGTTTTTTCACTCCAACTTAGTTCCAAATTCCTATTACTCACATTTTCTGTGCCAAAACAACACAGCTGGAGGAACTGAAGGGGATTCCGTTTTGGTAATTGAGGAGTGTCCCCAACACTGACAGTCCCATCTTAAAAAGCACTCCCTCTGCATTTTACCCGAGGAGCAATGGCCAGAGCCTCCCTTTGAAAACGATGGGGAGAAATCAGAACATAACACACTGTCCCTTTCAGCTACTGTGAACTGAGCCGCGAGACGACCAATACGCCCTGACACAGCGCGGACGGGCCAGCGCGCGGCGGCAACAGGGACAGGAGACAGCACAAGAGACGAAGTCCAGGCCCAGGGGCCAAGGCCTATTACCTTTCCGGCATGTGCAAAACATAAAACAGAAGCAATATTGTAACAAATTCATTAAAGACTTAAGAAGAAAAAAAAATCAGATGCTAAAGTGCATACTCTAACCACTATACTATATTGCTTCTAGAAAACAAGCACTAAACCTCAGGTACAGGAAAAAACCCTTTTCGTGTCCTCACACCTAGGTCAAAATTACAAAGAGTTATTAATTCAGGAGACAGAAAGAGAAGGAGTAAATCTGAATGAATCTGAGTCAGAACACAGTGTTATAACCTTAGGTAAATTCCACAATACCCATGCCTAAACATGGCAAATTCCACAATACCCATGCCTCAACCTCCCTATCTATAAAGGAGTTAACCACACCAGCGCTAACCATTACTTGCCTCCTGGTAGCTTGTGAGTGTTAATATTACTTGTAAAAAAAAAAAAAAAAATTATTTTGTAATAAATACACAGATCATCAGTTGAAAGAAACAAGGAAAACTACAGCGTTATTATTATTGCCTTGTTACTAGAGCTAAACACCAGAAATCAACATAAAGAAGTTATGTACACCAAGAATGTAGGGTTTGAATATGTACTTTGAGAGGCAATCTTATAATTAGTTGTTGTACCTCTAATTGCTTCTCCTTTTTTTTTTTTTTTTAATTTAAAAAAGCAATACAGGGACTTCCCTGGTGGTTCAGTGGTAAAGAATCCGCCCTGCAATGCAGGGGACGCGGGTTCGATTCCCGGTCGGGGAACTAAGATCCCACACGCCGCGGGGCAACTAAGCCCTCGCGCCAAACTACTGAGCTCGCACACCTCAATGAGGTAGCCCACGTGCAGCAAACTACAGAGCCCACGCGCTCTGGAGACTGCACGCCACAACTAGAGAGAGAAAACCCGCACGCCACAACTAGAGAGAAGCTCTCATGCTGCAACGAAGAGCCCGTGCGCCGCAATGACAAAAAAGATCCCACATGCCTTAACGAAGGTCCCGCGTGCCGCAACTAAGACCCAATACAGCCAATCAACCAATCAATCAATCAATCAATCAAGTGGGGCAGGGGGAGCAATACAGGAATTTCCCTGGCAGTCCAGTGGTTAAGACTCCAAGCTCCCAATGCAGGGGGCACGGGCTCGATCCCTGATTGGGGAACCAAGATCCCACATGTGGCACAGCGTAGCCAAAAAAAAAAAAAAAAAAAAAGCAACACATACCATACGGCATTTACCCCAGAGAACGCATGTTCGCACAAAAAAAGGTACACAAATGTCCACAGCATCTCTCTCAGTAATAGTCAAGAAATGGGAAAAAACTCAGATGTTCTTCAATGGGCAAGTGATTAAACAAACTGAAGTATAGCCAAACCATGGAATACCACTCAGCAATTAAAAAGAAAGCGGCACTGGGACCTCTCTGGTGTTCCAGCGGTTAAGACTTTGCACTCTCAATGCAGGGGGCCCAGGTTCCATCCCTGGTCAGGGAACTAGATCCCGCATGCTGCAACTAAATACCCGCACAGCCAAATAAATAAATAAATAAATATATATATATATTTTTTTTAAAAAAAAGGAGCACTATTGATTCATGCAATTTGGATGACTCTCCAGGGAATTACATTGATTGAAAAAGGCCAATCCAAAAGGTTACATACTGGGAATTCCCTGGCGGGCCAGTGTTTAGCACTCAGCACTTTCACTACCTGGGCTGGGTTCAATCCTTGGTCGGGGAACTAAGATCGCATAACCGGCAGCGCAGCCAAAAACAAACTTTTTTTTAATTAAGAAAAAAAAAAAAGGTTACACACTATATGATTTTATTCACATAGCATTCTTTTTTTTAGTTAATTAGTTAATTTATTTTATTTTTGGCTGCGTTGGGTCTTCGTTGCTGCGTGTGGGCTTTCTCTAGTTGCGGCGAGCGGGGGCTACTCTTTGTTGCAGTGCGCGGGCTTCTCGCTGCGGTGGCTTCTCTTGTTGCAGAGCACGGGCTCTAGGCACGCGCGCTTCAGTAGTTGTGGCACGTGGGCTCAGTAGTTGTGGCTCCCGGGCTCTAGAGCGCAGGCTCAGTCATTGTGGCGCATGGGCTTAGTTGCTCCGCGGCATGTGGGATCTTCCCGGACAAGGGATCAAACCCATGTCCCCTGCAATGGCAGGCAGATTCTTAACCGCTGCGCCACCAGGGAAGTCCCACATAACATTCTTGAAATGACAGGTTGCCAGGGACAGATAGGGCCGGGGGACTGGGAGATGGGCCATCTTCCCCAGGGGCTATTTTCCCTTGATCATCTGCACAAAAACTTTAGTGCAACTTTATCCACTGCACTATCAGATCATTATGATTTGGTGGGGAGTGGGGGAGCAGCAGTGGCTATAAAATGGCATCAGGAGAGATCCTGTGGGATGGAAATGTTCTGTATCTTGACTGTGTCAATGGCAATACCCAGGTTGTGACAGTATACTATGGTTCTGTAAGATGTTACCATTGGGGAAAACTGGGTAAAGGACACACAGGACCTATCTCACTATTATTTCTTACAACTGCATGTAAACCTACAATAATCTGTAAACAAAAAGCTTAATCAGAAATGAAGGCAACACATGCCTCTTGTAACAAGTAAAACAATAGCCTGTGGTCAATCTCTTTCTCTACACGTCCCATTCCCTCCCTCTTGAGATAACCATGCAAACTCACTGCCCATACAAACAGGCATGCATTTAATACTTTCTGTTTACTGTATCAAAATGGGATCATACATACTACATTATTACCCTGCAGCCTACCTTCTTCACCCATCATCCCTATATCATAGAGACCTTAAAAAAAAAAAACTATTTTAAGTGCCAAGCAGGATGGCAGGTATAGAAAATTTTCTGACTAGGGCAAATCTGACAAATGTTTACCGTGCTAATGTGCCATAGCTCAGCCAGGTGCACTCAGTGAGAGCATAATATACAAGTAGCATTCTAAAGAGATCTGCAAAAAATGCAAGGTCTTCAGCAGCTCTTCGAGGATCCCATCCCCCTCTCTGCCTCCTCCATGGAACCATCCCATGGAGGTTTAACAGTTTAACTCCATTTGCCCCCTCCTGCTGTTTGTGCTTTTGTTGTATACTTCTGTTCTACATCTCCACAAGACATTATTATTGTCATTTATTTACAAAACAACATATAAATATAAAGGTGTATGTACCTGGGTATATGTACATATATATATTAAACACACACACAGACTTTAAGTGCTCTTTGCTCTTTCCTGCAGTTCTGTTCTTTTTTTTTGGGGGGGGGGGGGCAAGTTTTTATATTGGTAAAGTTCTGTACTACTAGAAATATAAGATTTGAAAAGAAAAATGAGACTTGAGGATTATCTGTGGAGCTTATCCTCATTCTCCTGCTGACGCATTATGTGTTTATAATTTGAGAACTGCAGATAAATACAAACTGGTCTTCTCCATACTTGCTCACTAAGGAATTCCTCATTTCTAGGAAACGTCTATTTCAAGGAAAGGAAACAAACAAAAACACCTAGTGCACTAGATGATTAAAAGGTACACATTTTATAGCCTGAGTTCGAGAAAAAAATTACCCAAGAAACGGCCTTTTTCCCTAGGAGCCAGCTTCTACTAGGGGAGTCTAGGGTTCTCTAGGCAAAGAAAAAAAACTTGCCAGTTTAAACAGAATAACAGAAACGTTCAGCCAATCAAATATACAGAACTCATCACTTGCAGTGAGGAATGAAAGGCCTGTATCAACAGAAAAAATAAATGGCACAGGCAACGTCTGGAACAGAAAACAAACAGGAGGTACTTTAAAAAGCCAAAATTGCAAAGACAGATTAACAGGGTATGAAATTACACGCCGGGCAATGCACCTGTTAAAGGAAAAGAGGCGCACACCAAGTCTGAAGTCTTAAGAATTCGGTGTTTAACATTACTTCTGCATGCTGCCCAGCAGGAAACTCGGGTCCTGGCTTAATCCACAACGCACACTTCATTTAAGGAGGTGAACTGCTTGGTCTGACTCAGTTTCTTATTCTGTAAAATGAATGCAACACAGCTGTCGTGAGTCGCCAAAGAATTCTGCACAAACGCTTTGTAACTCCAAAGTGCTGTGCAAATCAGAGCAGCCCTTCTCTCCTTCACATTCGTTTGACTTGGAATTTCAGAAGTTTAGCTGAAAATATAGACGACTCGGAAGCAAGGGACTGAGAGTGACCCACACAGGTGGACAGAAATGCAAAAACTGGAGCACCTCATACAAACCACAAGAGAACACGTTCACGTGCACACGTTATCAGTAACAGAAAACGCCACCGGTAGCAACCGTAAACCACTGAGAGGACCAGCAACGACATGTGTCCAAATCCAGCCGGCAGCACAGCCTCGTCGGCGGCAGTGCCTTAAACACAGCTCCCCGCACTCCGCGGCCTAACAAGATCCACTTTTTCCAAAAAGTTTAGCAACTTGCCAAGTACACTGGCGTAGTTCACCTTTTTTAATTGCTAAGCAAACATGCAGGAGAGTTGAGACAATCAAGGGAATGTTCAGCCTTCCTCAAAAATAAGATCCAGGAAATTCACGTTTTGCTTGAACAGTTTCATGTCTAAAACTGATCACAAACCTCTGTTTGATGTTGTTTTCTCGCTGCTGGCCAATGAGCCCGGGAAAGACAACGAATTCTTTCAAACAGGGAGGGCTCTCTGCACTCTTCAGCTAAACCAGCGAGGCTTTACCACCGTCACGTTTAAAATAATGAGGAGGACGCCTCGATGGAGTGTACCGGGCTGCGCTAATCACGAGGGGCCTCGGGCGCCCAGGGCGGGCCCCAGCGCCGGTGGCCGCGGGACCGGACGCCCTCCCCGGGACCCCCCCAGGACCCCCTCCCCGGGACGCGGCCGCGGGACAGGACGCCCCCCAGAACCCCTGACCGGGACGCAGCTGCGGGACAGGACGCCCCCCAGAACCCCTGCCCGGGACGCGGCTGCGAGACAGGACGCCCCCCAGGACCCCTGCCCGGGACGCGGCCGCGGGACACGAAGCTCCCCCCTCCCCAGGAACCCCTCCCCAGAGCGCGGGCCTCGCCGCCGTCACGCGGCACCCGCCGCGCTCACCGCGGGCCGGGAAACCCCTCAGGCCGACTGACCCCCGCCCGCCGCCCAGCCTCCCTCCGGCCCGCGCCGCCCGCCGCGCCTACCGCGTTCTTCTGCATCATCTTGTCCATCTTCTGGGCAATGCGGACCACCTCGTCCTCCATGGCCCCGGCAGGCCTGCCCCGCGCCGGGCCGCGGGGGACGGGAAACGAGCGGAGCTGGCGGGGCGGCGGGTAAGCCCAGGCGTCGGCGAGGGCCCTCAGCAGGCCTGACCGAGGCGCTTCCTCACTCACGGCGACGGCGACGGCGGCGGCGGCGGCGGCGGCGGCGGCGCTCCTCCCCCGCAGGCAGCGCCAATCGAGCTCCCAGCTCGCGGCGGCGGCGCTCCACCCCGCAGGCAGCGCCAATCGAGCTCCCAGCTCGCGGCGGCGGCGGCGGCGGCGCTCCTCCCCAGCAGGCAGCGCCAACTGAGCTCCCAGCTCGCGGCGGCGGCGGCGCTCCTCCCCCGCAGGCAGCGCCAATCGAGCTCCCAGCTCGCGGCGGCGGCGCTCCACCCCGCAGGCAGCGCCAATCGAGCTCCCAGCTCGCGGCGGCGGCGGCGGCGGCGCTCCTCCCCAGCAGGCAGCGCCAACTGAGCTCCCAGCTCGCGGCGGCGGCGGTGCTCCTCCCCCGCAGGCAGCGCCAATCCAGCTCCCAGCTCGCGGCGGCGGCGGCGGCGGCGCTCCTCCCCGCAGGCAGCGCCAATCGAGCTCCCAGCTCGCGGCGGCGGCGGCGGCGCTCCTCCCCCGCAGGCAGCGCCAATCGAGCTCCCAGCTCGCGGCGGCGGCGGCGGCGGCGCTCCTCCCCAGCAGGCAGCGCCAACTGAGCTCCCAGCTCGCGGCGGCGGCGGCGGCGGCGCTCCTACCCCGCAGGCAGCGCCAATCGAGCTCCCAGCTCGCGGCGGCGGCGGCGGCGGCGCTCCTCACCCGCAGGCAGCGCCAATCCAGCTCCCAGCTCGCGGGGGCGGCGCTCCTCCACCGCAGGCAGCGCCAATCCAGCTCCCAGCTCGCGGCGGCGGCGGCGGCGGCGCTCCTCCCCCGCAGGCAGCGCCAATCGAGCTCCCAGCTCGCGGCGGCGGCGCTCCACCCCGCAGGCAGCGCCAATCGAGCTCCCAGCTCGCGGCGGCGGCGGCGGCGGCGCTCCTCCCCAACAGGCAGCGCCAACTGAGCTCCCAGCTCGCGGCGGCGGCGGCGCTCCTCCCCCGCAGGCAGCGCCAATCAAGCTCCCAGCTGGCGGCGGCGGCGGCGGCGCTCCTCCCCCGCAGGCAGCGCAAATCCAGCTCCCAGCTCGCGGCGGCGGCGGCGGCGGCGGCGGCGCTCCTCCCCCGCAGGCAGCGCCAATCAAGCTCCCAGCTCGCGGCGGCGGCGGCGGCGCTCCTCCCCCGCAGGCAGCGCCAATCGAGCTCCCAGCTCGCGGCGGCGGCGGCGGCAGCGGCGGCGGCGACGCTCCTCCCCCGCAGGCAGCGCCAATCGAGCTCCCAGCTCGCGGCGGCGCTCCTCCCCCGCAGGCAGCGCCAATCGAGCTCCCAGCTCTCGGCGGCGGCGGCGGCGCTCCTCCCCCACAGGCAGCTCCAATCGAGCTCCCAGCTCTGTTCTTTTTTTTTTTTTTTTTGGAATTTTGAGATTTTTCATTTGAAGTAAGTCTTAATGCTATTAAATTCACAAATATGCTAATTTAAATACCCAAGTCTATTATCTAAGACACACATTGCAAACACAAATATCTATTCTCTCCACATGTCAGAGCCCATTCATTTCATGGTTTGGAAATGGGGAGAATAGATCCCCTTAAACTGCAAGTCAGCAGGTGTTTCTTTACAGTTAACTTCAGCAAAATTCATACAAAATATTAATTAACAATGATCTTCTTGTTAACTCACAAGGAAACACCTTCAAAGCTGCATTTTGTTAAAGTTTCTGTACTAAAATGTAGAAAAACTGAACTACACAAATATTGAAAAGTTAAAAATTCCTTAATTTTTTATTCCTGGTACCACTACCACAATTTACAGGGCAATATACCTGATGTAATGAAAAGAAAAAGAAAAAGACAAAGCTACAACAGATAAAAGACCTCAGGAATGTACATCTAATTGACACTCCATTGCATTAATCAATAGCTGCACTTTTTGCAAACTGTGGCTAGGACAGTCCTGAGCAAGAAGGGTTTCCTGTTTAAGCTGCAGTAACTTTTCTGACTATGGATCATCGTTCCTTCTGTGGCAGATTTTTACAGTTCCTCTAATGCATTCGGGACGACTGTCTCAAAGTAACCTGCAGCTTTCCTGACACCTCCTCGCTCTCTCTCCTGCCAAGAACTGTAGCCCTTTTCTTGTGAGTTTTGAGAACCTTCTGCTACCATATCCACCACTTCCACCACCAGATCCATAACCACCACCATAGGGACTTCCCGAGCTTCTTCCACCAAAACTGCCTCCCTTCATGGGTCCATCATTTGATTGCTGTTGTCCACTATAATTTCCAAAATCATTATAGCTCCCACCACCACCATAGTTACCTCCAAAATTTCCTCCTTCATTGTAACCATCATATCCTCCACCACCGCCACCATATCCCCCATCTTGGTTTCCATATCCTGGTCCACCACCACCATAGCCTCCTCTACTACTGTAACCAGGACCACCGCCATAGTTACCACCGTCGCCTCCAAATCCGTTCTATCCACCATCACCTCCTCCATAACTACCTCTGCTGCCACCACCTCCACCACCATAGCCTCCTCTTCCACCAAGTTTCCACCACGGCCAAAGTTACCTCCACCACCTCCAAAGTTTCCTCCACGACCCATAAAGTTGCCAGATCCACCTCCACGACCTCTTTGTGATCCAGCAGATTGCGTTTCTTCTTTAGGAAGGGCCTTTTTCACTTCACAATTATGCCCATTAATAGTGTGGTATTTCTGAACAACAATTTTATCAACTGTATCATGATCATCAAAAGTTACAAAAGCAAATCCTCTCTTTTTTCCACTCTGCCTGTCTTCCATAACTTCTATGGTTTCAATCTCGCCATGCTTTTCAAAGTAGTCTCTCAAATTACATTCTTCTGTATCTTCTTTAATACCACCAACAAAAATTTTCTTCACTGTTAGATGGGCACCAGGCTTTACAGATCCTCTCTAGAACCAGCTCTCTTTGGTTCCACTACACGCCCATCAACCTTGTGTGGTCGAGCACACATTGCTGCATCCACCTCTTCAACCCAAGAGTAAGTCACAAAACCAAAGCCCCTGGAACGTTTTGTTTGGGGGTCTCTTATCACCACACAATCTGTAAGTGTGCCCCATTCCTCAAAATGTTCTCTTAAGCTATCGTCTGTAGTTTCAAAGCTCAGACCACCAATAAACAGTTTTCTCAACTGTTCTGGTTCCTTTGGATCATGGCCCTCCTCCCCACCCCACCCCCGGCGGCGGCGGCGGCGGCGACGGCGGCGGCGGCGACGGCGACGGCCGGAGTCGGGCTGGGGGCGACCGGGCGGCGGTTTTACCTCCGTTTTGAGACCGGACTCGCCTCTTCCAACTCGAGTTCAATATGGGACGGAGAGGCCAGCTCTGTTCTATGTTGGGCCATTTTACTTCAGCCTAAAAAAATTTCTTCTAGTATTCCCTAAGGTCTGCTGGGGATCAGTTTTCTTATTTTTCATTTATCTGTATTTGATTTTTTAAAATTGATTCCAATTTTCTGTTGAGATTCTCCATATTTTAATCTATTAATCCCCATCTTTTACTCTCAATATAGTCATTTTAAAGTTCTGTGCTAACTCCAGAATCTGAATTCCCTCTAAATCAATTTTTCTTGTTTTGTTTTGTTTTTTTTTTGTCTTAATTTTTAGTCACTTTTTCCTGCTTCAGGAATTTCATAATTTTTGATTGTGTGCTGGACATGGTGAATAAAAAATTCATAGAGACTGAAGATGCTATTACTTTGAACCAGAGAAGATTTACCCCTTTCTCTGTTAATCAGAGTGGCTGATCATTTCAGTCATTTCAGGAATTTTACTAGGTCAGAACTGGGTTGGAGCTTTACTTGTCTCATCCTACCTATGATTTTTCCTGATTTGTGGCCTCCCTGGATTTTTGCTGTGAGCCTGACAGGTCTTTGATTCTTCAATAAATACAGTCAGTTATTGACTTCAGTCTTTCAGATGTTTGAATTCAGCTCTTTAGGCTCTCAGTTCTCACAGCTTCAGAGTATGGCAAATGTAAGGAGAGACCAGCTATGTATTTGTTACCGTTACACTTTCTCAATGAAAATTTGTCTCATAAACACTGAAACATTGCAGATGATTTCACTTTTTCTGACTCAGCCCCCTTCTTGGGGATGGCACTTCTGGGTTTTTACTGTGAGTCTGGTAGGTCTCTGATTCCTCACTTTGGAAAGTTCTCTCCCTCAGGCATTAGGTATTTAAGCTTCCTGCTTTCTATAGGTTCAAAAACTGGCAAATGTCTTGAAGAGGAGACCTAATGATTGTCACAGGCCCCTTTATCTAGCGGGATTTGGTTTGTTCGTGCCATGACTGTGCAGGAAATTTCACTCTGCTTTCTTGGCTCAGTCCCCCATCATCCTGTACCACCCTGACACTAAGGAAATGTCCTGTGGGGGAAATCGGCTTGACATTCTGCTAGATTTCACTCCATCATGCCAGCAAATGAGTTCATCAAAAGGTATGGTGATTTCTCTTTTCCAGTGGAGTATGTCCACTACATAAGGAAATACAAAAGACAGTATAAATGTATTTTTGTTTGTAATTCAGTTTTTCTCCTATATGACTTAAAAGACAAATGCAGTATAAGCAAGTCCCAAATACATAAAGAAAAACTAACAGAATTAAAATGATAAAGCCTGACACTATTTTTTAAATAAATAAATAAATTTATTTATTTATTTATTTGTATTTTTATTTTTGGCTGCGTTGGGTCTTCGTTGCTGCGCGCGGGTTTTCTCTAGCTGTGGCGAGCAGGGGCTACTCTTTGTTGTGGTGCGTGGCCTTCTCGTTGCGGTGGCTTCTCTTGTTGAGGAGCACGGGCTCTAAGTGCATGGGCTTCAGTAGTTGTGGCTCTTGGGCTCTAGAGCGCAGGCTCAGTAGTTTTGGCGTGCGGGCTTAGTTGCTCCGCGGCATGTGGGATCTTCCCAGACCAGGGCTCGAGCCCGTGTCCCCTGCATTGGCAGGCGGATTCTTAACCACTGTACCACCAGGGAAGTCCGAAAAACTGACACTATTAAAGGGAGAAATATTTCAAGCCAATAGCAAAAGGTCATATATTGTATAATTCCATGTCTATGAAATGTCCAGGATGAGCAAATCCATATAGACAGAAAGTAGATTAGTGGATGCCAGGGGATGTTGGGGAGGGGAAAATAGGGAGTAACAGCTAACATATACAAGATTTCTTTGTGGGGGGCGTGACAAAAATGTTCTGGAATTAGATAGCAATATTGGTTGTGAAAATACTAAGAACTAGTGAATTGTACACTTACTTTAATCGGTGAATTTTTTTTTTTTAATCTTGTAGAAGTTTTTATTTCAGTGATTACAAGAACGCAGTAAATGGAAACTATGCTGGTTTACATTAGGCATGCACCTCTACCTGAAACTGCTGTTAGTTTTTGACTGGCCTAAATCTTTATAACTTATTTTTGCATTAGGCACATCTTTAAATTTTTTTGGACCCTGACATACAGGGTAAGTTAACTTCTTCCTTGTGGCAGTTTAGTATGAGAATTATGTTCGCTGGCTAGATTCCTTTAACTAAAGGCCTCTAAGACTCTCAGGCTACCTGTACTAGCTCAAGACTGTACTTTATATATAGATATAAAGATGATAAAATAAAATAAAATAAAGCTTTTGGGAGGTCTGACGTCTTCTGCCAGCGTTCAGTGGGTGTTCTGTAGGAGCAGTTCCACGTGTAGATGTATTTCTACTGTATCTGTGGGAAGGAAGGTGATCTCCACGTCTTACTCTTCTGCCATCTTGCCCCTCCCTCCCCCCAGGAATATCACTTTTAAAGGAGAAGGTATAAACCCCTTGGTTATATGAACTGGAGATTTTAGTAAGAAGTCAATATATTTTTTGTTAGGCACATGTTATGTTAGGCTGTCTCCCTGCACAGGACGCAGGCGCCTTGAAAATGGAAATCATATCCCTCTATAGTACGTCCCTCTTCTTTCTGCTTTGCAGTTTGCTGCTCCACTTGTTCAACCCCACTTAGTAATAACCTATACTTCCCTTGTTCCTGTTTTCCCATCTGGAAAACAGACAAAAGGCAACCAAACAACGCAAAGGTCTCAACAAATAAGGGATATCCAAAACCAGAGATGGCCAGAACTTCTGTATCCCTCATGAAACCTAGTCCCGTGTTCAATACTTAGGTATCATTAATACATGCGTGTTGACTGACACAGTTTAAACTCAATTCTTCCACTTCCCAGTTTAGTTTTAGTCCTCATACAAAACCTGATCATCAAATTCCTTAATGCTAGGAATCACAGTGAAAAATAATTTCTCAACTGACTTCTGTCAGATGAGTGAGAACTAAGGTTAATTCAGTGTATCTGAAGCATAGACAGTGAGGGCACAAGTGGCACAAGATGGGGCTAGAGAAGCAGAGAGGATTCTAGACCACGCAGAGTCTTAAAGGCCAACACTGTGTTTTCTATTCTCAAAACAATGTTTGTGAGCGATGTTTATGAGCAATGTTCCAACTTGCTTTGAAGGTTTCTTGTGTGAAGAATGGATTGGAAGGAAACAAGATATATGGACACTAGTTAGGACCTAATCGCAACAGACAGGCAAGTTCAGTATTAGAATGTTGAGGGAGAGCTGACAGATTCCAAAGAAATTCAGGAGATAAACTGAAGCGGGCTTAATGGGGTATGAGATGGAGGAAAGGAAGGTCTTAGGGAATTAAAGGGTTTACTGCACACATGAGCAAAGTCTCAAAATTAATCATTTGAACGTACAGAGGTAGATCTCCCAAATGACACCGGTTAGGAAGCAACGGTACGCCCTTTAGAATTCCTAGAGACAACACAAATCAACTGTTTCGATGGAAAATTCGGCGGGACCGGTGCGTTTTTTCACTCCAACTTAGTTCCAAATTCCTATTACTCACATTTTCTGTGCCAAAACAACACAGCTGGAGGAACTGAAGGGGATTCCGTTTTGGTAATTAAGGAGTGGCCCTAACACTGACAGTCCCATCTTAAAAAGCACTCCCTCTGCATTTTACCAGAGGAGCAATGGCCAGAGCCTCCCTTTGAAAACGATGGGCAGAAATCAGAACATTACACACTGTCCCTTTCAGCTACTGTGAACTGAGCCGGGAGACGACCAATATCCCCTGGCACAGCACGGACGGGCCAGCGCGCGGGGGCAACAGGGACAGGAGACAGCACAAGAGACGAAGCCCAGGCCCAGGGGCCAAGGCCTATTACCTTTCCGGCATGTGCAAAACATAAAACAGAAGCAATATTGTAACAAATTCATTAAAGACTTAAGAAGAAAAAAAAATCAGATGCTAAAGTGCATACTCTAACCACTATACTATATTGCTTCTATAAAACAAGCACTAAACCTCAGGTACAGGAAAAAACCCTTTTCGTGTCCTCACACCTAGGTCAAAATTACAAAGAGTTATTAATTCAGGAGACAGAAAGAGAAGGAGTAAATCTGAATGAATCTGAGTCAGAACACAGTGTTATAACCTTAGGTAAATTCCACAATACCCATGCCTCAACATGGCAAATTCCACAATATCCATGCCTCAACCTCCCTATCTATAAAGGAGTTAACCACACCAGCACTAACCATTACTTGCCTCCTGGTAGCTTGTGAGTGTTAATTATTATTTGTAAGAAATACACAGATCATCAGTTGAAAGAAACAAGGAAAACTACAGCGTTATTATTATTGTCTTGTTACTAGAGCTAAACACCAGAAATCAACATAAAGAAGTTATGTACACCAACAATGTAGGGTTTGAATATGTACTTTGAAAGGCAATCATATAATTAGTTGTTTTACCTCTGATTGCTTTTCCTTTTTTTTTTTTTTTTTAATTTAAAAAAGCAATACAGGGACTTCCCTGGTGGTTCAGTGGTAAAGAATCCGCCCTGCAATGCAGGGGACGTGGGTTCGATTCCCGGTCGGGGAACTAAGATCCCACACGCCGCGGGGCAACTAAGCCCTCGCGCCAAACTACTGAGCTCGCACACCTCAATGAGGTAGCCCACGTGCAGCAAACTACAGAGCCCACGCGCTCTGGAGCCTGCACGCCACAACTACAGAGCCCACGTGCCACAACTAGAGAGAGAAAACCCGCACGCCACAACTAGAGAGAAGCTCTCATGCTGCAACGAAGAGCCCGTGCGCCGCAATGACAAAAAAGATCCCACATGCCTTAACGAAGGTCCCGCGTGCCGCAACTAAGACCCAATACAGCCAATCAACCAATCAATCAATCAATCAATCAAGTGGGGCAGGGGGAGCAATACAGGAATTTCCCTGGCAGTCCAGTGGTTAAGACTCCAAGCTCCCAATGCAGGGGGCACGGGCTCGATCCCTGATTGGGGAACCAAGATCCCACATGTGGCACAGCGTAGCCAAAAAAAAAAAAAAAAAAAAAAAAGCAACACTTACCATACGGCATTTACCCCAGAGAACGCATGTTCGCACAAAAAAAGGTACACAAATGTCCACAGCATCTCTCTCAGTAATAGTCAAGAAATGGGAAAAAACTCAGATGTTCTTCAATGGGCAAGTGATTAAACAAACTGAAGTATAGCCAAACCATGGAATACTACTCAGCAATTAAAAAGAAAGCGGCACTGGGACCTCTCTGGTGTTCCAGCGGTTAAGACTCTGCACTCTCAATGCAGGGGGCCCAGGTTCCATCCCTGGTCAGGGAACTAGATCCCGCATGCTGCAACTATATACCCGCACAGCCAAATAAATAAATAAATATATATATTTTTTTTTTTTTAAAAAAAGGAGCACTATTGATTCATGCAATTTGGATGACTCTCCAGGGAATTACATTGATTGAAAAAGGCCAATCCAAAAGGTTACATACTGGGAATTCCCTGGCGGGCCAGTGTTTAGCACTCAGCACTTTCACTACCTGGGCTGGGTTCAATCCTTGGTCGGGGAACTAAGATCGCATAACCGGCAGCGCAGCCAAAAACAAACTTTTTTTTAATTAAGAAAAAAAAAAAAGGTTACACACTATATGATTTTATTCACATAGCATTCTTTTTTTTTAATTAATTAGTTAATTTATTTTATTTTTGGCTGCGTTGGGTCTTCGTTGCTGCATGTGGGCTTTCTCTAGTTGCGGCGAGCGGGGGCTACTCTTTGTTGCAGTGCGCGGGCTTCTCGCTGCGGTGGCTTCTCTTGTTGCAGAGCACGGGCTCTAGGCACGCGGGCTTCAGTAGTTGTGGCACGTGGGCTCAGTAGTTGTGGCTCCCGGGCTCTAGAGCGCAGGCTCAGTCATTGTGGCGCATGGGCTTAGTTGCTCCGCGGCATGTGGGATCTTCCCGGACAAGGGATCAAACCCATGTCCCCTGCAATGGCAGGCAGATTCTTTACCGCTGCGCCACCAGGGAAGTCCCACATAACATTCTTGAAATGACAGGTTGCCAGGGACAGATAGGGCCGGGGGACTGGGAGATGGGCCATCTTCCCCAGGGGCTATTTTCCCTTGATCATCTGCACAAAAACTTTAGTGCAACTTTATCCACTGCACTATCAGATCATTATGATTTGGTGGGGAGTGGGGGAGCAGCAGTGGCTATAAAATGGCATCAGGAGAGATCCTGTGGGATGGAAATGTTCTGTATCTTGACTGTGTCAATGGCAATACCCAGGTTGTGACAGTATACTATGGTTCTGTAAGATGTTACCATTGGGGAAAACTGGGTAAAGGACACACAGGACCTATCTCACTATTATTTCTTACAACTGCATGTAAACCTACAATAATCTGTAAACAAAAAGCTTAATCAGAAATGAAGGCAACACATGCCTCTTGTAACAAGTAAAACAATAGCCTGTGGTCAATCTCTTTCTCTACCCGTCCCATTCCCTCCCTCTTGAGATAACCATGCAAACTCACTGCTCATACAAACAGGCATGCATTTAATACTTTCTGTTTACTGTATCAAAATGGGATCATACATACTACATTATTACCCTGCAGCCTACCTTCTTCACCCATCATCCCTATATCATAGAGACCTTAAAAAAAAAAAACTATTTTAAGTGCCAAGCAGGATGGCAGGTATAGAAAATTTTCTGACTAGGGCAAATCTGACAAATGTTTACCGTGCTAATGTGCCATAGCTCAGCCAGGTGCACTCAGTGAGAGCATAATATACAAGTAGCATTCTAAAGAGATCTGCAAAAAATGCAAGGTCTTCAGCAGCTCTTCGAGGATCCCATCCCCCTCTCTGCCTCCTCCATGGAACCATCCCATGGAGGTTTAACAGTTTAATTCCATTTGCCCCCTCCTGCTGTTTGTGCTTTTGTTGTATACTTCTGTTCTACATCTCCACAAGACATTATTATTGTCATTTATTTACAAAACAACATATAAATATAAAGGTGTATGTACCTGGGTATATGTACATATATATATTAAACACACACACAGACTTTAAGTGCTCTTTGCTCTTTCCTGCAGTTCTGTTCTTTTTTTTTGGGGGGGGGGGGGCAAGTTTTTATATTGGTAAAGTTCTGTACTACTAGAAATATAAGATTTGAAAAGAAAAATGAGACTTGAGGATTATCTGTGGAGCTTATCCTCATTCTCCTGCTGACGCATTATGTGTTTATAATTTGAGAACTGCAGATAAATACAAACTGGTCTTCTCCATACTTGCTCACTAAGGAATTCCTCATTTCTAGGAAACGTCTATTTCAAGGAAAGGAAACAAACAAAAACACCTAGTGCACTAGATGATTAAAAGGTACACATTTTATAGCCTGAGTTCGAGAAAAAAATTACCCAAGAAACGGCCTTTTTCCCTAGGAGCCAGCTTCTACTAGGGGAGTCTAGGGTTCTCTAGGCAAAGAAAAAAAACTTGCCAGTTTAAACAGAATAACAGAAACGTTCAGCCAATCAAATATACAGAACTCATCACTTGCAGTGAGGAATGAAAGGCCTGTATCAACAGAAAAAATAAATGGCACAGGCAACGTCTGGAACAGAAAACAAACAGGAGGTACTTTAAAAAGCCAAAATTGCAAAGACAGATTAACAGGGTATGAAATTACACGCCGGGCAATGCACCTGTTAAAGGAAAAGAGGCGCACACCAAGTCTGAAGTCTTAAGAATTCGGTGTTTAACATTACTTCTGCATGCTGCCCAGCAGGAAACTCGGGTCCTGGCTTAATCCACAACGCACACTTCATTTAAGGAGGTGAACTGCTTGGTCTGACTCAGTTTCTTATTCTGTAAAATGAATGCAACACAGCTGTCGTGAGTCGCCAAAGAATTCTGCACAAACGCTTTGTAACTCCAAAGTGCTGTGCAAATCAGAGCAGCCCTTCTCTCCTTCACATTCGTTTGACTTGGAATTTCAGAAGTTTAGCTGAAAATATAGACGACTCGGAAGCAAGGGACTGAGAGTGACCCACACAGGTGGACAGAAATGCAAAAACTGGAGCACCTCATACAAACCACAAGAGAACACGTTCACGTGCACACGTTATCAGTAACAGAAAACGCCACCGGTAGCAACCGTAAACCACTGAGAGGACCAGCAACGACATGTGTCCAAATCCAGCCGGCAGCACAGCCTCGTCGGCGGCAGTGCCTTAAACACAGCTCCCCGCACTCCGCGGCCTAACAAGATCCACTTTTTCCAAAAAGTTTAGCAACTTGCCAAGTACACTGGCATAGTTCACCTTTTTTAATTGCTAAGCAAACATGCAGGAGAGTTGAGACAATCAAGGGAATGTTCAGCCTTCCTCAAAAATAAGATCCAGGAAATTCACGTTTTGCTTGAACAGTTTCATGTCTAAAACTGATCACAAACCTCTGTTTGATGTTGTTTTCTCGCTGCTGGCCAATGAGCCCGGGAAAGACAACGAATTCTTTTCAAACAGGGAGGGCTCTCTGCACTCTTCAGCTAAACCAGCGAGGCTTTACCACCGTCACGTTTAAAATAATGAGGAGGACGCCTCGATGGAGTTTACCGGGCTGCGCTAATCACGAGGGGCCTCGGGCGCCCAGGGCGGGCCCCAGCGCCGGTGGCCGCGGGACCGGACGCCCTCCCCGGGACCCCCCCAGGACCCCCTCCCCGGGACGCGGCCGCGGGACAGGACGCCCCCCAGAACCCCTGACCGGGACGCAGCTGCGGGACAGGACGCCCCCCAGAACCCCTGCCCGGGACGCGGCTGCGAGACAGGACGCCCCCCAGGACCCCTGCCCGGGACGCGGCCGCGGGACACGAAGCTCCCCCCTCCCCAGGAACCCCTCCCCAGAGCGCGGGCCTCGCCGCCGTCACGCGGCACCCGCCGCGCTCACCGCGGGCCGGGAAACCCCTCAGGCCGACTGACCCCCGCCCGCCGCCCAGCCTCCCTCCGGCCCGCGCCGCCCGCCGCGCCTACCGCGTTCTTCTGCATCATCTTGTCCATCTTCTGGGCAATGCGGACCACCTCGTCCTCCATGGCCCCGGCAGGCCTGCCCCGCGCCGGGCCGCGGGGGACGGGAAACGAGCGGAGCTGGCGGGGCGGCGGGTAAGCCCAGGCGTCGGCGAGGGCCCTCAGCAGGCCTGACCGAGGCGCTTCCTCACTCACGGCGACGGCGACGGCGCCGGCGGCGGCGGCGGCGGCGGCGGCGCTCCTCACCCGCAGGCAGCGCCAATCCAGCTCACAGCTCGCGGGGGCGGCGCTCCTCCCCCGCAGGCAGCGCCAATCCAGCTCCCAGCTCGCGGCGGCGGCGGCGGCGCTCCTCCCCCGCAGGCAGCGCCAATCGAGCTCCCAGCTCGCGGCGGCGGCGGCGGCGCTCCTCCCCCGCAGGCAGCGCCAATCGAGCTCCCAGCTCGCGGCGGCGGCGGCGGCGGCGCTCCTCCCCCGCAGGCAGCGCCAACTGAGCTCCCAGCTCGCGGCGGCGGCGGCGGCGGCGCTCCTACCCCGCAGGCAGCGCCAATCGAGCTCCCAGCTCGCGGCGGCGGCGGCGGCCCTCCTCACCCGCAGGCAGCGCCAATCCAGCTCCCAGCTCGCGGGGGCGGCGCTCCTCCACCGCAGGCAGCGCCAATCCAGCTCCCAGCTCGCGGCGGCGGCGGCGGCGGCGCTCCTCCCCCGCAGGCAGCGCCAATCGAGCTCCCAGCTCGCGGCGGCGGCGCTCCACCCCGCAGGCAGCGCCAATCGAGCTCCCAGCTCGCGGCGGCGGCGGCGGCGGCGCTCCTCCCCAGCAGGCAGCGCCAACTGAGCTCCCAGCTCGCGGCGGCGGCGGCGCTCCTCCCCCGCAGGCAGCGCCAATCCAGCTCCCAGCTCGCGGCGGCGGCGGCGGCGGCGCTCCTCCCCCGCAGGCAGCGCCAATCGAGCTCCCAGCTCGCGGCGGCGGCGGCGGCGCTCCTCCCCCGCAGGCAGCGCCAATCGAGCTCCCAGCTCGCGGCGGCGGCGGCGGCGGCGCTCCTCCCCCGCAGGCAGCGCCAACTGAGCTCCCAGCTCGCGGCGGCGGCGGCGGCGGCGCTCCTCCCCCGCAGGCAGCGCCAACTGAGCTCCCAGCTCGCGGCGGCGGCGGCGCTCCTCCCCCGCAGGCAGCGCCAATCCAGCTCCCAGCTCGCGGCGGCGGCGGCGGCGCTCCTCCCCCGCAGGCAGCGCCAATCGAGCTCCCAGCTCGCGGCGGCGGCGGCGGCGGCGCTCCTCCCCCGCAGGCAGCGCCAACTGAGCTCCCAGCTCGCGGCGGCGGCGGCGGCGGCGCTCCTACCCCGCAGGCAGCGCCAATCGAGCTCCCAGCTCGCGGCGGCGGCGGCGGCGCTCCTCACCCGCAGGCAGCGCCAATCCAGCTCCCAGCTCGCGGGGGCGGCGCTCCTCCACCGCAGGCAGCGCCAATCCAGCTCCCAGCTCGCGGCGGCGGCGGCGGCGGCGCTCCTCCCCCGCAGGCAGCGCCAATCGAGCTCCCAGCTCGCGGCGGCGGCGCTCCACCCCGCAGGCAGCGCCAATCGAGCTCCCAGCTCGCGGCGGCGGCGGCGGCGGCGCTCCTCCCCAGCAGGCAGCGCCAACTGAGCTCCCAGCTCGCGGCGGCGGCGGCGGCGGCGGGAGCGGCGGCGGCGGCGGCGACGCTCCTCCCCCGCAGGCAGCGCCAATCGAGCTCCCAGCTCGCGGCGACGCTCCTCCCCCGCAGGCAGCGCCAATCGAGCTCCCAGCTCTCGGCGGCGGCGGCGGCGCTCCTCCCCCACAGGCAGCTCCAATCGAGCTCCCAGCTCTGTTCTTTTTTTTTTTTTTTTTGAATTTTGAGATTTTTCATTTGAAGTAAGTCTTAATGCTATTAAATTCACAAATATGCTAATTTAAATACCCAAGTCTATTATCTAAGACACACATTGCAAACACAAATATCTATTCTCTCCACATGTCAGAGCCCATTCATTTCATGGTTTGGAAATGGGGAGAATAGATCCCCTTAAACTGCAAGTCAGCAGGTGTTTCTTTACAGTTAACTTCAGCAAAATTCATACAAAATATTAATTAACAATGATCTTCTTGTTAACTCACAAGGAAACACCTTCAAAGCTGCATTTTGTTAAAGTTTCTGTACTAAAATGTAGAAAAACTGAACTACACAAATATTGAAAAGTTAAAAATTCCTTAATTTTTTATTCCTGGTACCACTACCACAATTTACAGGGCAATATACCTGATGTAATGAAAAGAAAAAGAAAAAGACAAAGCTACAACAGATAAAAGACCTCAGGAATGTACATCTAATTGACACTCCATTGCATTAATCAATAGCTGCACTTTTTGCAAACTGTGGCTAGGACAGTCCTGAGCAAGAAGGGTTTCCTGTTTAAGCTGCAGTAACTTTTCTGACTATGGATCATCGTTCCTTCTGTGGCAGATTTTTACAGTTCCTCTAATGCATTCGGGACGACTGTCTCAAAGTAACCTGCAGCTTTCCTGACACCTCCTCGCTCTCTCTCCTGCCAAGAACTGTAGCCCTTTTCTTGTGAGTTTTGAGAACCTTCTGCTACCATATCCACCACTTCCACCACCAGATCCATAACCACCACCATAGGGACTTCCCGAGCTTCTTCCACCAAAACTGCCTCCCTTCATGGGTCCATCATTTGATTGCTGTTGTCCACTATAATTTCCAAAATCATTATAGCTCCCACCACCACCATAGTTACCTCCAAAATTTCCTCCTTCATTGTAACCATCATATCCTCCACCACCGCCACCATATCCCCCATCTTGGTTTCCATATCCTGGTCCACCACCACCATAGCCTCCTCTACTACTGTAACCAGGACCACCGCCATAGTTACCACCGTCGCCTCCAAATCCGTTCTATCCACCATCACCTCCTCCATAACTACCTCTGCTGCCACCACCTCCACCACCATAGCCTCCTCTTCCACCAAGTTTCCACCACGGCCAAAGTTACCTCCACCACCTCCAAAGTTTCCTCCACGACCCATAAAGTTGCCAGATCCACCTCCACGACCTCTTTGTGATCCAGCAGATTGCGTTTCTTCTTTAGGAAGGGCCTTTTTCACTTCACAATTATGCCCATTAATAGTGTGGTATTTCTGAACAACAATTTTATCAACTGTATCATGATCATCAAAAGTTACAAAAGCAAATCCTCTCTTTTTTCCACTCTGCCTGTCTTCCATAACTTCTATGGTTTCAATCTCGCCATGCTTTTCAAAGTAGTCTCTCAAATTACATTCTTCTGTATCTTCTTTAATACCACCAACAAAAATTTTCTTCACTGTTAGATGGGCACCAGGCTTTACAGATCCTCTCTAGAACCAGCTCTCTTTGGTTCCACTACACGCCCATCAACCTTGTGTGGTCGAGCACACATTGCTGCATCCACCTCTTCAACCCAAGAGTAAGTCACAAAACCAAAGCCCCTGGAACGTTTTGTTTGGGGGTCTCTTATCACCACACAATCTGTAAGTGTGCCCCATTCCTCAAAATGTTCTCTTAAGCTATCGTCTGTAGTTTCAAAGCTCAGACCACCAATAAACAGTTTTCTCAACTGTTCTGGTTCCTTTGGATCATGGCCCTCCTCCCCACCCCACCCCCGGCGGCGGCGGTGGCGGCGGCGGCGGCGGCGGCGGCGGCGACGGCCGGAGTCGGGCTGGGGGCGACCGGGCGGCGGTTTTACCTCCGTTTTGAGACCGGACTCGCCTCTTCCAACTCGAGTTCAATATGGGACGGAGAGGCCAGCTCTGTTCTATGTTGGGCCATTTTACTTCAGCCTAAAAAAATTTCTTCTAGTATTCCCTAAGGTCTGCTGGGGATCAGTTTTCTTATTTTTCATTTATCTGTATTTGATTTTTTAAAATTGATTCCAATTTTCTGTTGAGATTCTCCATATTTTAATCTATTAATCCCCATCTTTTACTCTCAATATAGTCATTTTAAAGTTCTGTGCTAACTCCAGAATCTGAATTCCCTCTAAATCAATTTTTCTTGTTTTGTTTTTTTTTTTTTTTTTTTGTCTTAATTTTTAGTCACTTTTTCCTGCTTCAGGAATTTCATAATTTTTGATTGTGTGCTGGACATGGTGAATAAAAAATTCATAGAGACTGAAGATGCTATTACTTTGAACCAGAGAAGATTTACCCCTTTCTCTGTTAATCAGAGTGGCTGATCATTTCAGTCATTTCAGGAATTTTACTAGGTCAGAACTGGGTTGGAGCTTTACTTGTCTCATCCTACCTATGATTTTTCCTGATTTGTGGCCTCCCTGGATTTTTGCTGTGAGCCTGACAGGTCTTTGATTCTTCAATAAATACAGTCAGTTATTGACTTCAGTCTTTCAGATGTTTGAATTCAGCTCTTTAGGCTCTCAGTTCTCACAGCTTCAGAGTATGGCAAATGTAAGGAGAGACCAGCTATGTATTTGTTACCGTTACACTTTCTCAATGAAAATTTGTCTCATAAACACTGAAACATTGCAGATGATTTCACTTTTTCTGACTCAGCCCCCTTCTTGGGGATGGCACTTCTGGGTTTTTACTGTGAGTCTGGTAGGTCTCTGATTCCTCACTTTGGAAAGTTCTCTCCCTCAGGCATTAGGTATTTAAGCTTCCTGCTTTCTATAGGTTCAAAAACTGGCAAATGTCTTGAAGAGGAGACCTAATGATTGTCACAGGCCCCTTTATCTAGCGGGATTTGGTTTGTTCGTGCCATGACTGTGCAGGAAATTTCACTCTGCTTTCTTGGCTCAGTCCCCCATCATCCTGTACCACCCTGACACTAAGGAAATGTCCTGTGGGGGAAATCGGCTTGACATTCTGCTAGATTTCACTCCATCATGCCAGCAAATGAGTTCATCAAAAGGTATGGTGATTTCTCTTTTCCAGTGGAGTATGTCTCCCTACACCAAACCCCTGCTCCAAATCTCTAAATGTCCCTCTCTAGCATACTAGTTGATATTGTTTCTTGATTGCTTCCTTAGCTCGATGATCCTTTATTCAAGTTTGTTTGCTCGTTGCAGCAGGAGTGATGGCCTGTGCCTACCTAGTGCAGGCATATTATTATGGAGATATGGCTTTGGTCCCAGACACCACAATAAGGAGAATATCATAAGAAAGCAAGTCACACGAGTTGTTTGGTTTCCCAGTGCATGTAAAAGTTATGTTTATGCTATACTGTAGTCTATTAAGTGTGCAATAGCATTATGTCTAAAAAAAGTACATATCTTAATTTGAAAGCAGACTTTAAGAATGCTACCCATCATCTGAGCCTTCAGCAAGCTGTAATCTTTTTGCAATAGTAACATCAAAGATCACTGATCACAGATCATGTAACAAGTATAATAGTGAAAAAGTTTGAAATATTGTGAGACTTACCAAAACATGACATAGAGACACGAAGTGAGCAAATGCTGTTGGAAAAAATGGCACCACCAGTAGAGCTGCTTGACACAGGGTTGCCACAAACCTTCAATTTGTTACAAAAAAAAAAAAAAAAAAAAAAAAAGCATTATCTGCAAGGTACAATAAAGTGAAGTGCAATAAAGTGAGGTATGCCTATATATCCTGCCTCAAAGTAGAAATCCTATTTAGATCACCTTTAATTTCTCTCTATGATATATTAATAGTTTTCTGTTCAGGGTTCTTACATTTTTTATTACACTTATTATTAGGTATATGATGTTTTGATGATAATGTAGATGGCATATTTTTTAGTTTTTAATTTTATAACTTTTCAGACACAGAAAAATGTTAGTGGAATTTTTTAATGTTTGGTCTCTTATCTGGCAACTCTTCTAAAAACTAACTGATATTCTAATAAGTTATCTGTAGATGGTTTTGGATTTTCTGTATCCTTAATTATATCAAATATGGAAAGTGACAGTATTATTTCTTCCTTTCTTAGCCTTATATTTCTGATTTCTTTTTCCTGCCTTACTGCTAATGCCATTTAATACTTTTACTAACAGGTTGAATAGAAAAGGTAAGAGTTGGCATTCTTATTTTGTTCCTAATCTTACAGTGGACATTCTCCACATTTCACTATAAATAGGATGGTGGCTCTAAAGTTTTTTGTAGTTTCCCTTTGCTATGAGTTTTTAATCATACATAATTATTGAATTTTATCAAATGCTTTATCTGACTATACTGATATGATCATATACATTTTCTCCTTTATTTTATTCATGTGGTGCATGACATTTATTGATATTTGAATGTTAACTCACCTTGCATTTCTGGAGTAAAACAACTTGGTAGGAATTCACACACACACACACACATTCACTCACTCACACACTCTACATTTGATTGTCTAACATTTTGTGTATGATTTTTGCTTCTGTATACATAAAGGAGATGGGCCTATTTTCTTTTCTCATAATTGTCCTTTTAATTAGTGAATAGTATATAGAGGGTAGAGATTTAAAAGACCTTTTAAAAGGTCTTCTTCTTCTGTGATATAATACAATACAGTATTACTCCATTTTTTAAAAATGACCTTTTTTATTTTCAAATAGTTTCAAATCTGCAGAAAAGATACAAACAGAGTTCCCTTTACCTCTCTCCCAGTTTTTCCTATTGCTAACATCTTATACTACCATACTATATTTTTCAAAATTAAAAAGCCAACATTTATACATTACTATTAACTAAACTTAAGACTTTTTTTGGATTTCACCAGTTTTCCTGTTAATGACCTTTTTCTGTTCTAGGACCCAATCCAGTATATCACATTCCACTTAGTTAGTTGTCATGTCTCCTTAGTCTTCTCTGGTCTATGACAGTTCCTCATTCCTTCCTTGTTTTTTATGATTTTGACAGTCTTGAGGAATATTTGTCTGATATTTTGTAGAATTGTCCTCAGTCTGGGTTTGGCTGATGTTTTTCTCATGATTAGACTGGAGTTATAGGTTTTGACAAAGAATACCACAGAAGCGAAGTAACCGTCTCATCACATCATAACAGAGAGTATGTAGTGTCTCCGTGACATCACTGGTGATGTGAAACATCATCACTTGCATAACATGGTGTTTGCTTGGTTTCTCCACTGTAAAGTTACTTTTTCTCCCATTTTATACTCTCTTTGGAATTCAATCATTAAGGCCAGCCCAGGACTGGACTTAAGGGGAAGATTAAGCTTCACCTCCACCTCCTTGGGGAGGAGATGGATGCCGGCGGGGGGGGGGGGGGGTGGCGGGGGGGAGGTTACCTACATATGGAATTCTTCTGTTGGCAAGATTTGTCTTCTCCCTCCCTCCTATTATTTATTTATTTATACACTCATTTATTTACTCCATTATGTTTTAATATGGATTCTTTATCATCTATATACATAATTACAACCTTAAAAACCTCTGGTTCCCCCACTGACATATAAACTCTTTGAGGAAAGGCTCTGTTTCTTTTTTATTTTTGTACACTCTATGCGTTTAGCATAGTCCCCTAATTTATAGTGGACTTCCAGTAATTATTTTGTAATGGATATCTTTCCACTTCAACTGAAAAGTACCCTTTCCTTATATAATAGCATTCTAAATCCAAAATAAAAGTAGATTTTAAAATAAGTAAAAGTAAACTCATGCATGATCACCCTGTAATAAGTATGTAAAAAAGCAAAGGGTACTGCAGAAATAACTTAACCATTGGAGTTGGATGTGTCTCCAAAAAATATTGAAGCCACATTTGGAAAGAAATTACAGTATTTGATAAGCCAAGGATATGACCTGCTGTGTGCTTTCCCTTTTTTGTTCAGATCACCAAAGGAGATTAAGACCCCGTTTTCTCCCGTCTCTGGAAAATTATCATCTGATGCAGTCACTCAGATAACAACAGAGAGTCCAGGAAAAGCCATGTTTTCATCTGAGATTTTTGGTAATGCTGAAGATCGTGGACATGATATTCCAGAGCTCAGTACACAGAAGTTGGGCAAAGTTCCTGTCAAGTTTGCTTCATCATCTTCAGTCCAACAGATTACTGTTCTTCATGGCACAGATGGTAAGAGAATTTTAGGTCACATTACCAACTTTTGTGTGTCATTAACCAATAAATTTCTTGATTGGGTCTTTCTAGTTAGAAAACCTAATTTTAATTTTAAGCATTAGGTTGTACATGATGATAACATCTTTTATTTACATAGCTATGAAGAGAATATAATTTATTATGTTTTTACTTCAATTTCTAGTGAAGTTAACAACCTATGTGAAACTCATGCTACTTGTGGCTGACGTATTTTCAACTCATAATACTTGTCATAAGAATGCAAGTAGTTCATGAAAACATAAAAACTATAGAGGTTCAATTTTAGGGAGGTAGATAATTATTTGGCATTGTTTCTTTTACTATTGTTTTGCATGAGACAGTGAACAGATAGCAAACACAATACCAGTCTATTTCTTGCTCAAGAAACGTTGAGCAGGGACCCAGGTTGACTGTGACTCTGCTTTCTTTAAAACATGGAACCTTGGATTCATCATCATAGTCAACTGGAAGGGACGAAAAGCATGGAGGAGCACATGTTGGGAGGCTTTTATGGTCTAGGCCTAGGTGTGGCCCACATCACTTTCCACTGACTAGGAATAGTTTAGCTGTGCTTTCCAGGATGAAAAAGAAATGAGTTTTGGTGAACAGCTAGCAATTTCTACCATAAGGTCTACAACATTTAGAGTGTTCCTATGCTATCATGACAGTGATATTTTTATAGTGCTTACACTATATAACATTCAAAATTATAGCAAGTTATTTTCTTTTTCAGACCAGTAACTGGAAAGTTAAGTTCCCATTCTACCTCCAAATGAGGGTGGGAACTTTCAATTACTAATTTTAAAGTATTCAACAGTTTGTACAAATCTATTCAAAATAGATTTTAAGTGTTCCTACTTGTGCAAAAAGTTTATCTGTCTGTAGGTATAAATGGAATATGCCTAAATGTATAAAGAAAATTGCTTAGTTCCACATTTAAATTGCACTGAATTTAATTTGAATAAATACATTTATATGTTGAAATGGTTATATTTCTTTTCTTTTTTTTTTATTTTATTTATTTTATTTTGGCTGTGTCGGGTCTTCATCGCTGCGTGCAGCCTTTCTCTAGTTGCGGCGAGCGGGGGCTACTCTTCATTGCGGTGCACGGGCTTCTCATTGCGGTGGCTTCTCTTGTGGTGGAGCACGGGCTCTAGGCACGTGGGCTTCGGTAGTTGTGGTGCATGGGCTCAGTAGTTGTGGCTCGCGGGCTCTAGAGCGCAGGCTCAGTAGTTGTGGCACATGGGCTTAGTTGCTCCGCGGCATGTGGGATCTTCCCGGACCAGGGCTGGCACCCGTGTCCCCTGCATTGGCAGGCGGATTCTTAACCACTGAGCTATCAGGGCAGCCCGAGATGGTTATATTTCTTATACACTTTTATTGTGAAATAAAATTATGCCCCCCAAATGTATAGTCTAATCAATATCACACAGAACACCTTTAATGTGTCAGTTACCTATTGCCACCGTGATACTGTATAAGAACCTCGAAAATCTCAGTGCTTTATAACAACAGACATTTGCTTTCCTCACTCATGGGCTTATGAGTCCGTTGGAGTTTGGCATCAGGATGCAAAAACGGTTTGGGTCTGTTCCACATGCCTTGTACTGAAACCCAGGCTACTCTGGGCTATGCTGTTTTCATGTTGGTGGAAGAGCACAGGAGAGGAAATCCAACTGTGAAAGTGTATTTTATACCTCTTCTGACATCAAATGGATCAGTCTATAGAGAGCCCACAGTTCATGGTCTTACCTTTACATACAGGTACTTGGTAGAAAGGACTCCTTTAAAAGAGAAATATTATTTGGTTTAATAATAAAATATTTTTAACTCTGTGGATTCAGAAGTAAAATTTTAAAAAATATTTTAAAAGTATACAGAATAGGGCTTCCCTGGTGGCGCAGTGCTTGAGAATCCGCCTGCCAATGCAGGGGACACGGGTTCGAGCCCTGGTCTGGGAAGATCCCACATGCCGCAGAGCAACTAGGCCCGTGAGCCACAAATACTGAGCCTGCGTGTCTGGAGCTTGTGCTCTGCAACAGGAGAGGCCGCGATAGCGAGAGGCCCGCGCACCGCGATGAAGAGTGGCCCCCGCTTGCCGCAACTAGAGAAAGCCCTTGCACAGAAACGAAGACCCAACACAGCCAAAAATAAATAAATAAATAATAAAAATAAAGGAATTGCTTTAAAAAAAAAAAAAAGTATACAGAATAGCATGTTGAATTTATGACTATGTGTCCACTGCTCTGAATTAACAAATTAAGAGTAATATGCTATATGTTTATATTTAGTTCCATTTGCAAGTTTTTTGAAGAAATAAATTTTATGGTTGGACTTTCTTCTTTACCCTTCTCCAGTCCTTTCTTTCTCTCCCAGGAACAACCATTATTTGCTGAATAGTCGCTTCTTCCCCCAGAGATAGGCAGTCCAAAGTAACTTTAAGACTTCTGCATCCAAACATAAAGTTGTTGAGAATTTCAAAAAGCCACTTATCTTGCCTCTGAATTCTCCATCTCCACATGGTAACCATTCTTGCTCTGGGTCCATTGTAATTCTGCCCAATTGTTGTTGTCCATTTTCTGCAAACTTTGAACTAAATGGTAAATTTAACCATCACCACCAAGCTTTATATACACTGGTGGAGGAAGAAAACTACTAAGTCAATATCCTAACAATAATGACTACAGCAACGTCCAAAGAGAAGTAGAGGCTACAACCTATTTTTCCTGTTATTTAAATTCTTCCAGCCTCTATACATTTCTTCATTCTCCTTGAATTCAGCCAGGTTCTCATTGGCTGGGGTTTTGCCTGATAGGTTGGTACAAGTGTTCCTAAGTAGTCTAAGGCTTTGCTAGCCCTGCATAGGTTTAAGGTAATTTTTTGTTAATTTCTATGACCAGGCTTGGTAAAGTGGTCCCCTAGGTGTAAGCCATACTCCTACTGACTTTCTTCTTTTAAGGTAACCTTATTTCTCCCTGATAGTTAAGGTCAATTGTAGTTTTAGTCAACACTATGGCATCCTATTCCCTGTATTGTTTCAGTGACATAAAGAATGTAAAATGACTAGATGGCTCCTGTCTCCCGGTAGAAGTGCCCCTCCCTTATTTCTAAGATCTTCCATCAAACAAAGCAGAGTCACAGAGATAGAAAGCAAAAGATTTTAAAGGCTTCTGCCTTTGTTCCTAAATACATGCATTCTGTCTGTGGGATAGGCAAGTGCCACATGTGGTTCTGAGCACATGCCGTATTCAGTAAGCTAGCATTCCAGCCTCAGAAAGTGATGCCTCCCAGCTTGTGCCATGACAGTTATCAGTAAATTGTTCACTCGCTTTTTTGTTCTTGAGTTTACCATAGCTGTGGGTGATCAGGCTTGTGAGGAGAACAGTGACTCCCTTTAGGCGTCAGCCTTTTGTCTCATTTCCTTCACTATGAAGTCAGTTCCTTGGTTGGAAGCAGGGTACTAGTAATATGGATTCCATGTCAAATCATCAGAATCATGGAGTGGCCAAGGATGGTAACACAATTCTAAGTAGTTTATAAGTTGTTATTGCATCCAGAATGAAGGAGATCTCATTCTACTCTGGGACTATCAGACTCTGTCTAGAGTATTTTGATTTTTATAAACTAGACATGGGCAACTAGGAGTCCATCTAGAGGTGATTACAGGATGCAAGAGAAGACCATGGTCCATAAGGATAAACTGAAGAAGCTGTTGTGTTTAATCAGGAGAAGTGGTAGCTATCTACAAAATTCTATTTGAATGAGCAGTACAACCCCATGAATACTGAGGAGTAACCTAAACAAGAATTTTATAGGGCTCATGTGATGGCAATACTAATCCTTTGTGTAGGCATAGAAAAGGACAGTAGACTAAAAGGAGGGATGGGATATTTCTGAATGGGAAAATTGAATATTTAAAGATGTCATTTATTCCCAAATGAATTTAAACTCTAATGTAATTCTACTCAAAATTCTAATGGAATTGTTCTTTTGAACTTGTTTAATTGATCTTAAGTTTTTTCAGGAAGAATAATAAAGAAAATACTGGAAAAGAAGAGTAATGGGGAGGATAAATTTTAGCAGCAGCCAGTGGAGTGTTTTCATGGGATGCCTGGAAGTTGCAGACATTATTCTCACCCTTGACCTATGGGCCCAGACTCAGTCATATGTCCATACATGTCTGCAAGGGAGATTGGGAAATACAGTGTACAGATGAGCAGTATGTACCCAGCTAAATATCAAAATGCTGTTACAGAGACAGAGTTTCTACCACATCATGAAAGAAAAACAAGTGTATAGAAAAAGATTTCAGGGACTGCCCTGGTGGCGCAGTGGTTAAGAATCCACCTGCCAGTGCAGGGGACACGGGTTCGAGCCCTGGTCCGGGAAGATCCCACATGCCGCAGAGCAACTAAGCCCGTGCTCCACAACTACTGAGCCTGTGCTCTAGAGCCCGCGAGCCACAACTACTGAGCCCATGCTCCACAACTACTGAAGCCTGCATGCCTAGAGCCTGTGCTCCACAACAAGAGAAGCCACTGCAGTGAGAAGAGTGAGAAGCTCGCGCACCACAACGAAGAGTAGCCCCCCACACCGCAACTAGAGAAAGCCCGCGTGCAGCAATGAAGACCCAATGAAGCAAAAAAATAAGAAGAAGAAAAAGATTTCATCTTCTATAATAATCAAATTACTACCATGTCACAGACATTTTAGAAAGAATTTTAGCAGTTAGTATTTAAAAAAACGAAACTTTATAAATGACATAATTTTTCACTCTGAAATCAGGAAACTTATGTGAAATGGGGCAGCAGGGGAGAATGGGTATGCTATGAACAGGAAGTCTTTATTACAGAATTCTTTATTATTGAAAATTTAATCCAGCCTAAATTTTTAACATTATGAGAAGGGTTAAAAACACTTAATGTGTAGTAGAATGATAAAAAATGTGAAGATAGGAAATAAAATGAATATTTTATTATCAATGTAAAGTAGAAAAACTGAATTCCACATTATACATACTATACACAACTATGTAAACAAATAAGCAATACAGAGGAAAGACCTGTAGAAATACATTAAAATATTAATAATAGTTATCTTTGAGTGGTAAGACTTTGTCTTTTTTATTTCTGTGTATTTTTTTAATATTGAGAATTTATACTTTTATAATGGAAAACTTATTTTGAAAATCTGCCACATAGAAGAGAATTAGATTTACTTTCTATGACTCTGGAGGGAGAATCTTCAAAGATCAGTAGTAGGGGTTAACAACGACCAGGTTTGGGTTCAATAGAAGATAAAGTGTTTCTTAGTTAGAGCCATCTAAATATGGAATAGATTGCTAAGAAGTCGTCTTCTCAATGAATCCTACCCTTACCACTCTATTTAAACTGCATCCTGCTGCAATTTCCCAAATACTTCTAATCTTCCTCAGCATTTTCTAATTTTTTTGGGGGGGGAGTGGCTGTTTTGGGTCTTTGTTGCTGCACACGGGCTTTCCCTAGCTGTGGTGAGTAGGGGCTACTCTTCGTTGTGCTGCATGGGTTTCTTATTGTGGTGGCTTCTCCTGTTGCAGAGCGCGGGCTCTAGGCGCACAGGTTTCAGTAGTTGCAGCACGAGGGCTCAGTACTCGCAGCACAAGGGCCCTAGAGCACGTGGGCTTCAGTAGTTGTGGCACATGGGCTCAGTAGTTGTGGCGCTCGGGCTCTAGGGCGGGCGGGCTTTGGTAGTTGTGGCACGCAGGCTCAGTAGTTGTGGTGCACAGGCTTAGTTGCTCCACAGCATGTGAGATCTTCCCAGACCAGGTATCGAACCCCTGTCCCCTGCATTGGCAGGCAGATTCTTAACCCACTGCACCACCAGGGAAGTCCCAGTATTTTCTAATTTTTTATGTCACTAATAATTTATAAAAACACTAGATGATTTACTTATTTAGTATGCTAATTGTTTACTGTCTATCTCCCTCTTCTAGAATGCTAGTTTACTGATACATTCCAAGAATCTTGACCACTGCTTGGCACATTAAAGGTACTTAATATTTGTTCAGTTAATTAATAAATGTTTTCTTATTAATTATTCTGATCTTTATGTCCTTAGGCCAGCCTTTACTGTTGCCATATAAGCCTTCTGGTAGTACAAAGATGTACTATGTTCCCCAATTAAGACAAATTCCTTCATCTCTGGATTCCAAGTCAGACACCACCATTGAGAGCTCACACTCAGGTATTATGCAGAAATTATTCAAAATTTTACTTTTTGAAATTTTATTTGTGGATTGGCTGTTTAATTCTGGATGACATATGAAAGCTCAGTGCTATTTAATCTTTAAGTGAAACATGGAGATTTTCATGACACAGTCTCTGGTTCAGATAGGTGAGTTATTTGGTCAGATGTATTGTGTACACTCAAACATTTGATAAATATTTGAAGAAAATTGTATGAACAGTTACTTGTTTGGGTTAGTGGACTCCATCTAGGACAAAGGTTTCCAAGTTTTCTCTGTTCACAGTCACCTTAGTGTTTGGGTGATTTCTTTTCTCATCATCGTGGGGATATAAATCATCAGCAGCATATAAATACATGAAGTATTTTTTCAGATACTAAGCTATTATGTTATTAGGGTATAAAAATACTTACCGTTTTGATCTTACAGCTTAATAAGCAAAAATATTTTTGGTTTTGTGTTTGAAAGAAAACATTTTACTTTGTTCAGAAATATGCATAATTACTTGCTAACGAGATATGTGTGGCTATTAGGGCACAGTTTCTCACACCTTGAGATGAGATTGGACACAACCACCCTCATTTATTGCTTTTGTTACAGAAACTGTCAAAAATCCAACTCTGCAGAGATACAGACAGCAGCATTGAAAGGAATGTAGCAGTATCTAATGTTGAAACTTTAAACTATCTTTAGCTATTAGTTTTTGTCCTGTACACCAGATATTACATATCACTGTTTCTCTAGAGTTTTAAAATATCCCACAACATCCCTGTGAGATCACCACAATAGAACTGCAGATTTAGAAAATGAATAGCATCCTGTGGAGGAACTGAATAAATATTTTCTGTGGAAAATTATAAGGATACGGAGTTGGTATGGTGCGGGGTTTTGATTGTTGGGATAACATATTGATTGGTCCACAGGAGTTGACTTGGTTCCGTGTAGATATAAATTGTTCATGATTTGTCAATAGACATCTTTATAGGTGTAGAAATTAAAAAGAAAGTAGTTGTCCCTGGTCTTATGCAGATTTTCTGTTAATTTTAAGAGGACCCAACTAGTATCTAATGGTAACTGAGTTAAAGCCCCTGATATAATTGCTCCTGATTTCCCACTGTGATGCCACTGAAAAAAAGAACCACAAAATGCTCATATGTTAGGATTGATTATGAAGCCTATAACCAGGAACTGGAAGAAATTTTCACTACCTGCATGGCTATGATTTTAAAAACTCACTTAGTGGCTACGAGACATAAAACAAGCTTACTTAATTGATTGTAGGTAGGAAAATCTTTTATCTCAGTCTCACTTTCAGCCCCCTAGTTCAGAAGACAGAATGTACCAATAGAAGTGTAATCAGGTGTTCCAGTATTTTTTGAGGCCTCCTGTGTACTTCTATTCATTTACATCCTAACTCTTCCCTTTGGAGACATTAACTTTGAGAAAAATTGGACAGTAGTGGGAAGAGGAAATGACTACTCAGGGATGGTACACTGTATCCTGAGAAATACTGTCCGTATAAATAAAGTACTGAATGCATCAATTAGACAAGAAGAGATCTGTTGGCTATATATACTTGAGGTTGTCATTTATCATGTTCTGCATCTATTCTGAGAGTGAGGGAGTTGACAGAAGAAAATAATAGTTTCTTAGACCAGTAGAGCTGATCTAGCTGAAAGCCTAGGAATTGTTCTGATAGATAGTGTCTATTAGTGTGTTGTGATTCTATAGATACTAGAAAGATCCAACTAGAGTTTGGGGCCAAGGGCAAGTCATAAACCGTTGCAGATATTTGGACCAAATAATTTCTCCTCAGTTGAGAATGAGTAAACAATTGAACTCATAAAATTCTTTTAAAGACAAAAACAAAGGGACTTCCCTCGTGGCGCAGTGGTTAAGAATCCGCCTGCCAATGCAGAGGACACGGGTTCCAGCCCTGGTCCGGGAAGATCCCACATGCCACAGAGCAACTAAGCCTGTGCGCCACAACTACTGAGCCTGCGCTTTAGAGCCTGCGAGCCATGACTACTGAAGCCCGCATGCCTAGAACCCATGCTCCGCAACAAGAGAAGCCACCGCAATGAGAAGCCCGCGCACTGCAACGAAGAGTAGCCCCCGCTCGCCGCAACTAGAGAAAGCCCGTGCACAGCACCGAAGACCCTACACAGGCAAAAATAAAAATAAATAAATTAAAAACAAAACAAAAACAATAAAACAAGGCAAAGGTAACCTCGCAAAGAAAGAGATAGATGTTAGAGATTTACTCATTAGGTCAAGTAACACTCTGAAGTAGTAACAGGATTTCATTTATATCTGACAGTAAGTTCTGTGAAGATAGGTACTATGCCTTTTTTTTTGTAAGCCATTTTATACCTCATACCAATATATAATATAGATGTTATTTTGATATTCATTTAAAGACATTTAAATACTTTATGTACTAGTACTGTCAATAGGAGCAAAAAGCCATGGGGAGAGAACTGGCTGGGAGTTTTAAAACAAAGTGAGGAGTTAATAGCAGAAAAAAATGGTGGAGTAAAGACCTCCAACATTTTGCCCTGTGATAAAAGCAACAGAATTTTGGCAAAACTTTATGGAAAACTTTTCCAAAACTCTGGAAATTAACCAAAGGCTTGTAGCTTTTGTAGTAAGCATTTATTCAAGAAAAATGGCTGAACCTTGATAAGAATAGTAATAAGCTTGTGGCATTTTACCTTGCCCTATTCTCATTGCCATACTCAGCTCAGTGATTGATAACCTTGAAAAATATCAGCCTGCATTCCCAGGACTGGAGGGAGCAGAACAGAGCTGGACCTCTTTCACAATTTCATTCCCAAAGAATTGTCAGTATTTGACCTGTCTGATGGCTCTCTGGAAGACTCCACTCAAAAGGCTTATCTTTATTCGACCTTACTCAGAGCTATCCAGTGCGTATGAGCCTCTGTGTCTATGTGTGAGGTGTTTGTCAAAAAACACTTACAGGCAAGTGTTTTATTTTAGTTTCTTAAATATTTATTTATTTAATTTATTTATTTTGGCTGTGCCGGGTCTTAGTTGCACCACTCAGGATCTTCGTTGCGGCATGCGGACTCCTTAGTTGCAGGACCTAGTTCCCTGACCAGGGATCGATCCCAGGGCCCCTGCATTGGGAGCTCGGAGTCTTACCCCCTAGACCACCAGGGAAGTCCCCAAGCAACTGTTTTAATGTCACAATGCATGAGGCAGTGGATAACACTTGAGACAAACAATAGACTAACCAAAAGCTTTATCGGAAAAACTGAGGATGAGATGTCCATAGATATGTTGAAAAGCACTGATATATTCCTAGGACTCTAGAAGACCACAAGTGTGCACAGGCCTGAGTGCATGCTCAGGAAAGATCTGAGAGGGGCCTACCCTTTACCTTTGGCTGCCCTTGAGGCTCTGGGCAAGAAGAAAGGGAAGGCTAAGGCCGAATTGATAACTCCCTGCCCTCAGCGTTGATGGCTATGTGCACGTAGTCCCTCGGCAAAGACTGGGAGATTTATTGTTTCTAGATGTTTAAGGATATCTCCATCTAGGCATTAGCTGACCACTAAGCTAGTTGAGTGGCAGCTTCAGTAGACTTTATAGAATTTGTTCAGAAAAGTTACTTAAAAAAAAAAAAACAGCGTAAAGCAACAGCAGGAAACCCTAGGGAGGTAGTAGACTCTGATTTCCAGGGTTGTCACATTATATTTTTTAAGATGTCCAGTTTTCAACAAAAAGTTACAAGATATGGAAATTCAAAGTAAAAAAATATATATATGGACCATACAAAAGAAAAATAGCAGTTTAGAAACTGTCTGTGAGGAATCTCAGACATTGGACTTACTAAATGAAGATGTTAAAATAGCTATTTAAAATATGTTCAAAGAACTAAATGAAACCATGTCGAAAGAAGTATAAGAACAGTGTCTTACCAAATAGAGAATATCAATAAAGAGAAATTACAAAAAAGAACCAAATAGAAGATCTGTAGTTGAAAAGTACAATAACTAAAATAAAAAATTGACTGGAGAAAGCTCAGTATCAGACTTGAACAGGCAGAAGTATGAGTCAGTGAACATGAAGATAGGCCAATTGAGATTATCCAGTGTGAGAAACAGAAAGAAAAAAGAACGAAGAGAAATTAACAGAATCTCAGAGTCCTATGGGACACCTTCAAGCATCCTATTATACACATAATGGGAGTTCCAGATGAAGAGACAGAAAAAGAGACTGAAGGAGTATTTGGAGAAATAATGGCCTAAAATTTCACAAATTTGATGACTGCTGTTAATCTGCACATCCCAAAAGCTCAAGGAAGTCCAAGCATGATACAGTCAAAGAGAGCCACATCTACATACATCATAAACCATCAAATGACAAAGACAGTGTTAAAGCAGCAAGAGCGGAGTTATCATGTACAAAGAATCTTCAATAAGACTAATTGCTGATTTTTCATCAGAAACCATAGAGGCCAGAAGGCATTGCAATGACATATGCAAAGAGCTGAGGAAAAAAACCTGCCTACCAAGTATTCTGTACCTAGCAAAACTACCCTTCAGAAATGAAGGAGAGATTAAGACATTCTCAGATAAACAACAGTTGAAAGACTCCACTGCTAGCAAACTGACCCACAGAAAATACTAAAGAGATTTTTTTCAAGATGGAATGGTGAACACCAGACAGTAACTTAAATCCACATGAAAAAAGTACTAAAGGTAACTACATAAGGAAATACAAAAGACAGTATAAATGTATTTTTGTTTGTAATTCAGTTTTTCTCCTATATGACTTAAAAGACAAATGCAGTATAAGCAAGTCCCAAATACACACAAAAAAAACTAACAGAATTAAAATGATAAAACCTGACACTATATTTTTAAATAAATAAATTTATTTATTTATTTATTTGTATTTTTATTTTTGGCTGCGTTGGGTCTTCGTTGCTGCGCGCGGGTTTTCTCTAGCTGTGGCGAGCAGGGGCTACTCTTTGTTGTGGTGCGCGGGCTTCTCGTTGCGGTGGCTTCTCTTGTTGAGGAGCACGGGCTCTAAGTGCATGGGCTTCAGTAGTTGTGGCTCTTGGGCTCTAGAGCGCAGGCTCAGTAGTTTTGGCACGCGGGCTTAGTTGCTTCGTGGCATGTGGGATCTTCCCAGACCAGGGCTCGAGCCCGTGTCCCCTGCACTGGCAGGCGGATTCTTAACCACTGTACCACCAGGGAAGTCCGAAAAACTGACACTATTAAAGGGAGAAATATTTCAAGCCAATAGCAAAAGGTCATATATTGTATAATTCCATGTATATGAAATGTCCAGAATGAGCAAATCCGTATAGACAGAAAGTAGATTAGTGGATGCCAGGGGATGTTGGGGAGGGGAAAATAGGGAGTAACAGCTAACATATACAAGATTTCTTTGTGGGGGGCGTGACAAAAATGTTCTGGAATTAGATAACAATATTGGTGGTGAAAATACTAAGAACTAGTGAATTGTACACTTACTTTAATTGGTGAATTTTTTTTTTTTTTGAATCTTGTAGAAGTTTTTATTTCAGTGATTAAAAGAACGCAGTAAATGGAAAGTATGCTGGTTTACATTAGGCATGCACCTCTACCTGAAACTGCTGTTAGTTTTTTTTTGTTTTTCTTTTTTTAAATTTATTTATTTATTTATTTATGGCTGTGTTGGGTCCTCGTTTCTGTGCGAGGGCTTTCTCCATTTGCGGCAAGCGGGGGCCAATCTTCACCACGGTGCGCGGGCCTCTCACCATCGCGGCCCCTCTTGCTGCGGAGCACAGGCTCCAGACGCGCAGACTCAGTAGCTGTGGCCCACGGGCCCAGCTGCTCCGTGGCACGTGGGATCCTCCCAGACCAGGGCCCGAACCCGCGTCCCCCGCACTGGCAGGCAGACCCCCAACCACTGCGCCACCAGGGAAGCCCTGCTGTTAGTTTTTGACTGGCCTAAATCTTTATAACTTATTTTTTCATTTAGGCACATCTTTAAATTTTTTTGGACCCTGACATACAGGGTAAGTTAACTTCTTCCTTGTGGCAGTTTAGTATGAGAATTATGTTCGCTGGCTAGATTCCTTTAACTAAAGGCCTCTAGACTCTCAGGCTACCTGTACTAGCTCAAGACTGTACTTTATATATAGATATTTAAGTGAATCACAGTATAAGGGAGGGAGATAATCTAGAAAGGTGAAATGTACTGTATGAATACTCCATACATTTTTTTTCTAGCACAGATAATCAAACACTAGATAAGGAGGCCTACAGTCAAGTACCAAATTACTCTTTCCCCCACTGCTGCCCTTTCTGAGAGACACAAAGATGTATATCGATCTCTCCAGAAATCTGAAAGGAATCCACACAAATAACAGATTATTACCTATGTGGTCCCACATATCAAATTATAGAGCAGTTCCACTATTAAAATTATAGGAAGCAGTTAATGGGACTATGAGGAAAGCATCGTCCCACATACAGTAACATACACCTAGTAGAGTTTTCCATTCATCTGTCAATTGTTTTCCCAAGATTAGCATTAAAAAACACAACCCCAAACACATTTGACCCTCAAACCACCCCCACACACAAAAATTGGTCTTTGTTCATTCTCAGATGACAGGATGTCCCAAGAGTGACAAAGGTGGGAGCCGATCCCCCCACAGCCTTTTCTTCAACCATCCCATCAACTGCTCTTCATTTCTTGAACTACCTTCCTTTTCCAGAGAGGTAATAATCAGGTCAGTCAGAAAGGCTTTCTGAGAAGACTGGCTTGGATTTCTGGGTCTGTTCCAGTCGATTCAAGATGAATTGGCTTGTATCAATGAAGCGCTCAACGCAGTTCACAAAACAGGCCTCAGCCCGACTGTCCAACTTTGGCCCAGGCTTGTCCATGCACATTTCCCAACAAAGTTCCGTCATCTGGTGCACCAGCTGCTGGAAGCACTTCTTCTGAGTCTCTACCTCGATGAAATGCTGCAGCTGCGGGTCGACCGAGCCCAAACCCGCTGCGGAGGAAGACGAGGAGGACGCCATCCCAGCGCGGCCACGCGTGCCGAGACAAACTCCGCACCAACTCACCGACCTTCACGTGTCTCCGCGGCGGAACCCTTAATTGGTGAATTTCATGTTTTGTCTCAATTTAGAAAAAAAAGTGTGTGTGTTGGGGGGGGTGTGGGCAGGAATGAACATATGAAGGAAAAGACTGCCTAAAACTGTAAAGATTTGGTAACAGATTTAAAATACATTTTGCAGGCAAAAAGGGTGGAATTAACATGAAGGAAGTTAAATTAGTGATGAGGACAAATCTGAGAGTCTGCAAAATTACAGAGGAAAAAGAAGAAGAAAATGAAAATGCTGTGAAAGATGATGAGAGACATAAGAAACATAGCTAAGTAAACCAAACCAAGAATTATATCTGTAGCTGAGGAAGAAAGTAATATTCAAACACTTAATTGAATAAAACATCCTCCTCCTGAAAAGGGGAACACTGTATGCAGATTGAAAGTTGCCATAAAAATCCAGGGAAAAATCAGAGACTGAGACACATATCAGAAAAAGATTTTTGAGTTAAAATAAATAGAAGAAAATCCCATAAATATACAATTAAAAAAAAAAAGTTAAGAGAAGAAAATTTAGTCTGATATCAGGCTTATTTAAAATACTAAATGTAAAAATAATGGAACCAAATCTGTATTTATTGGGAAAATTATATAATTCAAGGATTTATGGACCCAGTGCATTTTCATTAAGCACTATGACAATGAAAAGACATTTTCACAAGTACACAGCAGCTAGAAAGTATATTCAACCTCTGTACCTTCTTGAAAAATTCACTTGAAGACTCACCCAGCTGAAGAGATGAATCAAAATGAAGAAGTCATTACAGAGAAATGAAGCAATGCTGAAAGTGATCAGTGGTGAACTTTGAAGTCAGTTTGACACAACACTCATCTAAACAGCAAATTTAGTTACAAGGTGGAAAAAAAAATGCCAAAAGTTAATTTTGGAATGAAAGGCATGAAAAGAAAAAACAATTGTGTTTCTTGTCTTTTTGACTAAAGAGGTGTCATTTTATTCATGACTTGGTGATCAGATAGGTTAAAGAAGTTTTCATAAAAAATAAATTTGACTTGATTAAAATTTAAAACTTGTGTGCACCAAAAAACAAAACACCATCAACATAGTAAAAAGGTTGCACACAGAATTGGGAAAAACATGTGCAATTCATATATCTGATGAGAGATGACTATCCATAATATATGAAGAACTCTTACAGTTCAACAACAGCAAAAAGCAATCTAATTTTTAAATGAGTACAGAATCTGAAGAGCCATTTCTCCAGGAAAGATACAGATGGCCAAAGAGAACGTGAAAAGATGTTTTACATCATTAGTCATGAAGGAAATGTAAATAAAAACTACAAAGAGATACCACTTCATACCCATTAGGATGGCTTTTATGAAATAAAAAAGAGCAAGGGTTGGCAGGGATATGGTGAAATTGGAACTCTTGTGTATTGCTGATGGGAATGTAAAATGGTAGAGCCACCGTGGAAAACAGTGTAGTGGTTCCTCAAAAAATGAAACATAGAATTACTATATGATCTAGCAATTCTTCTTCTAAGTATATACTCAAAAGAATCGAAAGCAGGGATTTGAACAGATTTTGAACACCCAGGTTCATAGCAGCATTATTAACAATAGCCAAAGGGTGAGAACAATCCAGATGTCTACCACCTGATGAATGGATCAATACAATGTGATATATACATACAATAGAATATTATTCAGCCTTAAAAAGGAGTGAATTTCTGACACATGCTACACTGTGGATGGACTTTGAAGGCATTGTGCTAAGTAATACAAGCCAGTCACAAAAGGGTTGGAGGAGGAGGAAAAGGGAGTTATTGTTTAATAGGTACAGAGTTTCCATTTGGGAAAATGAGTTAATTCTGGAGATGGATGGTGTGATGGTTGCACAACAATGTGAATATACTTAATGCCTTAACTTGTATGCTTAAAAATGTTTGAAATGGTAACTTTTATGTATATTTTACCACAATGGAAAAAAGCTACCAAAAAATAAAACTCGAAAAGAATTTTAAAACTAGATATCTGTCTTCCAAATTATTGTTGAGTATATAAAATAAGCAAAATAACATAGAACAAGAACAGGAAACAAGAGGGGCCTCCGTGGTGGCGCAGTGTTAAGAATCTGCCTGCCATCGCAGGGGACACGGGTTCAAGCCCTGGTCCAGGAAGATCCCACATGTCGTGGAGCAGCTAAGTCCATGCACCACAACTACTGAGCCCGCATGCCACGACTGCTGAAGCCCGCGAGCCTAGAGCCCATGCTCCGCAACAAGAGAAGCCACTGCAATGAGAAGCCCGCGCACCGCAAGGAAGAGTAGCCGCGGCTTGCCGCAACTAGAGAAAGCCCACACATAGCAACGAAGACCCAACGCAGCCAAAAAAAACAAACAAACAAGAAACAAGAAACTTTAAGATAGCATAAATAAGTCAGATGAATAGATTACGATGAAATGTCTTTAACTATGATAAGTAATTTTGGCGTACATTGGCATTGTGTCATACATGCATTTAAACAAGTTCAATTACATGTATTTAACAAAAAGAGAAGAGGAGAATGAACCTTAAGAGTACAAGTGTGTTGTACCCTCCACACTCTTATCAGCATATTAGCATGAGAGAGTTTGAAATGAGAGGTGGGAAACCTCAGTTCTCGAAGTTCAGTGTCCTCATTTGACTTTTATAGTTTAAGCATCTTTTAACTTGCTTCCCTGAGTATGATTCTAGAGTTTAAGTGTTTTTAGTACAATGTGGTCTCTAAACACAAGTCACACAAGTTTTAAAACTCTACTGATAAAAATATTTGTTGCCATGAGATGCTAACTCTCTAATAAAATTGTTTTACATAGGCCTTTGTTCTTCAGGAATTTAGCTTGTTTACTTCCTAACTACCTACCCAGTTAATTTACTTCGGTAGGACTGTGCTGATTAAAAATGTCTGTAAAAGTGTGTTTAGTTTAGGATAGTTTTGGCTCTGAGAGATGAAAACAAAAACAAAATGACATTGGCTTAAAGCTTTAAGACAGAAAAGAGTATCAGGGAACAAAGCTCTTTCTCTCCTGTTGCTTCAACATTTTAGCCTCCATTCTCATGCTGTAGTTATCAGACACGTATTCCAGCCAGCAGAAAGGAAAAAAAGGGAAAAAGAAAAAAGTGTATTTCTTCCTTTAAATACTTCTCAGAAGTTAAATGTACCATTCCCCTTCCATCCTATTGGCCAGACTTATTGACACGGTCACACCAACCTATGTTGCCAGGGAGGCTGGGAAATGTAATCTCTATTATGGTATGCCCAGCTAAGTCAGGTTCTATTTTAGGGGAAAAGGAAAATGGATTTCAGAGGACAGCTGGTAGTCTGCCACAAGTATAAATAAAAACATAGTTTGGAGTATAATTAGCCACTTCTCTTTTTTTGTGTATTGCTTCTTTTTCAGAAGTTATATTGTATTCTGGGCAATATTGTATTCGAAAATTTACCCGCTTTTTTGCTGTTTTTAAACGAATGCTTCAGAAAAAGTCTTGATCATGTTAATCTCCTCATCAGAAAGTTTTCATTGCCCTTGAAAATAAAAACTAGGACTTCGCCGGTGGTGCAATGGTTAAGAATCCGCCTGCCAATGCAGGGGACACGGGTTCGAGCCCTCCTGTGCTCTGCAACAAGAGAAGCCACCGCAATGAGAAGCCCGCGCACCACAATGAAGAGTAGCCCCGCTCGCCGCAACTACAGAAAGCCCGCGCGCAGCAATGAGCACCCAATGCAACCAAATAAATAAATACATTTATTAAAGAAAAAGAATGAAAACTAAACTTTTTAAGCCTAGTCTTTCAGAACAGTAGAATGGGCTCCCAAAGAACCTTTCAAATGCTAATTTTTCTCTTTTCCTTACAAATTCTATAATCTAATAAATTATATACTTGCACTGTTTCTTAGATGTTCAGTTGCTTTCCTGATTCCATTTTTTTCATATGTATTCACCTTTGCCCAAAATGCTTTTCTCTTTCCATCTCAGTTTTTTTTTGTTTTGTTTTAAACATCTTTATTGGAGTATAATTGCTTGACAATGGTGTCTTAGTTTCTGCTTTATAACAAAGTGAATCAGCTATACATATACATATATCCCCATATCTCCTCCCTCTTTCGTCTCCCTCCCACCCTCCCTATCCCACCCCTCTAGGTGGTCACACCGCACTGAGCTGATCTCCCTGTGCTATGCGGCTGCTTCCCACTAACTATCTATTTTACATTTGGTAGTATATGAGTCCATGCCACTCTCTCACTTCGTCCCAGCTTACCCTTCCCCCTCCCCGTGTCCTCACGTCTGTTCTCTACGTCTGCGTCTTTATTCCTGTCCTGCATCCATCTCACTGTTTATCCAGTGTAACTCTCTTCTCACACTAGTAGATGCTTGAGAGGTATTTTAAAATAATTTTTGTCAGCTTCCTGTCTGAATCTTGATTTCCCTCTCTTAGGTTCCAGTGCTGCTGCTGCTTCAGAGCAGTCAGCTCAACTACAAGACACGAAGATTGATAATCTACCAGACACTAAAGCCATTAAACAGAAAGAGGAGGTCCACAGTAAGAGGACAGTTCCTAAGGAAGCCTGGTCCGAAGAGAAGAAATCCTTGCAAATAGATATTGCAGGTAATGGGGAGTGGGGCAGGGGGTGTGAGAGAGAGAGAGCATGCACACGCAAACGCCTGTGTCTACGTGTTTCCACTTAATTCTGATGAGACTATAGTCTCACAATTTAAACAGAGTTCCGTCTTTTTATTTTTTGCTTTCTTATGCATATCACTTCAGTGCTTCTTTGTCTGTGTGGATGTATGTATTTATTTGTAAGATAATTGTTACTTCTGGGAAAAGACACTGGCAATTTAGAAACAAAATGACAATTAAATACCCAAGGCTGATAGTATTAGAAGTGAAGTATCATGTCTCAACACTGAAACAGGGGAGGGAAAGCTTAAGGCATTCCAGATGACTGTGACAAAGACAGAAAGAATCTCAATACAAACTTTTTAAAAATTACAATAAAAAAGACCCAAGATCAAATCTATTTATGTTTACCCATGGCCCCCTTTTTCTAATAACATAAAAGAAAAGTGTATAGGACACAAGCCGTTACTACCTAGCTGTCAAACTTTATGTCTTAGAGGAATATAGAACAGTATCCAGATAAGAAAAGAAAGGAGGGAGGATTAACCAAGATGGCGGAGTAGAAGGACGTGCTCTCACTCCCTCTTGCGAGAGCACCAGAATCACAACTGGCTGCTGGACAATCATTGACAGGAAGACCCTGGACTTCACCAAGGAGGATACCCCACGTCCAAGGACAGAGGAGAAGGCACAGTGAGACGGTAGGAGGGGCTCAATCAGAGTAAAATCAAATCCCATAACTGCTGGGTGGGTGACTCACAGACTGGTGAACACTTATACCACAGAAATCCACCCACTGGAGTGAAGGTTCTGAGCCCCACGTCAGGCTTCCCAACCTGGGGGTCCAGCAATGGGAGGAGGAATTCCTAGAGAATCAGACTTTGAAGCCTAGTGGGAATTGATTGCGGGACTTCGACAGGACTGGGGGAAACAGAGACTCCACTCTTGGAGGGCACACACAAAGTAGTGCGCGCATGGGGACCCAGGGGAAGGAGCAGTGACCCTGGGGGAGACTGAACCAGACCTACCTGCTGGTGTTGGGGGGTCTCCTGCAGAGGCGGGGGGTGGCTCTGTTTCACCGTGGGGACAAGGACACTGGCAGCGGAGGTTCTGGGAAGTGCTCCTTGGCGTGAGCCCTCCCAGAGTCTGCCATTAACCCCACCAAAGAGCCCAGGTAGGCTCCAGTGTTGGGTTGCCTCAGGCAAAACAACCAACAGGGAGGGAACCCAGCCCCACCCATCAACAGTCAAGTGGATTAAAGTTTTACTGAGCTCTGACTGCCACAGCAACAGTCGGCTCTACGCACCACCAGAGCCTCCTATCAAGCCTCTTAGATAGCCTCAACCACCAGAGGGCAGACAGCAGAAGCAAGAAAAACTACAATCCTGCAGCCTGTGGACCAAAAACCACAGTTACAGAAAGATAGACAAGATGAAAAGGCAGAGGGCTATGTCCCAGATGAAGGAACAAGAAAAAACCCCAGAAAAACAACTAAATGAAGTGGAGATAGGCAACCTTCCAGAAAAAGAATTCAGAATAATGATAGTGAAGATGATCCAGGACCTCGGAATAAGAATGGAGGCAAAGATCGAGAAGATGCAAGAAATGATTAACAAAGACCTAGAAGAATTAAAGAACAAACAGAGATGACCAAGACAATAACTGAAATGAAAACTACACTAGAAGGAATCAATAGCAGAATAACTGAGGCAGAAGAACGGATAAGTGACCTGGAAGACAGAATGGTGGAATTCATTGCTGCAGAGCAGAATAAAGAAAAAAGAATGAAAAGAAATGAAGACAGCCTAAGAGACCTCTGGGACAACATTAAACGCAACAACATTCGCATTATAGGGGTCCCAGAAGGAGAAGAGAGAGAGAGAAAGGACCAGAGAAAATATTTGAAGAGATTATAGTCGAAAACTTCCCTAACATGGGAAAGGAAATAGCCACCCAAGTCCAGGAAGCGCAGAGAGTCCCATACAGGATAAACCCAAGGAGAAACACACCGAGACACATAGTAATCAAAGTGGCAAAAATTAAAGACAAAGAAAAATTATTGACAGCAGCAAGGGAAAAACGACAAATAACATACAAGGGAACTCCCATAAGGTTAACAGCTGATTTCTCAGCAGAAACTCTGCAAGCCAGAAGGGGGTGGCATGGTATACTGAAAGTGATGAAAGGGAAGAACCTACAACCAAGATTACTCTACCCGGCAAGGATCTCATTTAGATTTGATGGAGAAATCAAAAAGATCTGTAAAAGACAAGCAAAAGCTAAGAGAATTCAGCACCACCAAACCAGCTCTACAACAAATGCTAAAGGAACTTCTCTAAGTGGGAAACACAAGAGAAGAAAAGGACCTACAAAAACAAACCCAAAACAATTAAGAAAATGGTCATAGGAACATACATATCGATAATTACCTTAAACGTGAATGGATTAAATGCCCCAACCAAAAGACATAGACTGGCTGAATGGATACAAAAACAAGACCCATATATATGCTGTCTACAAGAGACCCACTTTAGACCTAGGGACACATACAGACTGAAAGTGAGGGGATGGAAGAAGATATTCCATGAAAATGGAAATCAAAAGAAAGCTGGAGTAGCTATACTCATATCAGATAAAATAGACTTTAAAATAAAGAATGTTACAAGAGACAAGGAAGGACACTACATAATGATCAAGGGATCAATCCAAGAAGAAGATATAACAATTATAATTATATATGCACCCAACATAGGAGCACCGCAATACATAAGGCAACTGCTAACAGCTATAAAAGAGGAAATTGACAGTAACACAATCATAGTGGGGGACTTTAACACCTCACTTACACCAATGGACAGATCATCCAAAATGAAAATAAATAAGGAAACAGAAGCTTTAAATGACACAATAGACCAGATAGATTTAATTGATATATATAGGACATTCCATCCAAAAACAGCAGATGACACGTTCTTCTCAAGTGCGCACGGAACATTCTCCAGGATAGATCACATTTTGGGTCACAAATCAAGCCTCAGTAAATTTAAGAAAATTGAAATCATATCAAGCATCTTTTCTGACCACAACGCTATGAGATTAGAAATGAATTACAGGGAAAAAAACGTAAAAAAGACAAACACATGGAGGCTAAACAATACGTTACTAAATAACCAAGAGATCACTGAAGAAATCAAAGAGGAAATCAAAAAATACCTAGAGACAAATGACAATGAAAACACGACGACCCAAAACCTATGGGATGCAGCAAAAGCAGTTCTAAGAGGGAAGTTTATAGCTATACAAGCCTACTTAAAGAAACAAGAAAAATCTCAAGTAAACAATCTAACCTTACACCTAAAGAAACTAGAGAAAGAAGAACAAACAAAACCCAAAGTTACAGAAGGAAAGAAATCATAAAGATCAGAGCAGAAATAAATGAAATAGAAACAAAGAAAACAATAGCAAAGATCAATAAAACTAAAAGTTGGTTCTTTGAGAAGATAAACAAAATTGATAAGCCATTAGCCAGACTCATCAAGAAAAAGAGGGAGAGGACTCAAATCAATGAAATCAGAAATGAAAAAGGAGAAGTTACAACAGACACTGCAGAAATACAAAGCATCCTAAGAGACTAGACTACTACAAGCAACTTTATGCCAATAAAATGGACAACCTGGAAGAAATGGAAAAATTTTTAGAAAGGTATAACCTTCCAAGACTGAGCCAGGAAGAAACAGAAAATATGAACAGACCAATCACAAGTAATGAAATTGAAACTGTGATTAAAAATCTTCCAACAAACAAAAGTCCAGGACCAGATGGCTTCACAGGTGAATTCGATCAAACATTTAGAGAAGAGCTAACACCTATCCTTCTCAGACTCTTCCAAAAAATTGCAGAGGAAGGAACACTCCCAAACCCATTCTATGAGGCCACCATCACCCTGATACCAAAACCAGAAAAAGACACTACAAAAAAAGAAAATTACAGACCAATATCACTGATGAATACAGATGCAAAAATCCTCAACAAAATACTAGCAAACAGAATCCAACAACACATTAAAAGGATCATACACCACGATCAAGTGGGATTTCTCCCAGGGATGCAAGGATTCTTCAATATACGCAAATCAATCAATGTGATACACCATATTAACAAATTGAAGAATAAAAACCATATGATCATCTCAATAGATGCAGAAAAAGCTTTTGACAAAATTCAACACCCATTTATGATAAAAACTCTCCAGAAAGTGGGCATAGAGGGAACCTACCTCAACATAATAAAGGCCATATATGACAAACCCACAGCAAACATCATTCTCAATGGTGAAAAACTGAAAGCATTTCCTCTAAGATCAGGAACGAGACAAGGATGTCCACTCTCACCACTATTATTCAACATAGTTCTGGAAGTCCTAGCCACGGCAATCAGAGAAGAAAAAGAAATAAAAGGAATACAAATTGGAAAAGAGGAAGTAAAACTGTCACTGTTTGCGGATGACATGATACTATACATAGAGAATCCTAAAACTGCCACCAGAAAACTGCTAGAGCTAATTAATGAATATGGTAAAGTTGCAGGATACAAAATTAATGCACAGAAATCTCTTGCATTCCTATACACTAATGAAAAATCTGAAAGAGAAATTACGGAAACACTCCCATTTACCATTGCAACAAAAAGAATAAAATACCTAGGAATAAACCTACCTAGGGAGACAAAAGACCTGTATGCAGAAAACTATAAGACACTGATGAAAGAAATTAAAGATGACACCAACAGATGGAGAGATATACCATGTTCTTGGATTGGAAGAATCAACATTGTGAAAATGAGTATACTACCCAAAGCAATCTACAGATTCAATGCAATCCCTATCAAATTACCAATGGCCTTTTTTACGGAGCTAGAACAAATCATCTTAAAATTTGTATGGAGACACAAAAGACCCCGAATAGCCAAAGCAGTCTTGAGGGAAAAAAATGGAGCTGGAGGAATCAGACTCCCTGACTTCAGACTATACTACAAAGCTACAGTAATCAAGACAATATGGTACTGGCACAAAAACAGAAACATAGATCAATGGAACAAGATAGAAAGCCCAGAGATTAACCCAAGCACTTATGGTCAACTAATCTATGACAAAGGAGGCAAAGATATACAATGGGGAAAAGACAGTCTCTTCAATAAGTGGTGCTGGGAAAACTGGACAGCTACATGTAAAAGAATGAAATTAGAATACTCCCTAACACCATACACAAAAATAAACTCAAAATGGATTAGAGACCTAAATATAAGACTGGACACTATAAAACTCTTAGAGGAAAACATAGGAAGAACACTCTTTGACATAAATCACAGCAAGATCTTTTTTGATCCACCTCCTAGAGTAATGGAAATAAAAACAAAAATAAACAAATGGGACCTAATGAAACTTCAAAGCTTTTGCACAGCAAAGGAATCCATAAACAAGACGAAAAGACAACCCTCAGAATGGGAGAAAATATTTGCAAACGAATCAATGGACAAAGGATTAATCTCCAAAATATATAAACAGCTCATTCAGCTCAATATTAAAGAAACAAACACCCCAATCCATAAATGGGCAGAAGACCTAAATAGACATTTCTCCAAAGAAGACATACAGACAGCCACGAAGCACATGAAAAGATGCTCAACATCACTAATTATTAGAGAAATGCAAATCAAAACTACAATGAGGTATCACCTCACTCCTGTTAGAATGGGCATCATCAGAAAATCTACAAACAACAAATGCTGGCGAGGGTGTGGAGAAAAGGGAACCCTCTTGCACTGTTGGTGGGAATGTAAATTGATACAGCCATTATGGAGAACAATATGGAGGTTCCTTAAAAAACTAAAAATAGAATTACCATACGACCCAGCAATCCCACTCCTGGGCATATACCCAGAGAAAACCGTAATTCAAAAAGACACATGCACCCGAATATTCATTGCAGCACTATTTACAATAGCCAGGTCATGGAAGAAACCTAAATGCCCATCAACAGACGAATGGATAAAGAAGTTGTGGTACATATATACAATGGAATATTACTCAGCCATAAAAAGGAACGAAATTGAGTCATTTGTTGAGAAGTGGATGGATCTAGAGACTGTCATACAGAGTGAAGTAAGTCAGAAAGAGAAAAACAAATATCGTATATTAATGCATGTATGTGGAACCTAGAAAAATGGTACAGATGAGCCGGTTTGAAGGGCAGAAGTTGAGACACAGATGTCAAGAATGGACATATGGACACCAAGGGGGGAAAACTGCGGTGGGGTGGGGATGGTGGTGTGCTGAATTGGGCGATTGGGATTGACATGTATACACTGATGTGTATAAAATTGATGCCTAATAAGAACCTGCAGTATAAAACAAAGAAACAAACAAAACAACTAATACTAAACTTTCATTGGGTTATTTGTATGGAAATATGTTAATATAAATGTTTCAGACATTACATGAAATTTCTAAACATCTTATATGTTCTGGTATAATGTTATAAGTAATAATCCTAGTTATTACTTTAAAATGTATATCTCAGAAATAACTCATTTTCTTGTCAACTGCATTATTATGAACTTTCATCAAATCTTTAACTGCGGTCATTTTTAAGTCTTTTGTCATTTACAGACAGTTCTGGGTGTACTCTGATGCTTTTGCAAATATGTTCCTGTAAAAGGGTTTCATCTTCAAGAAATTCATGGAAAAGACTCTGACAAGTACAGGTTTCTGGTAACTGACTGTACTGCTGAACTGAATGAATAAGCATTTTCAGAACTCTAATGAAAAACTGATGAACTCATAAAAGTGCTAACAAAAGATCAAGATGGAAAAAAAGATTAATTACATGGGACTGAGTGAACTGATGAGGATGAGTATAATTTTTGTGACTTTCTGTCTGAATTAAAAAAAAAAAATCCCACAAGGACTCAGAGGCAAAGAATATACAAATCAATTTTCACTGCAAAGTAAAGGAGCTGTTACAGTGGAGGATTACTGGACTGAATGTCAATACTGTGACATAGTATGAGTGTGTTTCATGTTTGGTAATTGCAATCATTGTTGCTTTTGTTGTGGTCATCCATGTACAATGCTTGGTGTCAGTCTATTTATCTCTTGTAAAAATAAAATACAGTGTGTGTGTGTGAAAAAAAAAGAAAAGAAAAGAAAGGAGTCAAGAAGCTAATCTAGCGATACTGTATTTTGAAAATAGTCCTCGTGCAGCTGCTAACAGCTGCTTTCTAAGAATGTATTAGATGGATGATTTTCCATAAGGCCACCGAGACTACACAGTGGGAAAAGAATAGTCTCTTCAACAAATGGTGTTGGAAAACTGGATATCCACATGCAGAAGAATTAATTTGGACCATTACCTTTTACCATATACAAAATTAACTCAAAATGGATCAAAGATCCAAACAGAAGAGCTAAAATTATAAAACTCTTAGAAGAAAACATGGGGGGAAAGCTTCACGACATTGGATTTGGCAATGATTTCGTGGATATGACACCAACAGTATAGGCAACAAAAGCAAAAATAAATAAATTATACTATATCAGAATTTAAAACTCTGCTTCAAAGGACACAATCAACAGAGTTAAAAGACAACCTATGGAATAGGAGAAAATATTTGCAAATCATGATAAGTGATCAATATCCAGATTATATATGGAACTTCTAAAAGTCAACAACAAAGAAACCCAATTTAGAAATGGGTAAAGGGCTCGAATAGACAATTCTCCAGGGAGTATATATGAATGGCCAACAAGTATATGAAAAGATGCTTAATATCACTAATCATCAAAGAAATGCAAATCAAAACCACAATGAGATACTACTGCACACCTATTAGGATGGGTAGTATCAAAAGAACAGAAAATAACAATTGTTGGCAAGGATGCAGAGAAATTGGATCCCTTGTGCACTGCTGGTGGAAATATAAAATGGCACAGCCATTACGGAAAACAGTATGGAGGTTCCTAAAAAATTAAAAAGAGAATGACGATATGATACAGCAATCCCACTTCTGGGTGTATATCCAAAGGAATTCAAAGCAGGATCTCAGAGATATCTGCACACCCATGTTCATTGCAGCATTACTCACAATAATCAAGACACGTCCATCAGCAGATGAATGGATAAATATAATGTGATATATATACAATAGAATGTTATGCAGCCTTAAAAGAAGAAAATCCTGTCACATGCTATAACATAGGTGAATCTCCAGGACCTTGTGCTGAGTGAAATAAGCCAGTCACAAAAAGATAAGCACTGTATATTCCACCTACATGAAGTATCTGAAATAGTGAAAATCATAGAAACAAAGTAGAAAAGTGGCTGCCAACGGCTGGGGAGAGAAAGGAGGGGGAGTTCATGTTTATTGGGTATAGAGTTTCAGTGTTGCAAGATGAAGATGTTCTAGAGATCTGTTGTGCAACAGTGTGAACATACTTAACACTGCTGAACTGTATGCTTAAAAATTGGTTAAGATGGTAAATTGAATCTTCTGTGTTTATCACACACAAAAAAGAATGTGTAAGATGAAAAAACAACATTGCAACTCTGCAGTGGGTAGTCTAGGAGACATAGCTTGGAACAGAAAGATGGAACTATAACCTGCAGAAGCATACTCTAGCCCAGGCCGCACAGAGGAGGTGAGCGGCGGGCGGGCGAGCGAGAGAAACTTCATCTGCAGCTCCCTATCGCTCCCCATTCCTCACGTTACCGCCTGAACCATCCCCCACCCCCCACCCCCGTCTGTGGAAAAATTGTCTTCCATGACACCGGTCCCTGGTGGCAAAAAGGTTGGGGACCGCTGCCCTAGAGGACCCTCAAGGAGAAATGGATAATACAGAACACTAGAGAGCTTGAACACACATACTTAGCCCATGACAGACCATAGAAATGAAATTAAAAACAACAAAAAAAGCAGAGTTAGAGAAACATCTGGAAATAATGAGGTTGATGTGTATAAATGTTTGTATGCTTTTAAAAAACAACCTTTCAAATGCTCATAGAACATTTTTTTTTCAAACAGCTTTTTTAATATGTAATGCACATATATAATTCTCCCACTTAAAGTGTACCATTTAATGATTTTTACCCTATTCACAGATATGTGCAACCATCAACACAGTTGACTTTAGAACATTTGTATCACCTCAGAAAGAAACCCTATACCCCTTAGCTATCACCCCTCTATTTCCTCATCACCCACCTCCCCCCAAGCCCTAAGTCAACCACTGATCTACTTTGTCTCTATTATAAATTTTCCTATTCTAGACCTTAATACAAATTAAATGGAATCATTTAATGTGTGGACTTTTGTGACTGGCTTCTTTTAACTCAGCATGATGTTTTTGGGTTCATCCAAGTTAGGGCTTGTATCATTATTTTATTCCTTCTAATGGCTCAATAATATTTCATCGTATGTATGTATCACAGTTTGTTTATCTGTTTGTTGATGGACATTTGGTTGTTTCCACCTTTTGGCTACTATGAATAATGCTTTTATAAAATAATGATTTTATATTTATAAAATATAAATGCTTTTCTATTCATGTACAGGTTTTTATATGGACAGTATGTTTTCATTTGTCTTGGGTATGTACCCAGGAATGGAATTCCTAGATCATGTGATAACTATATTTCATCATCTGAGGAGTTGTCAGACTGTTTGCCAAAGTGGCTGCACCATTTTACATTCCCAGTAGCAATGTATGAGGATTTCAATTTCTCTACAAACTCACCAACACTTATTATCTGACTTTGTCATTGGATCTATTCTAGTGGATGTGAATTTGTATCTCATTTTGCTTTTGATTTGCATTTGCCTCATGATTATGATGTTGAACATCTTTCTGTGTGCTTATTGGCCAGTTGTGTGTTATCCTTGGAGAAATGCGTATTCAGATCCTGGCCTGGTTTTTATTTGGGCTATTTCTCTTTTTTACTGAGTTTTAAGAGTTCTATGTATTCTAGATACACATTCTTATCAAAATTTTGATTTTGATATATTCTCCCATTCTGTGAGTTAAAATTGGGAAGTATGAGTCCTCCAACATTACCTTATTTTTCATGATTGTCTTGGCTATTCTGGGTCCTTGACAATTCCATATGCTTGCAAAATTTCTACTAAGAAATCAGCTAGGATTCTGATAGGGATTGTGTTGAATCTGTGATCACTTTGGTGAGAATTGCTTTCTTAACAGTAAGTCCGTGGACTTGGGATGTTTGATTTAGATAGATATTTATTGATTTAGATATTTATTTAGATATTCTTTAATTTCTTGCAGTCATTTTTTGTAGCTTTCAGAGTAGAAGTTTTTCTCTTCTTATGTTAAATTTACATTAATATTTTAATTTTTTTGAGGCTGTTGTGAACAGAATGGTTTCCTTTTGCTTTTCTTTTTGTTTTTGGCTGTGCTGCTTGACTTGAGGGATCTTAGTTCCCCAACCAGGGATCTAACTTATGCCCTCTTGCAGTGGAATTGCAGAGTCCTAACCACTGGACTGCCAGAGAATTCCCCCAGAATGGTTTTCTTAATTTCATTTTCAGTTTGTTAATTGCAAGTATATCATAATACAATTGATTTTTTTAATATTTAACTTTTATCCTGCAACGATGCTGAACTCGTTTATTAGTTCTAAATGGTGAATGGGATTGTTTGCTTAATTTGTCTTTCTTAGCTTTCGTTGTTAGTATGTAGAAATGCAGCAGATTTCTGTGTATTAATTTCATATGCTGAAACTTTAGCGAATTCACTGATGAGCTCTAGTAGTTTTCTGGTAGCAGCTTTAGGATTTTATAGTATCATGTCATCTGTAAAAACTGACAGTTTTACTTCTTCTTTTCCAATTTGGATTCGTTTTATTTCTTTTTCTTCTCTGCTTGCTGTGACTAGGACCTTCAAAACTATGTTAAAAAAAAGTGGCGAGAGTGGACATCCTTGTCTTGTTCCTGATCTTAGGCGAAATGCTTTCAGCTTTTCACCATTGAGTATAATGTTAGCTGTGGGTTTGTCATATATGGCCTTTATTGTGTTGAGGTATGTTCTCTCTGTGCCCACTTTCTAGAGAGTTTTTATCATAAACGTGTGTTGAAATTTGTCAAAAGCTTTTTCTGCATCTATTGAGATGATCATATGGTTTTTTTTTTTAATAAATTTATTTTATTTATTTATTTTTGGCTGTGTTGGGTCTTCATTACTGTGTGCGGGCTTTCTCTAGTTGCAACGAGCGGGGGCTACTCTTTGTTGCGGTGTGCGGGCTTCTCATTGCGGTGGCTTCTCTTTGTTGCGGGGCACAGGCTCTAGGCGCACAGGCTTCAGTAGTTGTAGCACGCGGGCTCAGTAGTTGTGGCTCACAGGCTCTAGAGCACAGGCTCAGCAGTTGTGGCACATGGGCTTAGTTGCTTCACGGCATGTGGGATCTTCCGGGACCAGGGCTCGAATCCATGTCCCCTGCAATGGCAGGTGGATTCTTAACCATGGTGCCACCAGGGAAGCCTGATCGTATGGTTTTTATTCTTCAGTTTGTTAATGCGGTGTATCACACTGATTGATTTGCAGATATTGAAAAATCCTTGCATCCCTGGGATGAATCCCACGTGATCATGGTGTATGATCCTTTTAATTTATTAGTGGATTCGGTTTGCTAGTATTTTGTTGAGGATTTTTGCATCTATGTTCATCAGTGGTATTGGTCTGTAGTTTTCTTTTGTGTAATATCTTTGTCTGGTTTTGGAATCAGAGTGATGGTGGCCTCCTAGAATGAGTTCAGAAGTTTTCTTTCCTCTGCAAACTTTTGGAAGGGTTTCAGAAGGATGGGTGTTAACTCTTCTCAATGTTTGGTAGAATTCACCTGTGAAGCCATTTGGTCCTGGACTTTTCTTTGTTGGGAATTTTTAAATTGCTGATTCAATTTCAGTTCTGGTAATTGGTCTGTTCATATTTTCTGTGTCTTCCTGATTCAGTCTTGGGAGGTTGTACCTTTCTAAGAATTCATCAGTTCCTTCTAGGCTGTCCGTTTTATTGGCATGTAGTTGCTCATAGTAGTCTCTTATGATCCTTAGTATTTCTGTGGTGTCGGTTGTAACTTCTCCTTTTTCATTTCTGATTTTATTGATTGGGGCCCTCTCCCTTTTTTTCTTGATGAGTCTTCCTAAAGGTTTATCAATTTTGTTTATATTTTCAAAGAGCCAGCTTTTAGTTTCATTGATCTTTCCTATTGTTTTTTTAGTCTCTATTTCATTTATTTCTGCTCTGATATTTATGATTTCTTTCCTTCTACTAACTTTGGTTTTTATTTATTCTTCTTTCTCTACTTGCTTTAGATGTAAGTTTAGGTTGTTAATTTGAGATTTTTCTTGTTTCCTGAGGTAAGCCTGTATCACTATAAACTTCCCTCTTAGAACTGCTTTTTCTGCGTCCCATAGGTCTTGGATCATCGTGCTTTCGTTTTCATTTGTCTCTAGGTAGTTTTTGATTTCCTCTTTGATTTCTTCAGTGATCCATTGGTTGTTTAGTAGCATATTGTTTAGCCTCCACGTGTCTGTGCTTTTTGCAGTTTTTTTTTCTTGTAGGTGATTTCTAGTTCCATAGACTTGTGGTTGGAAAAGAAGCTTGATATGATTTCAGTTTTCTTAAATTTACCAAGGCTTGTTTTGTGGCCTAACATGTGATCTATCCTGGAGAATGTTCCATGTGCACTTGAAAAGAATGTGTATTCTGCTGCTTTTGGGTGGAATGCTCTATAAATATCAGTTAAGTCCCTTTGGTCTAATGTGTTATTTAAGGCCTGTGTTTCCCTATTGATTTTCTCTCTGGATGATCTGTCCATTGATGTAAGTCGGGTGTTAAAGTCCTTACTATTATTGTGCTGCTGTTGATTTCTCCTTTTATGTCTATTAATATTTTGCCTTATGTATTCAGGTGCTCCTATGTTGGGTGCATATATATTTACAGTTGTTATATCTTCTTCTTGGATTGATCCCTTGATCATTCTGTAGTGTCCTTGTCTCCTGTGACAGTTTTTATTTTAAAGTTGATTTCATCTAATATAAATATTGCTACTCTGGCTTTCCTTCGATTTTCATTTGTGTGGACTACCTTTTCCATCCCCTCACTTTTAGTCTGTATGTGTCTCTAGATCTGTAGTGAGTCTCTTGTAGGCAGCAAATACACGGGTCTTGTTCTTGTATCCATTCAGCCAGTTTGTGTCTTTTGGTTGGAGCATTCAGTCTGTTTACGTTTCAGGTAATTATCGATATGTATGTTCGTACTGTCATTTTGTTAATTGTTTTGGATTTGTTTCTGTAGGTCTTTTTTTCCCCCTTCTTTTGTTCTCTTCTCTTGTGATTTGATGACTATCTTCAGTGTTATGTTTGGATTCCTTTTTTGTGTATGTGTGTATCTGTTACAGATTTTTGGCTTGTGGTTACCTTGAGGTTATTGTATAGCAGTCTCTGTATATATATGTGTGATTCTTCTAAATTGCTGATGTCTTAATTTCAAATGCATTTGAAATTACCCTCCATGTGTACTCTCCTCCCCTCATGATTACTGTTTTTTATGTCATGTTTTACATCCAATTGTTTTGTGTATCCCTTAACTGCTTATCGTGGATACAGATGATTTTACTACTTTTGTCTTTTAATCTTCCTGCTAGCTTTGTTTGTGAATGATTTCCTACCTTTACTGTATGTTTACTGGTGAGCTTTTTTGTTCCATAATTTTCTTATATCTAGTTGTGGCCTTTTCTTTTGCACCTGGAGAAGTTGCTTTAACATTTGTTGTAAAGCTGGTTTAGTGGTGCTGAATTCTTTTAGCCTTTGCTTGTCTATACAGCTTTTGATTTCTCTGTCAAATCTGAACAAGAGCCTTGCTGAGTAGAGTATTCTTGGATGTAGGTTCTTCCCTTTCATCACTTTAAATATATCATGCCAGTCCCTTCCGACCTGCAGAGTGCCTGCTGAAAAGTCAGCTGACAGTCTTATGGGAGTTCCTTTGTATGTTACTTGTTGCTTTCCCCTTGCTGCTTTTAGTATTCTCTGTATCTTTAATTTTTGACATTTTGATTACAGCGTGTCTTGGTGTGTTCCTCTTTGGGTTATCCTGTATGGGATTTTCTGCGCTTCCTGGACTTGGATGACTATTTCCTTTCCCAGGTTAGGGAGGTTTTCAGCTATTATCTCTTCAAATATTTTCCCGGGCTCTTTCTCTCTTCTTCTGGGACCCCTGTAGTGTGAATATTAGTGCTCTTGATGTTGTCTCAGAGATCTTTTAAACCGTTCTCATTTCTTTTTTTTTTTAAATCTTTTTTCTGTTCAGTGGCAGTGATTTCCACTACTCTGTCTTCCAGCTCACTGATCCATTCTTCTGAATCCTTTAGTCTACTTTGATTCCTTGCACTGTATTTTTCATTTCAGTTACTGTATTCTTCATCTCTGGTTGTTCTTTATATTTTCTAACTCTTTTCTTAAAACTTATAACTTCTCGTTCTGTGCATCCATTCTCCTCCTGAGTTCTTTGATCATCTGTATGATCATTACTCTGAACTATTTCTTGGGTAGATTGCCTATTTCCACTTGACTTAGTTCTTCTTCTGGGATTTTATCTTGTTCCTTCATCTGAAACATATTGCTCTGCCATCTCATTTTGTCAATAAGTTACTATCTGTATTTTTATGTATGTAGTAGGTAAGTTACATCTCTCAACCTTGGAGAAGTGGCCCTCTGTAGGAGGCGTCCTGTGCATTTCAGCAGCGCACTCCCCTCTCGTTACCCAAGCTGTGTGCTCTAGGGGTTCACCCTAAGAGGGCTACTTGGGCCTTCTGTTGTGGTGGGCTAACTATGTGGGCAGTCTGGTAGGCCCCTAGTCTGGTTGGTTGCCAGGTCCTGCCTTGTGTGGATGCTGCTGGCTGCTGTTTAGCAGGGCCTGGTCACAACGTGGCTGGTTGCAGAATGCTAGGGGCCCCGGGGCTAATGCTGGCTCACTGGTGGGTGGAGTCAGGGTCCTGAAGACCCTAGGGTTATTGCCTACCCACTGGTAGTTGAAGCCAGATCATGGGGTTAGTGCTGGTCTACTGGCAGGCAGAGCTGGTCCCTGGAGTCCAGCTGCAGGGTCCTGGGATCCCAGAGCTCATTTCAGATTGTTGAGGGGGTGGTGTCGGTTCCTGACACAGTTGGGTACAGGGTCTGGAGTGTCCTGAAGGTTTCCTTGGCCTGCTAGTGGGCCAGTCCAAGGCCCAGCTGGTCCCAGGGTAGGCTCTGCATTGAGGAATCATAGTTTCCTTGCTTTTGGTGCCTGCATCCTGGTGAATGAGACTGGTCTAGAAGCGTGGCCTGGCTTCCTGGTGGGAGAGTCCTGTGCCTGTCTACTGGTGGGTGGTGCTGGATCTTGGCCCTCTGGTGGGCTGGGCCATGTCTAGGGGCTAGTCCAAAGGCAGCTGTGAGCTTTTTTGTCTTTAGGCAGCCTGTCTGCTAATGGGTGGAGCTGTGTCCTGACCCAGTTAGTTCTTTGGCCTGAGGCGTCCCAGCACTGTTGCCTGCAGGCTGTTGGGTGGGGCCGGGTTTTGGAGCTAATGAGCCAATATGTCATCCACCAACAGTATTCCCCAATATGTCTGCCACCAGTGTCTATGTCCCCAGGGTGAGCCGCAGCCACCCTCCCCCAACCCCTGCCGCTCCAGGAGACTCTCCAAGACCAGCAGGTAGGTCTGGCCCAGGCTCCTATCAAATTACTTCTTTGGCCCTGTGTCCCAGGGTATATGAGATTTCATGTGCACCCTTTAAGGGTGATATCTCTATTTTCCCCAGTCCTGAGGGGCTCCTGCAATTAAGCCTTTCTGGCCTTCAAAGCCAAATGCTCTGTGGGCTCATCTCAACAATGCCAGACCCCCAACCTGGGAGAACCTCTGGAATATATTTACTCTCCAGTTTTCGTTGCCTACATAGGGGTTATGGAATTTGATTATATTGTGAGTCTCCCCCTACTACCGGTTTTGTTGCTGTTCCTTCTTTATGTCTTTTGGTGTAGGAGATCTTTTCTGGTGGGTTCCAGTGTTTTGTGTATGTGTTTTTTTTTAATGGTTGCTCTGCGGATAGTTGTGATTTTGGTGTGCTTGTGAGAGGAGGTGAGCTCAAGGTCTTTTTACTCTGCCATCTTGCCCACTTTCCTCTATACCACATTTTCTTTTCTTTTGTTTTGTTTTAATTTTTATTGGAGTATAGTTGCTTTACAGTGTTGTGTTAGTTTCTACTGTACAGCAAAGTGAACCAGCTATACGTATATATATAGCCCCTCTTTTTTGGATTTCCTTCCCATTTAGGTCACCACAGAGCATTGAGTAGAATTCCCTGTGCTATATACAGTAGGTTCTCATCAGTTATCTATTTTATACATAGTATCAATAGTGTATATATGTCAGTCCCAATCTCCCAATTCCTCCCACCCCTCACACCACATTTTCTTTATCTATTCATCCATCAGTGGACACTTAGGTGGTTTCCATGTCTTGGCTATTTTAAATAATGCTGCAGTGAGCACAGATCTACGAATATCTCTCCAAGACCAAGCTTTCAATTGTTTTGTGTATAGACCCAGAAGCAGAATTGCTGGATCGTATGGTAGTTGCATTTTAACGCTTTGGGTAATCTCCATACTGATTTCCATAGTGGCAACACCAATTACATTCTCACTAACAGTGCACAGAAAAAGGAACCTTTAGCTCCATATCCTCACTAATGCTTGTTATTTCTTGTCTTTTTGATGATACCCGTTCTAACAGGTGTGAGGTGATATCTCATTGTGGTTTTGGTTTACATTTCCCTGATGATTATTGGTTCTGAGCATCTTTTCCTGTATTTGTTAACCATTTGTATGTCTTCCTTACAAAAATATCTATTAAGATCCTGTGCCCATTTTTTAATTGGGTTGTTTGTTTGTTTGTTTTTATTTGAGTTGAATTCTTTGTCTATTTTGGATGTTAACCCCTTGTCAGATATGTCATTTGCAAATATCTTCTTCCATTCAGTAGTCTGATGGTTTCTTTTGCTGTGCAAAAGCCTTTCAGTTGGATGTACTCCTACTATTTACTTTTGCTTTTGTTGTCTTTGCTTTTGGCATCAAATTCAAAAAAGTATTGTTAACACCAGTGTCAAAGCTCTTACTGCCTATGTTTTCTTCTAGGAATTTTATGGTTTCAGACCTTACATTTAAATCTTCAATCCATTTAGAATTGATTTTTGTGTATGGTGTAAGATAACGTTTCAGTTTCATTCTTTTGCATGTGGCTATCGAGTTTTCCCAGTACCACTTATTGAAGAGACGATCCTTTCCCCATTGTATATTCTTGGCTGCTTTGTCATAAGGTAATTGACCTTACATGTGTGAGTTTATTTCTGGTCTCTCTATTCTTTTCCATTGATCTACATGTCTGTTTTTATGTCAGTACTATACCATTTTGATTACTGTAGCTTTGTAATATAGTTTGAAATCAGGAAGTGTGATGCCTACAGTTTTCTTCTACGTTTTTAAGATTGCTTTGGCTATTTGGAGTCTTTTGTGGTTACATACAAATTTTAGGATTGTTCAATTGTTGTGAAAAATGCCATTGGAATTTTGATAGGGATTGCATTGAATCTGTAGATTGTTTTGAGTAGTATGGACATTTTAACAATATTAATTCTTCCAATCTGTGAGCACAGAATATTTTCCCATTTGTTCATGTCTTTTTCAGCTTTTTTCATCAATGTTTTCAGTATACAGGTCTTTTACCTTCTTGGTTAAATTTATTCCTAGGTATTTTATTCTTTTGATGCAATTATGAACAGGATTGTTTTAATTTCTTATTCTGGCAGTTTATTATTAATGTATAGAAATGCAACAGATTTTTGTCTGTTAAATAATTTTGTATACTGCAACTTTACTGAATGTTTTAGTTGTAACAGTTTCTTTGGTGGCGTCTTTAGGGTTTTCTATATCTAAAACCATGTCATTTTCACATAGTGACAATTTTGCTTCTCTTCTGATTTGGGTGCCTTTTGTTTCTTTTTCTTGCCTAATTGCTCTGGCTAGAACTTCCAATACTGTGTTCAATAAACGTGATGCCGGTGGATATCCTTGTCTTGTTCCTGATCTTAGAGGAAATGCTTTCCATTTTTCACCATTGAGTATGTTAGCTATGGTGTTGTCAGAGATGGTCATTGAGCTATGTTTCCTGTAGACCTACTTTGTTGAGAGTTTTTGTCATGAATGGATTTTGAGTTTTCTCAAATGCTTTTTCTACATCTATTGACTATATGATTTTTGTCCTTTATTTGGTTAGTGTCATGTACCACATTGATTGATTTGTAAGATGTTGAACCATCCTTGCATCCCTGGAATAAATCCCACTTGATCATAGTGTATAATCCTTTTAATATATTATTGAATTTGGTGTGCTAATGTTTTGTTTGGTTTCTTTTTGCATCTATGTTCATCAGGGATATTGGCTTGTAATTTTCTTGTAGTGTATCTACACTGGGTATCTAGGTAACGTCTGGATAACAGGGTAATGTGGGCCTTATAAAATAAGTTTGGAAGTGTTCTCTCCTGTTCTGTTTATTGGAAGAGTTTGAGAATCTTTCATATTAATTCTTCCTTACATGTCCGGTAGAATTCAGCAGTGAAGCCACCTGGTCCTGGACTTTTGTTCATTGGGAGGTTTGAGAGTCTTTTTATCCTTTAGATATAAAAGCAGACTCCATGTATCCCACTATATTTTGGGGAAATTGTCTTAGGGATTCCCAGAGTATTTAGTGAAAATTCTGATTACCAATAATCTATAGAGAAGGTAAAATGGATCCCATAGTTACAAGTGATACTGTGTTTCATATGTATGTCTGTTTCTTCCATGACTTAGAACTCTAAAAATGTGTATGGAAACTGAATTAACGTTTACAATTATGGTTTATAGTTGTTAAGATGTTCTACATCTTAAAATGCCTATTTTGATATAGAATGACTGTCAAAATGTGAAGATGGAAGATGGTAAATTATATTAGGTGTATTTTACCACAATAAAAAAAATGGAGGGGGTGTGAAGATGGTTCAGAAAAAAAGAATTTTTCAAGGCTCTAAAACATATAAAGAGTTGGAGTTTTAAAAATTCCATCCATTTAATTACTGATGATAAAAATAAAGTCTCAGGTTTCTTAGCTGAAAATGAGATTAATAATACCTCTCTCTCAGTTTGATAAGAGGGGAAAGAAACAGATATAGAGCATATATCATAATAGCCCACACATAGCAAGCAGTAATACATAGCAGCTGCTGTTACAATCCCAAGAACCTAAATGCCCTCCTCAAGGTCATACAGCCAGTCTGTGGCAGAATCCAGCCCAGAATCTGGGTCTTTTGATCCTGAGTCTCTTAAACTATTACCATGCCAATCTGGCCACTAGGCACAAGGCATGAATCCTTTGTCCAGGCAGTGAATTTTCTGAATCTTTATATAGACCATTCTTTCCTTCAGTCTTTGTTTTGTATCTAAAGAATTAAATGTGAATACTATTTCTAAAGGGAATGCAAATATTTTGAAAGTCCTTCAAAATCTTTTTTTTTTTTTTTCGCCTTTTCAGAGTCCAGATGTCATTCAGAATTTGAAAATACCACCCATTCTGTCTTCAGGTCAGCTAAGTTTTACTTTCATCATCCAGTGCACCTACCAAGTGATCAAGATTTTTGCCATGAATCCTTAAGAAGAAGAGTGTTCATGAGGCATTCTTGGAAAGATTCCTTTCAGCATCATCCAGACAAACAAAGAGAACACACTTGTCTTCCTTCCTCTTATCAACATGTGGCAAAGACAAAGTCAGATTATACCAGAATAGAGAGCCTCAGTATCAATGTAAGCTTGGAAAACAAAGAAGTACAGCATACTACTAAAAGTCAGGCTAGAGATTTTCCAAAATATGACAAACAAGTTAATGACCTAAAAAGGGATCATAAGGCCACCCCAGAGTTAACAACTCAGCACACTGTGAGTTTAAATGAACTCTGGAACACGTATCAGGAGCGACAGAGGCAACAGAAACCTCCTGAGTTCAGTGCCAAGAAGGAACTTTCCTTGGTGGAGCGACTTGATCGTTTGGCTAAACTTCTTCAGCGTCCCATCACACATTCTCTCCAGCCCTCAGAAAGGACACAGCATGATAGCAAGGGGGAACAAGATGTTAAGGAATGGAGTGGTAGACAGCAACAGCAGAACAACAAGCTTCAGAAAAAGAAACGGTATAAAAGCCTGGAGAAATGCCGTAAAAACACAGGCGATCTTAAAAAAAAACAAGGTTCTTTCTACTCATCAAGCTGGGAGGGCCAATCAGATTACAATTGAACAGATTAAATTTGATAAATATATTCTGAGAAAACAGCCAGGTTTTCATTATATAAATAACACTTCTTCAGATTCTAGACACTCAGAGGAGAGTGAGCTGCTCACAGATACTGCCGCCAACATCCTTTCCATCACCACTTCTGTGGAATCAGATATATTGACCCAAACAGATAAGGAAGTGACTCTGCATGAGAGGGGCAGCTCTATTTCCACCATTGATACTGCCCGACTGACTGATCCATGCTTTTGGCCATGAAAGGGTTTGTTTGTCACCCAGGCGAATTAAACTAGACAGCAGCATCACCGACCATCAGAGGAGATACCTTGAGAAGCGGAGCGAGAAAAACAAGAAACCATTGAATACAGGTTACCCCCAAATTACTTCAGAGCACACCAGAAGCAAACACATCCAGCTACATGGCTACAGATTCCATCTGGCAATGTGACTGCATTTTTCATGGACTATTTAGTTAAGCTTTGCACACAGGTGAAAAATAGCCAATTGCCCTTTCCTCACTATAACATTTCTTACCAGCTGGAAAAGAGTGAGAAAGTGTAGTACAGTGCTGTTTGAGTCGTCATTCTTTTCATCAACACTCACTTACGAATTACCCTTTGGATGAAAGGCTTTGCTGCTAAATGCTTCAAAATCTGCAAAGTCTATACCTTTGGTACAGGGGAGCTTCAAGTTTAGAATGACCTCCATTCTGAACAATATTGCCTGGTTTTCTTGCCTGTTGGTTTTTGTTTATTCATTCCTCCCTGTCTTTTAAGAAATTCTGAGATGCTTTTAAGCGCGCACACACACACACGCAGACACATACATATATAAGTAATATGATATGATTGTTTTTTAAGTAAATGAAGAATTGGAATGATGGAAAATTAGACTGAAGCCAGGGAGGGGTGAGCTACAACATGATTTGAAAAATAAATACATGAAGAATTAAGAGTGACGGGAAGGCAAGTTGATACCTTGTGGATGTGGTTGCTAAAAATGAGCCACAAATTTTGCTTTATGTTTTCTAGCAATTAGTGTTGCTAGAATTTTGTGATCACTTACATAACTCTAATATAAAAGCAAGCGAAATTTTCAAAAGCATTACAGATATTTCTGGTACTGAGACTTCTTAAATTTCTCTCGTCTGTCCTCATAAAGAAGGCGTTGTGGTGTACCAAAATCCTCAACGGCGTCCTTACAGTACATTCTCAGTAACAACAATCATGTAAGGCTAATAGGGCCTTAGTTTAGGGAATTCCGTAAAGGCAGATTTCAAGGGGTCAGTAAATGCAGACCATTACTTTAACCCAAGATAAAATTGATTTGGAGAGGTGCTCTCCAAATAGGGATACTTGCAAAATGGTTCATTGGAGTATGAACCTTTTAAAATTTATATTTTTGTATATGTTTTACAGTGTATGAGTACAGCAATAATATATAATTTATAAATAAATATCTACTTTAGTAGTTTGTACTCAAAAATATTTTATCAGTGGGACCCCATGATCAAAACAATTTGGAGACCACTAGCTTAGCTGAAAGAAGGCACAAAACATTCAGACATTTAACCATAAATATTATTTCTCAATTGAGCTTTTGGTAGGTATTAAATGACAGTAATTACACATATAAATAGTACAATAAGACTCTTTTTTAAAGTAAGCCAAAAATTGGGACAGACACAGATTGAGGCTTTTTGTTCCATAGAGGAGGTAGGGGGAAAGGATGCAGATAGAGGGTTTTTTGGTGTGTGTACTAAAATACATAAACATAACACAGTTTACAGTTTTATCATTTTAAAGTATGCAGTTCAGTGGCGCTGAGTATATTCACAGTGTCTTACAACTATCACCACTATCTAGTTCCAGAGCTTTTTCATCACCCTAGTGGAAACCTCATACCCATTAAGCAGTTACTCTCTATTCCCCCTTCCTACCAGCCCCTGTCAATCACTAATCTACTTTTTGTCTCTGTGACCTTGCCTATTCTGGTTATTTCATTTAATTGGAATCATATCATATGTGGCCTTCGTGTCAGTCTTCTTTGACTCTAGAATAATCTTTCTGAGATTTATCCATGTCCCAGCATCTGTCAGTACTTCATTGCTTTTTATGGCTGAATAATATTTCATTATATGTTTAGACACATTTTATTTATGTGTTCATCCATTCATGAACATTTAGGTTGTTTCTACCTTTTGGCTATTGTGAATAGACCTGATATGAACATCTGTGTACAAGTTTTTATTTGAACAGCTACATACAGTTCTTTTGGGTATACACGTAAGAGTTGAAAATGCTGGGTCATTTGGTAGTTTTATTTGAAGCTTATTTAGGAACCATCAAACTGTTTTTCACAGTGGCCACACCATTTTACATTCCCAGCAACAATTTCTAAGGGTTCCAATTTCTCCACATTCACCAACACTCTTTGCTTACTTTTTTTTTTTTTTTTTTTTTTTTGCCATCCCAGTAGGTACAAAGTGGTATCTCACACTCATTGTCATTTTGATTGTGGTTTGTTTTGCCTTTCCCTTTGCATAATGACTAATGATGTTAAGTATCTTTTTATGTGCTTGTTGGCCATTTTAAAAATTTAATTAATTAATTAATTTTTGGCTGCATTTGGTCTTCGTTGCTGTGCATAGGCTTTCTCTAGTTGTGGCGAGCGGGGGCTACTCTTCGTTGTGGCGTGTGGGCTTCTCATTGCGGTGGCGTCTCTTGTTGCAAAGCACGAGCCCTAGGTGCGTGGGCTTCAGTAGTTGTGGCTTGCTGGCTCAGTAGTGGTGGCTCGTGGGCTCTAGAGCGCAGGCTCAGTAGTGTGGCGCCTGGGCTTAGTTGCTCCGTGGCATGTGGGATCTTCCTGGACCAGGGCTTGAACCCTGCGTTGTCAGGTGGATTCTTAACCACTGCGCCACCAGGGAAGTCCCTGCCCACTTTTTAATTAAGTTGTTTGGCCTTTTTGTTTTTGAGTTGTAAGAGTTCTTTATATATTCTGGATTGTGGAATCTTATCAGATGTGTAATTTGCAAATATTTGCTTCCACTCTCTGGGTTGTGTTTTCACTCACTACTGTTTTTTGAAGCACAGCAGTTTACTTTCAATGAAGCCCCAGTGTACCTATTTTTTCTTTTGTTGCTTGTGCTTTTGGTGTCATATTTAAGAAACCATTTGCCAAATCCAAAGTCATGAAGATTTGTCCGTATATTTTCTTTCAAGAATTTTATACTTTTAGTTCTTTCATTTGCATCTTGGATGTATATTGAGTTAATTTATTTATATGGTATGAGGTAGGGGTCAAACACTCTTTCCACATGGAATTGTCCCAAAATCAGCTGTTGAGACTGTTCTTTCTCCATTGAATGGTCTTGGCACCCTTGTCAAAAATCAGTTGACCATAGATGTGAGGGTTTATTTCTAGGCTCTCAGTTCTGTTCCATTGATCTATATGCTGATCTGTATGCCATTACTGCACTGATCTGGTTACTGGAGCTTTGTTGTAAGTTTTAAAATTGAGAAGTATGAGTCTTCCAACTTTGTTCTTTTTAAAGACTGTTTTGGCCAATCAGGGCCCTTGTGTCTCCATATGAATTTTAGGATCAGCTTTTTTTCATTTCTGCTGAAAAGGTTGTTGGGAATTTTATGTTAATTGCATTTAATATGTAGCTTGCTTTGGGGTTTATTGCCATCTTAACAACATTGTCTTCCAGCCGATGAACACAGGATGTTTTTCAATTTATTTAGGTCTTTAATTTCTTCCAGTAAGGTCTTGTAGTTGCCAATGTACAAGTGTTATACCTTCTTGTCTAAATTCATTCCTAAGTATTTGATTCTCGTGTTTTCTTTCTTTTTCTTTCTTATTTTTAATTGTGATAATATATGCATAACAAAATTTATCATCTTAACCATTTTTTCTTTGTAATTCTAGTTTATTTATTTTTCTTCCAGTTTTATTGATTTAATTGACATACAGCACTGTTTGTTTGAGTACAGCATAATGATTTGACTTACATACATCATGAAATGATTATCACAGTAAGTTTAGTGAACATCTATCATCTCATACAGATACAAAATTAAAGACATAGAAAAAAATATTTTCCTTGTGATGAGCACTCTTAGGATTTACTCTCTTAACCACTTTCATCTATAATATACAGCAGTGTTAGTTTTATTTATCGTGTTGTACGTTACATCCCTAAGAGTTGTTTACCTTATAACTGGAAGTTTGACTGCCCTCAACCAATTCCCACTCCCTCCCCCCACCCATTGCCTCTGTTAACCACAAATCTGATCTCTTTCTACGAGTTTGCTATCTTGTTTCTGAAGTATAATTAATCTACAACATTATGTTAGTTCCTGTGCACAAAATAGTGATTTGATATTTCTGTACGTTTCAAACACCACGGTAAGTCTAGTTACGATATGTCACTATGCAAAGATATTACATAGTTATTGACCGTATTCCCCACACTGTACACTTAATACCCGTGACTCATTTATTTTACAAATGGAAGTTTGGACTTCTTAATCTCCCTCACTTATTTCTTTCCTCCCTTCACCACCTCCCCTCTGACAACCACCTGTTTGTTTTCTATCTATAACTCTGTTTCTGTTTTGTTATGTTTGTTTGTTTTGGTTTTTAGATTTCACTTAGCATAATACCCTCTAGGTCCATCCATGTTGTTGCAAATGGCAAGATTTCATTCTTTTTATGGCTGAGCAATATTCCATTTCATAAATATATACACCACATTTTCTTTATCCATGGGCATTTAGGTTGCTTCCATATCTTGGCTATTGTAAATTATGCTGCAGTGACCATAGGGGTGTATATACCTTTTCGAATGAGTGTTTTTGTTTTCTTCAGAAAAATACCCATATGTTAATTGTTGGATCATGTGATAGTTCTGTTTTTAATTTTGTGAGGAGCCTCCAAACTGTTTTCCATAGTGGCTGCACCAATTTACATTCCCACCAACAGTGCACGAGTCTTCCCTTTTCTCTTCATCCTTGCCAGTACTTGTTGTATTTTGCTAATAGCCATTCTGACAAGTGGGAGGTGATATCTCATTGTGGTTTTGATTTTTATTTCCCTGATGATTAATAATGTTGAGCATCTTTTCATGTGCTTCTTGGCCATCTGTATGTCTTCTTTGCAAAAATGTCTATTCAGATCCTTTGCCCATTTTTAAAGATCAGGTTGTTTGGGTTTTTGATGTTGAGTTGTATGAGTTCTTTGTATATTCTGGGTATTAACCCCTTATCAGATAGATTGCTTGCAGATATCTTCTCCCATTCAGTAGATGATAGTTCCCTTCACTGTGGAATAGCTCTTTAGTTTGATGTAGTCCCATTTGTGTATTTTTGGTTTTGTTTCCCTTGCCTGAGGACACATATGCAAAAAAAAATTATTAAGATCAGTGTCAAAGAGCTCAGTGCCTATGTTTTCTTCAAGAAGCTTTGTCTCTTTTTTTGGTTGTGGTTTCAGTTCTTACATTTAAGTCTTTAATCCATTTTGAATTTGTTTTTGTGCATGGTGTAGTTTAATGGTATTAAATACATTCATATTGTTGTGCAGACATCACCGTCACCCATCTCTAGAACTCTTTTCATCTTGCAAAACTGAATTTCTACACTGACTCAAATAGCAACTCCCCATTCCACCTTATGCTCAAGCCCCTGGCAACCACCATTCTAAGAATTTGACTACTCTAGGTACCTCACGTAATTGGAATACAGTATTTGTCTTTAAGTAACAAGTTTACTTCACTTAGCATAATGTCCTCAAGGATCATCAGTGTTGTACCATCTGACAGGATTGTCTTTTTTTTTACGACTGAATGATACTGCGTTGTATGTACATACCACATTTTGTTTGTTCATTCATTCATCCATCCGTTAATAGATACTTGTGTTGCTTCCACCTTTAGACCATTGTGGATAATGCTGCTATGAACATGAGTGTACAAATATCCATTCAAGATCCTGCTTTCAATTTTGGGGGTTACATATCCAGAAGTGGAATGGCTGGATTATATGGTAGTTCTATTTGTAATTATTTGAGGAACCACCCTACTGTTTTCCACAGCAGCTGCCCATTTTACAGTCCCACCAACAGCACACAATGGTTCCACTTTTTCCACATCTTTGTCAACACTTGTTATTTTCTGTTTTTTTTTATAGTGGCATTCTAATGTGCATGAAGTGATATGTTTTTGATTTGCATTTCTTTCATGATTATATTGAGCATCTTTTTATATACTTCTTGGCCATTTGTATATCATCTTTGGAGAAATGTCTATTCAAGTACTTTGCCCATTCTTGAATCGCGTTATTTTTTGGTCATTGAGTTGTAGAAGTTCTTTACATATTCTGAGTATGAACCTCTTATCAGATATATGATTTATAAATTTTTCTCCCAATCAGTGGGTTGCCTTCTCACCTTTGTTGATTGTGTCCTTTGATGCCCAGAAATTTTTAATATTGATGTAGTCCCAATTGTCGAGTTTTGCTTTTGCTGCCTGTGCTTTTGGTGTCATATCTAAGAAGTCATTACCAAGTCCAATGCCATGAAGCTTTTCCCCAGTGTGTTCTTCCAAGAATGTTATGGTTTTAGGTCTTTAATCCATTTTGAGGTAATTTTTGTATACGATGTAAGATAAGGCTCCAACTTCATTCTCCCCACCCCACCCCCCACCATTTCATTCTTTCTAAGAGCATGTGCATATCCAGTTTTCCCAGCACCATTTGTTAAGGAGACTGCTCTTTTCCTGTTGAATGGTCTTGGCCCCTTGTCAAGGGTCAGAGATCATTTGACCATGTGGCACAAAGGTTTATTTCTGGGCTCTCTATTCTAGTCCATTGATCTATTTATCTTTATGCCAGTATCACACTGTTATTGTATTACTGTTTTTTTTTTTTAAACAAATACTTTTTTAAAAATTTTTATTTATTCATTTATTTATTTATTCATTCATTTATGGCTGTGTTGGGTCTTCATTTCTGTGCGAGGGCTTTCTCTAGTTGTGGCAAGTGGGGGCCACTCTTCATCATGGTGCGCGGGCCTCTCACTGTAGCGGCCTCTCTTGTTGCGGAGCACAGGCTCCAGACGCGCAGGCTCAGTAATTGTGGCTCACGGGCGTAGTTGCTCCGCGGCATGTGGGATCTTCCCAGACCAGGGCTCGAACCCGTGTCCCCTGCATTGGCAGGCAGATTCTCAACCACTGCGCCACCAGGGAAGCCCTGTATTACTGTTTTGAAATCAGGAAGTGTGAATCCTCCAACTTTGTTGTTCTCTTTCAAAATTGTTTTGGTTCTTCAGGGTTTCTTATCATTTTTAATGATTTCTTATTGTTTTCCATTTTTTTATTGCTATATGATTTTCTTTGAGTTGTTTTTTTGCTAACTTAGCAGCCATGTAATTAACAAATATGCTTAAGCCACTGTCTCAATGTACCACTCAGATATGAAATAGTATCTATTGACTCCATTATATGAAAAATTAAGAAACTGGTTGCACTTGCCCTACTTCTCCCCACTCTCCACCTACACACACTTCCCCCAACATAACAATATTCGTTAATTTTGTGAATGTTGTCTCAGTTCATTATGGTAGTATTACTACTGTATTGATTAGCTTTATTTTTAAGAAGTATAGCATTTTTCTTCCATGTTATAAGCAAAATCACCATTTTATGTGTTTTTTAAAGGGGGTCAATATCATCAGTCTTTTCAGTGTAACTGTTTGTGAGTTTATTAATTTAAATAATTTTATTGATTAGCTAGATTTTTCAACAGTTGTTCAGGAGTGAGCATCTCTTCAGTTCTTATAAATTTGAGATTATCATTCTGTAACCTTTGTATAGGAATAACAACTTGTTTGGGTACAAAACTTTTGAATAATAATCTTTAATTCAAAACTCAGTCAGATTTGCTCCCCCTTTCTGGACACATACAATTAATATTTCTGTGCCAGAGGCAACCCTAATATTTTTTCCCTATTGGATCCTGGATTGTTGTTGGGTTTTTAAAATTTAAGTTTTCTTACTTTCCCAGGGTATGTCTCAGCGTTGGTCAATCTCTATTGATTTTTTAAAAATAAAATTTACATACCTTACAATTCATTCTTGTAAAGTATACAATTCCGTGGTTTTCAGTATATTCAGAGGAGGTTATACAACTGTCACCACTAATTCCAGAACTTTTTGTCATACCAAAAAGAAACCCTGTGCCCCTTCACAGTCATTTCCTAGCCTTCAACCATTAATCTACTTTCTGTATCTATGGATTTGCCCATTGGGCACATTTTATATAAGCAAATCATGCAATATGTGGCCTTTTGTGTCTGGCTTCTTTTACTTAATATTTTCAAGGTCCATCCATTTTGTAGCAGGAATCAGTACTTGTTGTTTGTTATGAACAGTAACAAACAGTATTTCAAATACATATACAACATGTTTATTCATGAGTTGTTGGACATGTGGATTGTTTCTGCTTTTTTGGCCATTATGAAAAATGGTGCTGTAAACATTAATGTACAGGTTTTTGTGTGGACATGTTCCTTCAATTTTCTTACGTACATACCTAGGCGTAGAATTGCTGGATCATATGGTAACTCTGTTTAAGCTTCTGAGTAACTGCCAAAGTGTCTTCCAGAGTGGCTGCACCATTTTATATTCCCACCTGGATCATATTTCAGTTTGTCTACATCCTCATCAACACTTGTTGTCTGTCTTTTGAGAACAGCTATCTTAATGGGTGTGAAGAGGTATCTCACTTTTTAATGATTTTAATTTGCATTTCGCTAATGACTAAGATGTTGAGCATCTTTTCATATGCTTATTGGCCATTTGTTTACCTTTAGAGAAATGTCTATTCCAATCCTTTGCCCATTTTAAAATTGGCTTATTTGTCATTTTATTACTGAGTTCTGTTTCTTTGTCTATTCTGAATACAAATCCCTTATTAGGATATGTTTTGCAAACATGTTCTTTCATTCTGTGCCGTCCTTTTCACTTTCTTGATGATTTTACTTGTGGTACAAAAGTTTTAATTTTGACAAAGTACAATTTGTCTGTTTCTTCTTTTGTCACTTGTGCTTTTCATGTCATATCTAAAACTATTGTCTAACCCAAGGTTACAAAATATTGACTCTTTGTTTTCTTCTAAAAGTTTTATAATTTTAGTTCTTACTTTTAGTTCTATGATCATTTTTTAGTTAACTTTTGTATGTGGCATTGAGGTAGTACAGTTTTATTCTTTTGCCTGTGGATATCCAGTGTCTTAGTACCATTTGTTGCAAAGACTATTCTTTCTTCCATTGAATTGTCTGGGCACCCTTGGCAAAAATCAATTGATCATAAGAAAAAAAAAATCAGAAAAATCAAAATAAACTTAAAAAATGAAAAAAAAGCGATTGATTATAAATGTAAGGGTTTATTCTACACGATAAACCCTATTTTATTGATCTATATGTCACTCTTTATGCCACTACCACACTGTCTAACTAGTGTGACTCCTCCAACTTTGTTTTTTCTTTTTCAAGATTGTTTTATCTATTCTTAAGTCATAGGAATATTCAGATCAGCTTGTCAATTTCTGCCAAAAAGAAAAAAAAAGACAACTTGAATCTTGGGTAGGGATTGCATTGAAACTGTAGAAAAATTTAGGGAGTACTGCTGTCATAACGATATTAAATCTTCTAATCCATGAACTGGGGTGTTTTTCCATTTATTTAGGTCATCTTTAATTTCTTCAACGATGTTTGTGGGTTCCACTTCTTTGTAGTTTGGCACTTCTGTTGTTAAAAGTATCCCTGAGTATTTTATTCTTTTTGATACCAGTGTAACTAGTATTGGTTTCTTAAGTTCATTTTGGGAATTTTCCTTGTGGTACAGGAATATTACTGGTTTTTGTATGTATTTTGGTTCCTGCAACTTTGCTGAACTTGCTTATAAGTTTGAGTAATTTGTGTTTGTGTGTTCCTTAGTGTTTTCTATATAAAATATTGTGTCATTTGCAAATAGAGATAGTTTTCCTTCTTCTTTCCGATATCATGTCATTTATCTCTTTTTCTTCCCTAGTTGCCCTTGCTAGAACCTCCAGTACTGTGTTGAATAGAAGTGTTAAGAATGAGTATCCTTGTCTTGTTCCTGATTTTAAGGAGAAATCTTTCTGGTCATTAAGCATGATGTTAGCTGTGAGTTTTTTTTATAAATGCCCTTTATCAGGTTGAGGAACTTCTATTCCTGTTTTGTTGAGTGTTTTTATTATGGAAGGGTTTTGGGTTTTGCCATATGCTTGTTCTATGTATAGTGAAATGATCCTATGTTTTCTTTATGAAGATGGTGTGTTACGTTGATTGATAATCATATATTGAACCAACTTTGCCTTCTTGGGATAAATTCCTCTTGGTCTTAATGTATAATCAATCCCTCTTCTGTGTTGCTGGATTCAGTTTGCTAGTATTTTGTTGAGGATTTTCCTTCTATATTCATAAGGGGTATTGGTCTGTAGTTTTACTGTATCTTTGCCTTTTTTATCAGGGTAATAATCTCCTTATAGAAAGAATTGGGAAGTAATCCTTCTTCTCATTTTGTTTTGATGATGATGTTGTTTTTTGAGTTTGTGAATGGTTGTTGTTAATTCTACTTTAAATGTTTTTTAGAATTCACCAGTTTGGGCCTGGGCTTTTCTTTGGGGGGTGTTTTCTGATTACTGTCTCAGCCTCTGTCCTTATTATAGGTTTGTTCAGATTTTCTATTTTTGCTTGAGTCAGTTTTGCTAGGTTGTTTTTCTAGGAATTTGTCTATTTCATCTAGGTTACCTAATTTGTTGACATGTGATTGTTCATAATATTCTCTTATGATCCTTTTTAATTTCTGTGTGATTGGTAGTAACATCCCCTGGTTCATTCTTAATGTAAATGATTTGAGTTTTCCCCTTTTTGCCTTTGGTGAATTCTAGCTAAAGATTTGTCCATTTTTGTTGACCTTTTCCAAGAACCAACTTTTGATTTCTTTGATTTTTCTCTTTTTTTGATTCTCTGATTCATTTATTTTCATTCTAATCTATATAATTTCCTTCATTTTGCCTGCTTTGGGTTTTATTTGGTCTTCTTTTTCTGGTTTCTTAAGGTTGAAGGTGAGGTTATAGTTTCGAAATCTTTCTTCTTTTAATATGGACATTTACAGATACAAATATCTGTAAGCTCTGCCTTCACTGCATCCCAAAGGTTTTGGTATGTTTTGCTTTCATTTTCATTCATCTCAAAGTATTTTCTAATTGCCCTTGTGATTTCTTCTTTGAACATTGGTAGTTAAGAGTGTGTCATTTAATTTCTCTATATTTTTGAATTTCCCAAATTTCCTTATTGATTTCTAGTTTCATTCCATTGTGGTCAGAAAACATACTTTGTATAATTTGTAAATATATTGTGACTTGTTTTATGGCCTAGCACATGGTCTCTCCTGGAGAACATTATTATGTTCCCTCAGAAGAATGTGTATTCTGCTTCTGTTGGTTGGAGTATTATGTATATGTCTTTAGGTCTAGTTGGATTATAGTGTTGTTCAAGCCTTCTATTTCCTTATTGGTCTGTCGAGTTTTTCTACCCATTTTGAAAGTGTACTATTGCAGTCTCCAGCTATTACTATTGAATTGTCTATGTCTCCCTTCATTTCTGTCAGTTCTTTTCCTTTGGTACCTGTCCTTGGTTTTCCAACACATGGCAGACATTCATTAATTTTTGGATGAAGTGTGTGAATTTGTCAACTACCTTTTAGTCTCCCTGTATTGTCCTAGCTTATCTTGGATCCATTTCATTAAGTCCATGTTCTTTTTCAATTTTCTCTAGAGTGAGACTACAAATTCTTTATTGACTAAAATGGGTAAACCTTCGGGCAAAATAAATTCTTTCTCTTTCCCTTCTTTTTTTCCTTCCTTTCTTCCACTTGTTTCTTTATAAATTTATTTATTTTATTTATTTATTTTTGGCTGCGTTGGGCCTTCATTGCTGCACCCAGGCTTTCTCTAGTTGTGGTGAGCGAGGGCTACTCTTCATTGTGGTGCGGGAGCTTCTCATTGCCGTGGCTCCTCTTGTTGTGGCGCACGGGCTCTAGGCACGCAGGCTTCAGTAGTTGTGGCACGTGAGCTCAGTAGTTGTGGCTCACAGGCTCTAGAGCACAGGCTCAGTAATTGTGGCACCTTGGCTTTTTTGCTCCGTGGCATATGGGACCTTCCCAGACCAGGGCTCGAACCCGTGTCCCCTGCATTGGCAGGCGGATTCTTAACCACTGCGCCACCAGGGAAGCCCCCTTTCTTCCACTTTAATGCTATAGAATATTTTCATAAATCCTTCTCTTTTGTTTTCAGATGACCTTTGTCTCAAAACATTCTGTGGAAGCCATTTATTTGATCACAACCATTTATTTGATCACATTTGATGACCTTATTACCTATTTACAAGATACTGCTTGAGTCCCCTTCCTAGGACATGAACTTGAAGGCTCATTGTGTATGGCTTGTATTTCTTTTGCCCCTCAGAGTTTGGGAAAGGCAGAAAGATAGTAATTGATTCTAGGACTCTGGACAGCTACAGTAGGTGACATTTTTCTCTGCCATTGTTGTGAAACTCATAAATTGATGGCCACCTTATCAAGTGTGGAGGTGAGGAAAGTATCTTGTTCTATAGGACATGCCCTTGGGGTTTTGCTATTACACTACTGTAAAGTCACCTGGCAGCTGCTTTCATAGCATTGTTGTGTGGGCAGTGATATGGCTGAGGCCTTATTTTTTTCTAGCAAATCTTAGTAATAAAACTAAGATATTTAGACTTAAAAGGTTATTTCCCATCCCTTTTTCTGACTTCTTCCTGGCCAGAGCAGGCATACAGTAAACCATTCTGGCAAGGACATAAGGAGCTATTTTTTCACAGGGAACATGTCTCCAATTGGGACATTTATCTTTCTCCTGGGCCACTTATCACCTCAGTCCCTTTTCTGAGATACCAGTGGGATATTTTGAATTGTTGACTCACCTTTTACCCTTCTGCTGTATGGTCCTTTGTGTAGGAAGAGCTTTGTGGTGGCTCCTTATATTTATTCCCAGTTGTTTCTTTAGATATTATTTCTGGGATTTTGTGGTGTGAGTTGAGTCTGTTCCCTACATTCTGAATATTTTTTTACTTTTTAAATAAATTTGTTTATTTATGTAGTTAGTTATTTTGGCTGCGTTGGGTCTTTGTGCACGGGCTTTCTCTGGTTGTGGTGAGGGGGGGTTACTCTTCGTTGTGGTGCGCGGGCTTCTCATCGTGGTGGCTTCTCTTGTTGTGGAGCACGGGCTCTAGGCATGTGGGCTTCAGTAGTTGTGGCACATGGGCTCAGTAGTTATGGCTCGTGGGCTCTAGAGCGCAGGCTCAGTAGCTGTGGCACACGGGCTTAGTTGCTCCACGGCATGTGGGATCTTCCCTGACCAGGGCTCGAACCCATGTCCCCTGTCTTGGCAGGTGGATTCTCAACCACTGTGCCACCAGAGAAGCCCTGTTTCTTTTACTTTTTGATGTTTTTTGTTTGTGTCTCTCAGTTATGAAAGAAAAGGTTCATTAAGGTCTCTGTGCTGTCATATTTTCTAAAATCCATTATCTGTTTTCTCAGTTTTGTTTTCTCTCTCTCTTTTATATTCGATTTCTTCCTTTTCTGTAGGCTCCTTCCTCTCAGCTAGAACCATGCTTATGTCTCTCCTTATCATAGACTGGGGAGTGGAGGGCTTGCCTGTGGTTGATGCTTCTACCACTTTACATCTCTCTCTTCTCTTTATTACTAAATACTTTTGTCAAAAAAGATGTTTTATTACTTTTGAGTGTAAAAGTAAAAAGATAACTAAATATAAAGAGTTTAGATAATATATAAAATATAAAGACCTTGGAAATCACCCATAATTCTCACCATCCTGAAATAGTCGTGATTAACATTACAGATAAGCTTCCAGGTTTATATTTTATGATTCTCATACCTACTGCCTATCTTGGATCTATTTTATTAGGTCTGCAATCTAATGAAGCTAAATATCAAATGAAGAACTCCATGAGAGCATAAAATGAGAGCTTTTTTAATGTTTAATTAAATGTTTACCAGTGTTTCTTACACTTTTATAAAACAGGCCGATTTCATACCAGTCTTCACAATCATGTTCATATATGGAGAGAAACAACAGTCCAAAAAAATGAAATCATACTATGTATATTGTTTTGAAGCTCTGCACTTAGTATATCATAGACATCTTTCTATGCAGTAAATAAAGATTTATGTAGTCATTGTTAATAGCTTTATGGGTTCCATTGTATAAATATAATAGTTAGTTAGTTCCAAATGACAGATATTTAAGTTTTTTTGGAAATTTTCTTTATCATAATCCGCACTTCGATGGGTAGTCTTGTTACATCTTTCTGAATTTTTCAATTTCCTTGAGAAACATTTCTAAACATGGAATTTCTGGGTTACCAAGTAGGCACATTAAAAATGTTTAAGCCACACTACTAAATTGTCCTTCTGAAATGTTGATTCAATTATTTGTTCACCAGTAATGTGCAATAATATTTTGGTCAATACCTGCCAACAGCATTCTTGTTAATACTTGCCACATAGGCCAGAAATATGGTATCTATCCTGATCCACATTTCTTTAATCACACGGAGTTTTTAGTTTCTTTTGTGTGTTGATCGACCGTATTTCTTCTTTTTTGAACTGCCTATCTTATCTTTAACCCAGGTTTCCTTAGATATGCTAATGCTTTTTTTCCCTGAACATGTGTACCCAGGACATGTACATTTGAGGGGTTAAGAGTGAATATAAGGGAATAAGTGCAACTGCCTGCTTGTTCTTCCCTTCTTCCTTTGATTACACCTACTCTTTCTTTGACTCATTCTTTCTGTGCCTCTCTCTGCTGTGTCTATGCAGGCTGTCCCCAGGCTCTATAGTTCATGCTTTTCTCTTATTACAGTGTCTTTGCACCCTGTCTGCTTCTGTGTTCTTTCTCTCTGCCTCTGTGCACCCGCATTCTGTGCACTTGTGCTCTCCTCCACCCCACCCCATGCTGTCTCTTGTCTCACTGTCTCTGCTGTGTATCTCTCTTGTTCTTCTGCTTACTCCTTTTCTCCTCTCCTTCTCTCATGTTCTTGCTTGTGTTTGTCTCTGTGCTCTTTCTCTCTCTCCCTGTTTTTTCTTTCTTTCCCCCCCTCCCTTTCCCATCTTTTTCTCTCAATGTCTGGGTGTATACTGGGATCAAAGAAAAGGGATAGTTTACTACTGTCAGTACAAAAGAAGCCATATTTATCAGTTTTTGTTTACGGAGAAAAAGCTGAAGATGAATAATTTCTCTGTATTTTTGACCTCTCATTATTTCCAGTTGCCCACGTTTTCAGCAGTGGGGCAAATGAACAACACAAACTAACTACCAAACAAAGAGACCTCCATGAGAGAATAAAATGAGAGCTTTAGTAATATTTAATTAAATGTTTACCAGTGTTTCTTACATTTTTATAAAACAGGCTAATTTCGTATCACTCTTCACAATCACACATATATGGAGAGAAACAACAGTCCAAAGCAGTATCTTGGAACCCAAGGATAAATTTCATTATATGCTAAGAGGTAAAAAGCAAGATATAATATTTACATGTATTTATATGACTGGATCAAAATTAAATATTAGCAGATTATTTTAAGATTATGGGATTATACATTTTTTCTTTTTAATTTTTCATGTATTTTTTTAAACAAGCAGCACATCTTTTCTAATATGAAACCATAAAAATTTCTTTGTGACATTAATTAAAAAGTGACCTCAGCCAGACTGATCAAACATAAAACGTTAGTTATGAGCTGGAAGAGAGAATTCTCAAGTTTTCATTGTGTTCTAGTTTCTGCCTAAAGTACCTATTTGAACCTCCAATCTAGTCATAACAAATCCTTCTAGAAGCAGAGCGAAAGCATAGAATTAGTACGCAGTTTCTATGCCAAGATAAAGTTAAAAAATTTTTTTTAACTTCAGCTGCCAAGAGTTGAGTTAAGTATACTCCTAGGTTCATGGCCTCTCTTTTTAAAATTTCATTCCCAGATCCCATCCTCATTCCTGTCCTCCCATCGGAACTGGCCATGTTATGTAAATATCTTTTGGCTTACAAGAGTTCTTACAAAATATGTATTCTGTGTTGTCATGTATTTTCAACTTATATAAAAGGTATGTCATTATTTTTGTTATTTTCACTAAGCTTGTATTTTTAAGATTCATCACATTGCTATACATACATCTAATTCAGGTTTCTGATCACTGCATAGTACTCCATGGAGTGCATCTACCAATTTACCTATGCACTTTCCCTGTAATGGACACCCAGGTCGCCGTCAATTCCCAACAAGGCAAAACACCAGCAGTGCACATCCTTGTCCACATTGCCTTATGGACCTTGTGAGACTACCTTTGTTGCACAGACCCACAAGTGGAAATCTTGGATCATAAGCTATATGTATACTTAATTTTCTACATTAGTACCAAATTAATTTCCAGTCTATATTCCTCCCTGCAATGCATGAAAATTCCTATACTTCCACCTTTCTGCCAATAATTTATAGTTTTTCCGGATTAGAAATACAAGTTTCCATACCATGGAAAGGTAGGGTTTTTGGGTCATTTTTAATTAAATGTTACTTGTCTTGAGAATCTACCCTATCTCCACTCTGTAATTTCCAAGGGAAGAAAGAGTCTTTCAGACACTTCCAAAATTACTGCTGTGCTTTCAACCAGAGTGCATTCATATGTTCATCCAGACATAATTACAATATACAACGTGACAAAAGTACAAGAATGGGATATTTTCATTGTTTTTATCAGATTTTGACATATAACAGATAAAAGATATGGAAGATTTGAATAGCAATATTAAGAAGTTTGATTTAAAGTATCTATAGAAAACTTTATTCCCAAAACACAGCATCCACAGTTGTTCCAAATGCCCACGGAGTATTTACAAAAATTAACTGTACATTTAGGCAAAATGTTGATAAATCCGCAAAGTAGAACATTTCTAACTAAGCTTATATTCTCTAACCACAGTACAATAAGGTTGGAATTTAACAACTATAACTTTTTCCTTAAATAAACATTTTAAAACATTCTAAACTTCTGGGCTATAGGACAACTAAAAATTGAGATTATAGAATTTTTTTCATTAATGACAGTAAAAGCACATATCCAAAACTTACGGGATGTGACTAAATCTATATTGAGAGGAAAATGTATAGCCTTCAATGATATTTTAGTTCAACAAACTCAACTAGGAAATAATTGAAATAAGCATTCTATAAATGAGTCCCCAGAATTGATCGATTTAACCAAGATCTGGTTCTTTGAAAAAAAAAAACAGACCAAATCTCTGGTTATTCTGACCATGAGGAAAAGGATCAACACTAATAGTATGGAAGGGTATAACCACAGTCAAAGAAGTGTTTTTTTAAAAAAGATTACTGTATGCAACTTTAGGCTGATATATATTTTTTTTTCCTTTTTTTTTTTTTTTTAAATATGAATGGCTGGATTTTATTTATTTATTTATTTTATTTTTTTGGCTGTGTTGGGTCTTCGTTTCTACGCGAGGGCTTTCTCTAGTTGGGGCAAGCGGGGGCCACTCTTCATCGCAGTGCGCGGGCTTTTCACTGTCGCGGCCTCTCTTGTTGCGAGGCACAGGCTCCAGACGCGCAGGCTCAGTAGTTGTGGCTCACGGGCCTAGTTGCTCTGCGGCATGTGGGATCCTCCCAGACCAGGGCTCGAACCCGTGTCCCCTGCATTGGCAGGCAGATTCTCAACCACTGCGCCACCAGGGAAGCCCTAGGCTGATATATTTTAAAACCTAAATTAGATGGGTGATTTTCTAAGAAAATATAAATGAACAGAATTGACCAAGAAGTTTTAAATCCTAAGTAGATCATTAATAATAGAAATTTAAAAGACTGTCAGTAATCTGTAGACCTCCCCACCTCTAACTATGTGCCCTCCAGGAATTTTGTACAAATATATGTGCCCACCAAAAGTATGAGAGGATGTGTTTCTTCATTCCTTTGCCAACTATGGGTAGTATCAGTCTTTTAAATATTTGCTAATCTAATGTGTGAAAAAACTCATTGCTTTAAGTTGCATTTTTTAAATATTAGGTTTCAGAGATTGCTCTTTACATTTCCTGTTTTGAGAATTAGCTGCTTATATCCTCTGAAGGATATAATTTACATGCCCATTTTTCTCTGAAGAATTTTTCTTATTAATTCTTGAGCATTATTTATATTGCATTAATAGTGTAATAGCATTGTTGTGTACTCAACTTCTTTCTTTTTTCCATGCTAAGAAAGATGTCCCCAACCACAAGATTATAAAAAAGTATTCTCCTTTTTTTTTTTTTTTAATACTTATTTAGGGTGGAGGGCAATGCATTTAAACACTTAATCCACATGGAATTTATTTTGTGTGTCTAGATATAATTTTATTGCCAAATGTTTAGCTAATTGTCAGTAGAGATTTTTAAGTAAGAAAGTGATACTCATAAATTAATTTATGAGAAGAAACTAAGCTGGACTCTCGTCACTTGGACTTGGTAATTAATAGCCGTGGTTCTTTGGAAATTTCTACCCAAAGCAACTAAAATACTATGCAAACACCTTATCAAAATGGAGAGATTGGAAGAGGAAACTAATTCTGACTGAAATATGAAGGAGTTTTATTGATTAAAGTTGAAGTTAGATCAAAACATCCAAGTGAAAATATCTAAAAACATAGCTACGTATGACCTCATGAGTATGTCATGAGTGGAATAAAGATTTTAGAGCCATCCATGTAAAAAAGGTGATCATAATCCTCACAAATACTAAAGCTAAGAGGAAAGATTTCAGAGAATGCAGAGAAGAAAAGAGAGTGAGAGGGTCACTTCCAGACCATAATTTTTCAAACCTGATAGAAAATCCTTTGGGACTTAAGTCATCTAGCTCTACCACCCTCTACAAGATTTTAATGATCATTTGCTAACCTTCCAGTTTTTCCTGTATATTAATTGAGGACTTTAGCTCTTGATTTTCTTTCTTTTCTACCCCAAACCCAGCCACTATCTGGGAACCTTACCATCCTGTTAGTTTCTTGACCTCGGTTCTAATGACAAGTACTTCCATTACATTTTAACTCTACAGTCTCATGGCCATACTTTGAATTTTGGCATTATTCAGATTCGTTATGTCTCTGCAATCTTTACTCATTCATGTATGAAAAGAAATTTTCTGAGGACCATTCTGCAGGCGCAATGCATTTTTGATTTGAGGGGGAGGATATATTAGAGTTATCATCTACCACACTTGCAGAAATAATTGACCAGTTCTGATTTTCTGATGGTGACTAATAGACAGTTATCACCTTAGTTCCTGCTTTTAGAAGTTCTAATCTTGCCTTTCAGAATTAAATCTACGTCAAAATGTTATTTTGGGGGCAGACAAGCTAGTAAGTTTTGGTACTGAAACGCCAGTTGCCAGTTTGAACTGTGCATAGCTAAAAACTTTTCACAAGAAAAGACTGTCTTTTGGTGCCATCGACTGTATTTCTAATTTTGACTCTGTCTTATCAATGTGTATCTCTGGTCCTAAACTTTAGTGGTTATAAGTAAATTAGCATAAACCCATTTTTCTGAAAGAAAAGCATCTTTCGGCAGGCACCTTGCTGGCAGCAGGTCGGCAATAACAATCTTCATACATGAAGAATAGCTGTATACGGTGATGTAAGAAAATACAGCCTTTTTCCTATATTAGAGATGTTTTCCTAAGTTCAGTTTCCATCTAAGAAGTCATTATTTAATTGAAAAGCTTTCTCCCCCCCCCCCCCCCCCGGGTCTCTATGATGGTTTGTCTGATCAATGAACACGGGAATGCGGGAATGAATTTCACCTAGATTTTAATTAAACTAAAAAGTACTACAAAAAGCCTGAAACATCTCTGAGATGGTGGCAGTTACTTTTCCCCCAGTTGTAATAAGGCATTAACAGGTGAGTTTACTCTCACAATAATAGAAATTATAACAGAAGAAGCCAGCCAGTGTGTATCTCCTTTCAAGACGCTCTGCAACAGAAAGCTTAAATCATGGTAGCTGATAATGTGAGTTGACTTGTAGTCACTTCAATCTTTATGTGTAAGCCCAGTTGCAGAGAACAGAGTGGGTTGATTCACATCCAGGCGCTCAGGGATGATGAGATCATTAGAGGAAATGCCTGAGACTCTCCCACGGACTAAGGAAAGTGGATTGTTGTGGTTTACCGACAGCATCTGTAAATGAATTCAGCAACAATTCTATGTTCTAGCCCATGGTGGGTCCTCAGCACAAATTGTCACACACAGTGCAGACCTGTGAATTGTGGTTACTGATTCAATCTGTGGAGGCCAAATTAGCGTGACGGCACGGTTCTGACGGTTTGCACTTAGCGCTAGCCATAGTGTGTGTAGCGCTGCACCAAACGTACAATACCCAGCGCCCACATTTTTGTTCGGACTGTCCACTGTTAAATGGAAATGACGCTGTTGGTCACCTTCCATTGTTCTTGTACCCCTGATTCAGTAACAGAAGATGTAAGAACTGAGAGCCCGAGAAGCTTTTTTCTCCAAATAAGGCTTCATAATCGACATGTATTTCAGTTTGCGTACATGAATAAACACATTGTTATAGCTTTCTTGAGATCCTTAACATACCATAAAAGTCACCTATTTAAAGCGTACAGTTAAGTGTGTTTTAGTGTATTCACCGAGTTGTGCAACCATCACCCCAATTTAATTTTAAGACATTTTCAACACGTACCATAAGCACACTATGTACATTAGCAGTCACTCATTTCTCCCAATCTCCCACCGCTGCCCCAGCCCCTGCCCCGGCTGTGGTTACTAATCTGCTTTCTGTCTCTATAGATTTCATTATTCTGGACATTTCATGTAAATGGAATCATACAACATGTGATCTTTTGTGACTGGCTTCTTTCACTTAATATTTTCAGAGTTCATCTACATTGTAGCATGTATTCATTCCTTTTTATGACCAAATCATATTCCACTGTATGAATGCTCATATTTCACTTATCTATTCATCAGTTACTGGACATTTGCATTTCTTCCACTGCTTGGCTACTATTAACAAAGCTGCTGTGAACATCCATGTACAAGTTTTTGTGTGGACGTATTTTACATTTCTTTTGGGCATATGCCGACGAATGGATATACTCTGGATAATACGGTTAACTCTATATTTAACCATTTGAGGAACTACCAGACTGTTACGCAAAGTATTGTTACCATTTTGCATTCCTAGCAGCAATGTGTGAAGGTTCCCATTTCTCCACATCCTTGAAAACACTTGTTGTCGTCTGTCCTTTTGATTTTCACCATCCTAGAGGGCTAACTAGATACATTTTGTTGAGAAAGAATTTATTTTTAGACTATTTTCTATTTTTAAATGTTTACCGTTTTATAGGCAGGAATGAACTTAATCAGAAAGATTGAAACTAGAAGCAGAAACACACACACCAAGGCTCCTCATTTAATCCGATGTAAGCGTGTGTGCTTTACACCCAGCGGTGCATACCATGTCCTCTGGAAGTGCCAGAGGTTCTCAGACTCGTTCTCGGAAGGGACCGTCAACACTCCCGCGGCCTCTGCTCCACAGGGTGCTCCAGCCTCTGCTTCAACAGCTCCACCACTCACTTGCCGCTCATTGGCAACTTGTTTCATTTGTCTAAGGCTCCAGCTGGCAAAGGTTTTAAAACTTAAAAAGATCCAAAATCTGCCTGTACTAGATTTCCTGGCTCTGCTTCCAGTTCTGCTCTCTGAAGGCACAAAAGAGACCTAATCTTCTACCTCTCAGGTCCCCACTTCCTTCCCTGAAGTATTTCCCCTCAGGTCTTCACTCTTTGAACCATTTCTCACAGGTCATCCTTTCTACTCCCCTTTCCTAAGTTGACAGCTTCTGGGTCTATTTGTTGACATCCTGTTTTTAAGCATGTCCCTTTGAACTAAGCATGTTGTGCTTCAGATGGTGACAGAGGATTTATCATCTTCCTTTCTGTAAGCTAGAACATTTCTATGGCCTTACATATGTTTTACTCCTATTGAACTCACCAAAGCCATTAAACCTTTATTGCCACACTCTTCCTTGTAAGTTTTTGTTTTGTTTATTCTCATTTCTTAAACTGATAATACATGGTACAAAATTAAAAATATATAAAGGAGTATTTGATAAAGTGTCTTCCCTCTCCCGTTTCCCAGGCACCCATCTTTCTTTTCCAGAGCTACTCAGTGTGACTTGTTCTTGCATATCTTTACAGAGATTTTTAAAACACTTTATAGAAGTTTAATTTACATACCATAAAATACATCCATTTTAAGTATACAATTCAATTATTTTTAGTAAATTTACAGAGCTGTGCAATCATCACCACAATCCAGTTTTAGAACACTTCTGTTACCCAGAAAAGTCCCTTATACCTGTTTGCAATCAATCCACATTCCCAGCCCCAGACAACCTCCAATCTGCCTTTTTCCTTTTCTGCACATTTCACGTAAATAGAATTATATAATATCTAGTCTTTGCATCTAGCTTCTTAGCATGATGTTTTCAAGATTCATCCTTGTTATAGTGTGTACCAGTACTCCTTTTTATTGCTGGTTAGTATTCCATTGTATAGCTCTACCACATTTTGTTTATCCCGTTGCCAGTTGTTGGACATTTGGATTGTTTCATTTTTTTTCTTTTTCGGATAACGTGAATCATGCTGCTATGAACATTTTTGTAAAAGTTTTTCTGTGGACATATGTTTTCATTTCTTTTGCATATATACGTAGGATTGGAATTGCTGGGTCATATGGTAAGTTTATGTTTAGCTTTTAAGAAAATGCCAAAGGGCAAGCCCCACAAACAGCAAGAAAGTTGAAGAATGAGGTCAGCATTCAAAAATGGGGTCACATCTACAGCTGGGAAGGGGTGTACAGACAGGTAGAATGTAGATCCTGAGCCTTTAATAAGCACTACATTCGCTCAGTGCTCTCTGTTTTTAGACTCTATATAAGAACACCTAGGGCTTCCCTGGTGGCGCCGTGGTTAAGAATCGGCCTGCCAAGGCAGGGGACACGGGTTCGAGGCCTAGTCAGGGAAGATCCCACATGCCGTGCAGCAACTAAGCGCATGTGCCACAGCTACGGAGCCTGCATTCTAGAGCCCGTGAGCCACAACTACTGAAGCCCACGCGCCTAGAGCCCATACTCCGCAACAAGAGAAGCCACCGCAATGAGACACCCGCACACCGCAACCAAGAGTAGCCCCCGCTAGCCGCAACTAGGGAAAGCCCGTGCACAGCAATGAAGACCCAGTGCAGCCAAAAAAACTAATACATAAAATAAATAAGTTCAAAAAATAAACAAATTAAAAAAAAAAAACAGTACACCTAATGCAGGTGGGAAGGTGGGAGGGACACTGTAAAGGTCATCTATGCTACATGTACAAGAACCCCGAGAGCACACCAATAGGTACCACATTTTTCACTGCTGTAGCCGAGCATTCCTCCTGTACTACCACACTGTAGCACTCCCTTCCCTGATCTACTGCTATAGTCTCTTTGGAAGGTGTTTCAGAACTCTTGTTATGAGAGTGCCAGTTGAACTGTCCTCACTTCCTTCATTTATACCAGGATATAAGACCTTGTGGTCCGAGATCCTGTCCAGAGCAAGCAGGCTAAGACTCTGTCTTTGTTTCTATATTTCATCAGAAAGGGCTCTACTCCCTCTCTTAGTTCATGGTGTGAAGTGTTCTTAGCCTCTCAGGAAAGTGGGGAGAATTGGAAGGACTCTACATGAGAATGCTAGGCTTTGTAAAACACTTCAGTTTTTTAAAAATAAGACTCATTTTGTATTGGACTTATAACAATCCTATGAAATACAAAGAAAGCCAAGAATCAGTGACATGAAATGATCACCAGTAAGAATTACAACAGTCACCGCTTATCTCGTAGCATAGGGCATTGTCCATGATCCTTAAGAAGAGTTACTAGAAATGCCTCGCCCATCCTGCCCGTAAACACCAACACAGCAATCATGTACCTTGAACGGTACATGATTGCTGTGTTGGAGTTTAGCGGGAGCATCTCACTTACCAGGGACTGACTTTTACCTTGATTTCTTTGTAGTGATGGAGACTTCCCAGGTGATGAAAAATTCCCTGGGATTGCAACCTCCAAGCCAGACATTTTGTGTGACACAAACTCAAGAACTCCCCAAGCCCTGAAGTAGCAGAAATATTCAGATACTTAAGAGTAACCCAACACCTGAACTTGGGGACATTTCAGTGACAGCTCCAGCCCAGAGTGCCAGTCGTCTCCTGGCCCTGTCTCCAGCTCCAAGCCAGGGACAAATAGAGAGTAAGAACGTGGATGATATTAAAACCAAGCTTTCAAAGATTCTGGATGCCTAACACATCCCAAAAGAAAACCAAGATCCTCCACTACTCCCTTTAGAAATCCCTGATATTCACCAGCCGCTGGCCTACACCGATCCCCTCGGCCAAGAGAAGCAGCCTGGATCTGAAAATGCTGATCTGGGAAAGAACAGCCTGAGTCGTGAGGACCTAGGGACGCTTGAAAATGGGATCGAATCTAGCAGTGGTTTTGCAGACATTACTACACTGGCGGAGGATATTCACCTTCCCCAGCTCTTTAGTTCTTGGAAAGATCTTGATCAATCCCAAGGTTCCAACGGGATCAAAGCCAAAGATACCAGAGCCTTTAAGGTGAATCAGGTGCAGGAAAAGCCAAGTGTCATAAAGGTTCCCTCTGATCAACCCAGGAAGAACAAACAGAAAGCCTCTGAGCCTATCAGTGGTGCTCCCAAGGCCAAAATCCAGCCAAAGAATCCAGAGTGCCTGTTAGGGGGAGAAGTGGTTATATGCAACGCTGCAGTCAGTGACAGGGCTCCTGTGAACACGGCCAAGCACTCTAAAGGCAAACCTCAGAAAGCTGCATCCAGAAAGATCAGCAAAACTGAGAGCCATGGGCAGGAAAAGACCAAAAGGACCAGAGGAAGAAACAAGGCTGAAGAGAACAAGCAGTCAGGGAACAAAGTCAAGGCAGAAGAGAAGCCAACTATTCCCGAGACGAAGCGAAAGAAACACCAAACTGAGCTTTCAAAAGCCTCGAACCTCCCTTGGCGTGCGCATGCTGGAGTCTGTGAAGGTTCTTCATGCGCTGGGGAAGAAGGATGATAAGAAAACTGGGCTCTCTTCCTGTCGGGTCTTGGGAAATTCAAGCAACCCCAAAGACCCCCAGCCACCCCCAGCTATCCAGCCATGGCGGCATACCCCACGTGAGGGTAAGAGTGCTGAGAAAACTCAAGTCGAAGCCCAGAAACCAGACAGCAGTGCTGAAACAGAGTGTCCATCTCCATTCCAGTATGAGCTGCCTCCTCCTGAGACGGTCAAGTTGATACCTCTGCCTTTTTCTGCCTGGGACAAGCCTCAAGCTCGACCCGCTCCTCAGAGGCCACAGTCTCTGGCCTCACATCGGCCTGCTGTGGCTTACCGTGCCCAGCCTGGTTCTACTGACTCAGCTCAACCTGCTGCAGTCAATTCATCCCAGCCAGCTCCTGCCTCTCTGCCAGGTCCTGCCAAACCAGCTCAGCCAACTGTGGCCAACCCAACCCAACCGGCTTGGACCAACCATACCCAGCCTAGTGTCCCCTCAGTCTGCTGCTCCTAGGCCTGCACCCTACAAAACTTCATCTGGCGCTTCTCTCCAGCGCGAGCCTGTTCCCCCTGCTGTGACTAAGCGCCAGTCCCCACCCAAGCTCCAAACCCAACTTCTATGCCAAGACTTCAGCAAGCAACGAATTCCATGGAGGGAACCCAATGTGCCTGAGCCAGTCATGTCAAAGCCCATCGAACAAGAGCAGAGGCCAGAGCGAGAGGCCATGAAGAGGCGGGCTCAACAACGGGAGAATGCTGCCAGATACACCTCTTCGGGGAAGCTACAATTTTTCACTGAGAGGGACAAAGAAATGGAAATTGCTGACTACTACGGATACGTCAGGTGACAGCTGCTAGGATTCTTGGTGCCACTTTGGCTACCAGCGGTTCTTCCATACATAGGTAAGATAGGTATAGAACTGAATAAGTGAATGGAATACCATTAATAGATGAGTAATAAACCTTTCGAATTTTGAGATGCTGCTAACTGGGGCGTGAGAAAGGAAGGCCTGAAAGTTGGATGGGAGAATGAAGGAAAGGGGTAAAAACTGAGGAAAGAGGAAGGAACTTGGCCCAGGTCTAGGAAGGCCAAAAGAGATGTATGGATTTAGGAAAGGAAGCAGGAGTGAGGATGAAATGGCAGAAGTAAAAAGCAGGGTCAGAGGTCTGGGTTGAAAGAACACAATTGGAGTAGAGTTGAAGGTGACAGGAGATGAGTCTAGGTTTACTAGGAGAAATAGAAACAAAGTCTCTCGGGGAGGTTGGCCTTAAGTCTCACAACCACCAGATAGGTATTTCAGAAAACAAGAGGTTCACGACACATCTCTGAAAGGTTTGAGTTGCCCTATTCAGGTGTGATTATAGTGGGGGAATAGGGAAATCTACCAGAGAAGTGGCTAGGGCTCAGAGTTATCCTAGGGGCAGCTGACGACAGGGGCAGAGCCAAGGGAACTGCTGCATCAGGAGGCCCACGAATAGGGCCTGGTATGTAAATCACGATGTACTCAACACCTAAGCACGAGGGGAGCGAATGCACTATTCAGTTAACCTTGGCAACGACGGGCAAGGCCGGTATTCCTGTGCCACTTCACTTACAGAGGTGCAGCAAAGGGCTGAGGTCACATCCCATGTGGAGGTACAAGGACTCAACTTGAGGCCCAAATGCCTCTGAAGTCCTCTGTATTTGCAGATGCCCGTAGGCGGCCAACCTGGCTTTCAGAGCACAGCATCCTGAGGTTACTGGTGGACGAGATCAAACTTCTGCACGCGCCTAAATATTAACTTGAGGGGCTTCCTCCATTGAGCAGGGCACGTGCCGCCTTTTGTAAACATCACCATCAACTGAAACGCATGAGAAAAAATCCGACGGAAGCGTCCACTCTCACGGGTGAGAGTGGTGGGGGCATGCGCACTGGGCAGCAGCTCCAACAGCCACAGGACGCAGGCGCCCAGGGGTTCAGAGGCTCCCTGGGAGGCCTCGTGGGGCAGCTCGAGGGAGTGACGATGGGAGAGAGCGGCAGGGGTGGGCGTGAAAAGGAATGCAGTGGGGAGAAGGGAGAGATGGAGACAGTGGATAGTGACTATGGGAAAACAGGCAATTTTCATTTTCAAAATTATTTTTTTGAGATGTCATTCACATGCCATAAAATTCACCTTCTGAAACTGCAAATTCAGTGTCATTTAGTACATCCACAAGCCTATGCAACCATCACCGGCATCTAACCCATCACGTTTTCATCACCCCAAAAAGAAGCCCCCTTAAGCATCAGCAGGCACTCTTCATCCCCTCTTCCTTCAGTCCTGGCAACCATTAATTTGCTTTCTGTCGCTATGGTTTTTGCCTTTTCTGGACATTTCATGAAATAATACAAATGTGACCGCTGTCTCTGGCTTCTTTCACTTAGCATAATGTTTTCAAGTTCGTCCATGTTGTAGCATGTGTTAGTACTTCATTCCTTTTTATGGCTGTATAATATTTCACATATACACCACATTTTAAAAATCCATTCATCCACTGATGGGCATTTGGGCTTTTTTCACTAATAATGTCCATTTTTTGAGAGTTTATTCTGTGCCAGGCAGCACCAGGCTAAGTTACTGACCTTACTTCACAGATAAAGAGGCTTGGAGAGTGTGAAGAGTTTGCCCAAGATTAAGAGCTAGCAATTGGGGGAACTGGGGTTTGAACTCAGGCAAACTTCACAGGTAATAGATTCACATGACAGAACACTAGAAAAGCTACACAAGGGTATTCAATGAAAAGTGACCCTTTTCCCCACGTTCCCCAGCCACACATTTCCCTCCTCAGAGACATCTGCTTTGGCCGTGCTGTGGATCCTTCCAGAGAAATATTTATACCCCAACATTTATGTATCACAATTTACTGACTAATCTGTCCCACTGATTTGAAATGTCACTTTTATGGTATAACAGATTCTTATACATATATATATATATATATATATATATAAATGTATTTATTTATTTATTTTTGGCTGCTTTGGGTCTTTGTTGCTGTGCGCAGGCTTTCTCTAGTTGCGGCAAGCGGGCTTCTCATTGCGGTGGCTCCTCGTGTTGCCGAGCACGGGCTCTAGGCGCGTGGGCTTCAGTAGTTGTGGCACACAGGCTCAGTAGTTGTGTCTCACGGGCTTAGCTTCTCCACGGCATGTGGGATCTTCCTGGGCCAGGGATCGAACCCATATCCCCTGCATTGGCAGGAGGGTTCTTAACCACTGCACCACCAGGAAAGCCCCTTATACGTATTTACTCTTTTCAGAGCTGTCCTGACTCTTTTTTGCCTATCTGTTATGTTTGCCATTTCTCTAAAATTCTTTTTATCTTCTTTTAGATTTAAAAAAATTTTTTCCTCTTCTTGTTTGTTTCTCTTAAGGCATTATCCATTATGTTCATTCACTCGTATTATTTTATTTAATTTATTTAATTAATTAACTTATTTATTTTTGGAGGTGTCGGGTATTAGTTGCAGCACGTGGGCTCTTTGTTGCAGTGCGTGGGCTCTTCCTTGCGGCTCGTGGGCTCTCCAGTTGTGGCGCGTGGGCTCCAGAGCACGTGGGCTCAGTAGTTGCGGCGTGCAGGCTTAGTTGCCCTGCAGCATGTGGGATCTCAGTTCCCCAACCAGGGACCGAACCTGCATCCCCTGCATTGCAAGGTGGATTCTTAACCACTGGACAACCAGGGAAGTCCCCACTCTTGTATTATTTTAAATTTAGTCCTCACTTCTGAAACTTTTTTCTTTTATTTTGAATTCTGTCTTGAGTTCTATCATCTTACCTAATTCTGGTTTATGCTGTTCTTTCATCTTTTTTTTATTATGGTAAAATATACATAAAACAAAATTTATTATTTCAACCATTTTCAAGTATACAATTCAGTGACATTAAATACATTCACAATGCTGTGCAACCATCACCACTGTGCAAATTCAAAATAATTATGTCAAAAGATTGAGCAGGACATCAGAAAGATGGAGGCAGCAGCATAGTTTCTGAATCTCTCCAAACCCTTTCATGGAAGAAGATCAACTAAAACCAAACACCCATAGGTGGCATTTATCAGCATTTACCATTTCCAGAACTTTTTCACCATCCCAAACAGAGACTCTATAGCCACTAAACAATAACTTCCCATTCCCTCCTCGATCCATGTTCTTTCATCTTTCGCATTGTTTTTCCTAACGTCTTTTAGCCTACTTTGAAATAATAGGTTACAGTTTTGATCTGTTTTGTGGACCTGTCTTTTCCAACTTGATTTTATTGTCTGAAGACATGCTATTCTGCTCCTTATTCTCTTTTTTCTTACACTACCTCTGTACGGGATTTGATCCCAATCCTTTTCTGTTACTGATTTTTGGGTGAAAAAAGTTTTACAGCACTTTGAAAAGGTGGTGCGAGGCCATGTGGAAACATGTTCTTCATGGCTGTTTCATCAATGCTTCACTTATACTGCTTTGGAATAACTGTTTTCCAGGAGGCATAAACCAGTGGGCTTTATCATTGGACAGAGTGCAGAGAAAGGACCCCACGAAAGCTGATCACCTTAGCAGAAATGACTTAGTTATGATTTCACCCAAGATTGGTCACAAACCAGCCTGGGAAACTCAAGGAACCAGAGACAAGGCATAATGCCATCTTTCCTTCTCTCTGCCTCAGCTCTCAAGGATTGGTCACCTCCATGTTATTAGTAACTATTATTTGGTTTCTGTTCATAATTACTATCAGAAGACACAGCACTTAGGGGCCTAATTACACTGCCCAGCTACGCACCATTCTTCTTCATTTTGGCTTCCTGTCCACCAGCAGGAACCTGATTTAGTTTTGTTCTCCCTTCACCACAGCCCAGTAATTTTTGTGCATGACTCTCAGTCTCACCAGAATCTGTATCTCTCACTCTGCCCCAACATTCCACCCCATCATTCGCTCCCTGAAGTGTACTCTAGAAATTTCGGTCAACTCGATATTTTACCACTGTTCACCATCTCTTATGAAACCAGAAGACGAGCAGCTTTCTTATGGAATGATGGAGAACTTGTAAAGATAAAACACCAGTCTGCAGGAGAAAGGGAAGAAGAGAATGATGGAAATCGTTTCTGGAAAACTAGTTTTACATTACGTTTTGTTTGTTCCTGGTAAAGAAACTGAAATCTTCTAAACATTAAAAAAAAAACTAAACCACTAAATTCAATAATACAGGAATATAACTTTTAAAAAAAATTTCTTTGGCTGCGTAGCACGTGGGATCTTAGCTCCCCAACTAGGGACTGAACCCAGGCCTGCTGCATTGGAAGCGCAGAGTCTTCACCACTGGACGACCAGGGAAGTCCCAGGAATATAACTTTTAAAGGAGAAGTTATAAACCCCTTGGTTACATGAACTGGAGATTTTTAGTGAGAAGTCATGTATTTTAAATGACTTGGAGCTTTAAAGGAAGGAAGGAAGGAAGGGAGGAAGGAAGGAAGGAAGGAAGAAAAAGGGACTTCCTTGGTGGGGCAGTGGATATAATATCAAAAGTAAATTAATTAATTAAATAAATTTAAAAAAGAAAAAAAATGCTGAAATCCACTGACTAATTATTCAGGCTATTATATCTTGCTATTTCCAGATACATCCCTTTATAAACTTTTGGTAAAAGGTTATCGTATATCAGAACAAATGAATTACAGACTTTTCTATTTTTCCAAAATTTGAGAAATTCCCTTACATTTCTCCCTTCAAATTTTATAACAAGGGAAAAGTAGTGACAACCCTTATACTTACATTCAATTGCATCATCTGGCCACATGCCTTCTACATCAATCAAATATCTACAAAACAACAAAATTCGAGTCATTTGTAAATAAAAAGGAAAGAAAATCAAGTTTTTACAAAAAAGGGTCCAATTGTGCTTTACAAATATAGATAGAAAAATCCTAAGAAAATATCAGCATATCTAATCAATAATTATTAAAGAATGATATATACCATGACTACAAAAAGGCTTTATTCCGGAGTTTCCCTGGTGGCGCAGTGTTGAGAATCTGCCTGCCAATGCACGGGACACGGATTCGAGCTCTGGTCTGGGAAGATCGCACATGCCCCGGAGCGACTGGGTCCGTGAGCCACAACTACTGAGCCTGCGCGTCTGGAGCCTGTGCTCTGCAACAAGAGAGGCCGCGATAGTGAGAGGCCCGCCCACCGCGATGAACAGTGGCCCCCGCTTGCCGCAACTAGGGAAAGCGCTCGCATAGAAACAAAGACCCAACACAGCCAAAAAAAAAAAAAAAAAAAAAAAAAAAAAAAGGCTTTATTCCAAGGACCAAGGATGCAAGGATAACGCAACTTTAGAAAATCTATTAATATAGTTATTTACATTAATACAACAATTTAATTAATAAATGAAAGAGAATAAAATACAGGACCAAACTGGCAGATGTTAAAAAGTTATCTGATAACATACAACGGGTCAGTTTCGGTCAAAATGCTTTGTACACTAAAAACAGGAGACTTAATATGACAGAGTATTCATCAAGAACCAACAAATAACAAAAGACAAATTAGGACAAATATTAACATCATATCTAAAAAACCCCATCTAACCAACCATAGGAGCCAGAAACTTAGGCATCACCATCACTGACAGCTATTTCTCCCTCACCCTCATCCTCAACCCACCACCAGTGCTGACAATGATACTGCCTACATACCTCTAGAATCTGTCCACATCTTTCCACCAAAATGACCACCATACCCTGGTCCAAGCCACCATTATGCCCAATTTCTACACAAGTCTCCTAACTTGTTTCCTCGCTTCCACTCTTTCTCCCTGCAGTGTATTCTCCACTCGGTAGCAAAACGATAGGTTGAAAATGCAACTGGGTATGTTCCACACACTCACCTTCAACAAAAAAAGTTCAATGGTTTTCTATTACTCTTCAAGTCTGAAACCTTAAACATAAGCCTGCACGATCGAGCTCCTACCCACACTTGCAGCTCCATTATAATGACATGCTCCCCCAACGGCCCCACCTTCCTGGCCAGTTCCTCCAACACAGCATATGCTTTCCTCTTATAGGGTCTTTTGCTATTCCTTATGCTCAGAAATCTCTCCCCAACGTCCCTATCGGGTTAATACCTACTCATCCTTCAGATATCAGCTGAAACATCCCTAAACCTTCTCTAATCTCCATGATGAGATCAAATCCTCCCTAAAATATGCTCTCATGGTACCATGTCCCTCTCCTTGGCACTTGTCAGAGTTGTAATTCTACATGCAGAGTGTGATACTTGAATATCTATTCCCTCTCTGGACTGCTAGAATTCACAAAGGGCAGGTCAAGTCTCCTCACTCACAAAATTTCTCAAGTCTTTTTGCTAGCACCCAGCACAGTGCTTAAACATAACAGATGCTCAATAAGTATTTCCTGCACGAACAACCATACATTGGTACAGTGTAGCAACACCCACAAAAAGCATAAGGGCATAAACTCCTTGATGCAGAAGTCCCATTCTGAGTGAAGTTAACTGAGACAAAGCATATATATTCAAAGATGTTCACACAGGAATGTTCATTACTTTGACGTTTTATAATATCAAAAACTTCTGACTTGTACATGTTCATCAGTAAGCAAAGGAACAATGCAGCCTTAAAAAAATAATAAATAAACCAATCAACAGACAAAGGATTAATCTCCAAAATATATAAATAGGTCATGCAGCTCACTATTAAAAACACAAACAACCCAATCAAAAAATGGGCAGAAGACCTAAATAGACATTTCTCCAAAGAAGACATACAGATGGCCAAGAGGCACACGAAAAGCTGCTCAACATCACTAATTATTAAAGAAATGCAAATCAAAACTACAATGAGGTATCACCTCACACCGCTTAGAATGGGCATCATCAGAGAATCTACAAACAGCAAATGCTGGAGAGGATGTGAGGAAAGGGAACCCTCTTGCACTGCTGGTGGGAATGTAAACTGATACAGCCACTATGGAGAACAGTATGCAGGTTCCTTAAAAACTAAAAATAGAATTACCATATGACCCAGCAATCCCACTACTGGGCATATACCCAGAGAAAACCATAATTCAAAAAGACATATGCACCCCAATGTTCACTGCAGCACTATTCGCAATAGCTAGGTCACGGAAGCAACCTAAACGCCCATCGACAGATGCACGGACAAAGAAGATGTGGTACGCATATACAATGGAATATTACTCAGCGATAAAAAAGAACGAACTTGGGTCATTTGTAGAGACGTGGATGGACCTAGAGACTGTCATACAGAGTGAAGTAAGTCAGAAAGAGAAAAACAAATATTATATATTAATGCATATATGTGGAATCTAGAAAAGTGGTACAGAAGAACCGGTTTGCAAGGCAGAAATAGAGACACAGATGTAGAGAACAAACGTATGGACATCAAGGGGGGAAAGCGGGGCAGGGCGGGGGCCGGTGGTGGTGAGATGAATTGGGAGATTGGGATTGACATATATACACTAATATGTATAAAACAGATAACTAATAAGAACCTGCTGTATAAAAAATAAATAAATTTTAAAAATTCAAAAATAAATAAATAAATAAACTAATTAATTAAAAAAAAAAAAAAAAAAAAAAAGAATGAGGTTGGGAGACTGTCAAAACAGCACACAGATCACACACTCAAGTCCCGGAAGATGGGGAACTGCCTTAAGTCCCCCACTTCGGATGACATCTCCCTGCCTCACAAGTCTCAGTCCGACTGGGCTAGCTTTGGCAAGGGGACGGAGCTGGATCAGGAGCTGCTGCTGCCATATCTGGATCAAGTTCCAGTTTTGGTCTCTCATCCAACACCTAGTCAGACTCGCCTAGCACCTCAGCTGAGAGGAGCAAATTAGGATAGCTCAAAGAATAGGCCTCATACAGCATCAGCCTGAAGGAGTTTATGACCCTGGAAGAAACGGATCAGAAAAAAGGATCCGGGGGACTTCCCTGGTGGTGCAGCGGCTAAAGACTCCACACTCCCAATGCAGGGGGCCCGGGTTCGTTCCCTGGTCAGGGAACTAGATCCCACATCCATGCCGCAACTAAGAGTTTGCATGCCACAACTAAGGAGCCCACCGACTGCAATTAAGACCCGGCGCAACCAAATAAATGAATAAATAAAATAAAACAAATATTTAAAAAACAGATCGGGGAGTGTGTGATCTGTATGATGCACTTTGTTTATGAGAACCCAATTTGATTTCTGCTGTGTATGCAGATCACCTGGGCTGTACAGATGACTGGCTGATGAGATCCTTCACGTGCCCCTCCTGCATGGAGACAGTTGATGCAGCACTGCTTTTGTCCTACGAGACTAACTGAGCCAGTGTCTCTCACCTGACTTCAAGTGAACCATCATTTTTGGTGGTTTTGATCTTTTGTCGTTGAGCCCAAAGAGCCAGGGATTAGGAATTAAGATCATGCATGAAAGTTTCCTAAAAATTCCTGAACGGCTGCAGATGTTAGGGAAAAGCACGTGATATTTTAGAAATTTAGGGGGAAAAAGTAGGATGGTATTTTTATGTAAAGCCTTCACCCCGTGTTGAAAAATATAATTGTTATTTAGATCTTGTTATTCCTCCAGTACATAGGAATTGTGTAAAGTGTTACAGCAGCTATATATGTTTCAATTGTGTGTCAAAGATTAGGATAAAGATAGTGGTTGTTTTTCCTAAGTGAGATAACTTTCTTCTTCCCCCTACCCAAATTCTTTTCTGAAGTTGCTGGCATTTGGGTCAAGGTTTTATTAAAAGCCACATTTTAGAACACTGGCACAAAAAAAGGAGTTTTAAGCTGGTTTGCATAGTTCTTTTTTTGTTTTAGAATAAACATAGAGCACTTATTTTTTACTTTATAGGAACTCTACAAGTTAAGGTCCCATTGTTCTTTTGCTGTGATTGTTGTTACTACTGATGTTGCTGTTTTCTGTCTTTGCTGGTTCTTTCTAATCTACCATTTGTCATTATTGGCATATGATCATCTCAGGGTCACAAGATGGCTGCTGTAAAACCAAATATCATATTCTCACAAAACAAGGAGGAAGCAGAAAAAGAGCCCAAATGGTCATTTTCCTAATGCCTATTTATCTTTTGTCAGAGAAAAATATCATTCTCATAAGCACAATAACAGCCTTCCCTTAATTACTCATTTGCCAAAACAGACTGATATGACCATTCATAAGACAATTCATGGCAAAGAGGGATATGATAATGATTGTCTTAGCCTAACAAGGATTTATCCACTCAAGCTGAATGCTTCACTCCTCAAAAAAGTCATAAAGTTCTATGAGCAAGGAAGAACTACTAAGTGACTGTTAAGTGAACCATCAGAATTGTTTGTCCAAGACCATACGATTCTTTCTTTCCACTGGAAATGGAATTCATTGCCTTAGGTCTTTTTAAATAGTGTACTATTACTGTTGGGGCTGGCTCTGTGCTTGAAAACCAGCTGAAAACCAGTTATAACCTGTTACAAGTGCTGTATCTGTTTGCAGTTAAGAAATGCAGAATTCAAAGTGATCTCCTAGCTTGTAGGCAAACTGAGATTCACTGTCCCTCTTCTATAAAAAAAATGAGCTAATGTGTCCAGAAACTAACTCTAGTAAAGTGGGGTTTAACATTACCCTTTCTTATGAGTTTCGTCAAATTATTTTGGTGGTTAACATGGTGATAATTAAAAGTCAAGGTAAATTTTAAATATTAAGAATTCTGATGTATGGAGCTTGACTTATGCCACCATGCTTATGTAAAAATGAAAGTGGCACCATGGTTAAACTGAGAAAAGTTTCTCAGTTGTAACAATTTTGATTTATTCTTTCCTGTGACCTCCTTCCCTGTTGTCTTGAAGCACAGCAAAAGGATACTGCATGTCTTCTTACGGTAGTGCTGAGGTTATTGAAGTTATATAAAACACATCTCAGTCTCTGTTTCTTGGAAGGAAAGTCCTGCTAGTTGACTGACAATTCTAAGCAGGGAGAATTTAGAGAAATGTGTTTCATGTTTCGCACACAAATGAAGAATCTGTATAATCACGACTTCACAGCTGTGATCTCAAAAAAGAAGGAATTTCTCTCTTTCTATTTTTCTTGCACATAACGTAAGAACACTCTGAATCTCTAAGCTTCTGAAGCGTTAGTAGAGATGGTCTAGTAAAGATGTAGTTGTAATGTTTTACCCATTTAGCATGTGTTTATTTTTCCTTATGTACTCCAAGGTGACATATTTGTTCAGCTCAGTGATATTACAGCTAAAAAAATCATTCATTAGTAAAAGGAGAAGCAATCTCAACCTAACAAATCAGAAGTGTTTCTTATTATTTTATATTGAGTTGAATATTTGACTCTTAACACTTTTTGCTACATACAAAACACAAGTCCCTTGAAGGGTTCTTCATAAGTGCATTATACAAGGATTTAGTATGTCATAAGCACTTAAAGATTTGACATTCAACTGTAGTAGTATCCATGTTGGTTACTTTTCTTACGAGCCCCATGATGAGTTGGAGAAACACTGAAAGAATTAGAGTATCAGGTTCTATTAAATTGTTACATGTATCTTGCTTAAGTTTGTGCTCATTTATTTATATCCAACTACATAAAGCAAATTTGGAGGAAAAAAAAGAATAATAAATAAATAAGAATGAGGTCTCCAAATATTGTCAGAGGAAGATGTCCTCCATATATTAAATTATAAACCAGAATGTCTAAAACACTATACCATTAAATCACATGTACAGTCAGTTCTGTATATCCAACGGTTCCATAACCTGCAGATATGGAAGCCCGACTGTACTACACCATTTTACATACGGGACTTGAGCATCCGAGGATTTTCGGATCCATGGGGAGTCCTAAAACCAATCCCCCTGCAGATACCAAGGGACCATTGTATATGCTTATATCTGCATTTTTTACGTCTGAAAAAATATGTGCTAAATTATTACTGGTGGTAACATCTGAGTAGGGGGCAAAATTGCCTTCCACTTCATACACTTCTCTGACTGCATTTTTTGCATTCAGCTTACATTAGCTTACATTACTATTGTAAACAGAACAATTTAAACATGCTCTGCCTCTTGGGGTTGGCAACTCACCTGCACATGAGGTAGCCAGTCCTGTTGAAACCATGGGTACAGTGGACACCAAGAAGTCTGTCTAGAAAACAGGGAATATGGAATTAAGTAAGCGAAGTAGATACACTAAAAACAAGTTAGACAATTTTCTCAAGAGTAGCCTTTATTAGTTACCACAACACTACCACTATCCTGAAAAGGAAAAACTCTGAAGAAAAGAGTGTTTTTGCAGGAACGTACTATAAAGAATTAACTACTATACAGTCAAAATTCATTGTCTCTGGGAAATTTTGCATAGCCTCCAATCAGATGCAATAGTGTGGACTGGAGAATGCCCATCAGGAACTGATCTGACTACAGAAAAAGGGAGTGGAAAAAAAAAACAGGCTATCAGAAGAACAGAATTTGTTTCTGAGTGAAACAAATGGAATGCCTTCACTTTTAATGCTCAATAATAAAAAGAACAAACGGTTTCTGAAGGGCTCTTGGGGTCCCCCAAAGCACTTCCATTCCTTCTCTCCTTCACTGCTCCTCACACGCCACGGGTTTATGTGCCTGTGGAGTTCTCGGGTTAAGTAGCACTGTTCTTATTTCACAATGAAAAAGTAAGGCTCGAGACGTAAGCCCAAGCTGCACAGCAGGCAAACAGAAAAAAGACTAGAATCGAGTCTCAGATTTTTCCAACTATGCCACAGTATTTTGTGGTCCAGGACTTAAAAAAAATTATATGAGAGAGTAAATAAAAAACAACAACATGTAGCTGATCGCTGCAAAAGCTATGTCTGTGACTAGGTGGTGTCTGGCATTCGTCATCTCCTGCCTGGATTACTACCACCCTACAATTCTAACAATCTCTTCTATTTCAACTGATCCTCCATATGGAAGATGTTCTCTCTCTAAAATATAAACTTGGCTGGATTGCTCTGTTGCTGAAAAATCTGTTGTAGCAATGCAACTTCCCTAACACGAAGCGTCTGCAACTTCTCCAGAGTCCCTGCTCCTGCCGTCAGTTCGGCATCGGCTACCGGTACCTCTTTCCAGACACTCATGGGTAGTGCCTACCTTTACCAACATTCTAGCACGACTATGTTACCTGGAGTTACTGACCACAGCCAGATCTCCACTTCAGCTCCTTCCTATCTAGCTGTTCTTGAGTGGGACATCACAGGAAGCACTGAAAAGAATTCCTCTTCACTCGGAGACTTTACTCTGGCACTCACTGACCGGCACCCAGCTGCTTCCTCCATGTTTATGGCAGCCCAGTATGATAAAACTTCAGACGCCAATAACATGGTCCCTCTATATCCATCACTTTCTGCCAGGCTTGCTCAGGGAGCACCATCTCAGATTCCAAATCAGGGGCATAGCCGCCTGTCACTTCCCTACCAGGAAGGAAGCCAGGTATATTACTATAACCAAGGCACACTGGGGTCTTCACTGTATGGAGAACTTGGCTCCTGCCCGCAATCCTATGGCTCCGCGTCATACACAGGAAGTAGGGCCTCTGCGCAACCAGAAATGGGAATGGGACTGAAGGAGATTCAGCCCGCAAATATCCGACCACCAGCTTCCACCTCTGCAATCTGCCACCCTGTGTCTGCTCAACGCATCACAGAAACAAGTTTTCAAGGTGAGTATACAAACGGCAGAGAAAGTTGAAGAATGAGGTCGGCATTCACAAACGGGGTCAAATCGACAGCTGGGAAGGGGTGTAGAGACAGGTAGAATTTAGATCCTGAGCCTTTAATAACCACTACCTTCTCTCAGTGCTCTCTGTTTTTAGACTCTATATAAGAACAGCTAGGGCTTCCCTGGTGGCGCCTGCCAATGCAGGGGACACGGCTTCGAGCCCCGGTCTGCGAAGATCCCACATGCCGTGCAGCAACTAAGCGCATGTGCCACAACGACTGAGCCTGCATTCCAGAGCCCGTGAGCCGCAACTACCGAAGCCCACGCGCCTACAGCCCATGCTCCGCAACAAGAGAGGCCACCGCGATGAGAAGCCCGCACACCGCAACCAAGAGTAGACCCCGCTAGCCGCAACTAGAGAAAGCCCGTGCACACCAATGAGGACCCAGTGCAGCCAAAAAAATAAATACGTAGAATAAATAAGTTCAATCAATCAATCAATCAATAAACGTAAATTAAAAACAAACAAACAAACAAAAAAACAGAACACCTAATGCAGGTGGGAAGGTGGGAGGGACACTGTAAAGGTCATCTATGCTACATGTACAAGAACCCCGAGAGCACACCAATAGGTACCACATTTTTCACTGCTGTAGCCGAGCATTCCCCCTGTACTACCACACTGTAGCACTCCCTTCCCTCGTCTACTGCTACAGTCTCTTTGGAAGGTGTTTCAGAACTCTTGTTATGAGAGTGCCAGTTGAACTGTCCTCACTTCCGTCATTTATACCAGGATTTAAGACCTTGTGGTCCGAGATCCTGTCCAGAGAGCAAGCAGGCTAAGACTCTGTCTTTGTTTCTATATTTCATCAGAAAGGGCTCTACCCCCTCTCCTAGTTCATGGTGTGAAGTGTTCTTAGCCTCTCGGGAAAGTGGGGAGAATTCAAAGGACTCTCTATGAGAATGCTAGGCTTTGTAAAACATTTCAGTTTTTTAAAAAGAAGACTCATTTTGTATTGGACTTACAACAGTCCTATGAGATACAAAGAGAGCCAAGGATCAGTGACATGAAATGATCACCAGTAAGAATTACAACAGTCACCGCTTACCTCTTAGCATAGGGCACTGTCCATGATCCTTAAGAAGAGTTAGTAGAAATGCCTTGCCCATCTTGCCCCTGAACCCCTTGAAAGGTACACGACTGCTGTGTTGGTGTTTAGGGGGAGCATCTCACTTACCCGGGACTGACTTCAACCTTGATTCCTCTGTAGTGATGGAGACTTCCCCGCTGATGAAAAATTCCCTGGGATTGCAACCTCCAAGCCAGACCGCTTTCCTATGGAATGACAGAGAACTTCAGAGAACTTGTCAAGATGAAACACCAGTCAGTCTGCGGGAGAAAGGGAAGAAGAGAACGATGGAAATCGTTTCTGGGAAACTATTTTTACATTATGTTTTGTTTGTTCCTGGTAAATAAACTGAAATCTTCTTAACATTCAAACAAAATCTAAACCACTAAATTCAACAACACAGGAGTATAACTTTTGAAAAAAATTTCTTTGGCTGCGCAGCATGTGGGATCTTAGCTCCCCAACCAGGGATTGAACCCACGCCTGCTGCATTGGAAGCGCAGAGTCTTCACCACTGGACCACCAGGGAAGTCCCAGGAATAGAACTTTTAAAGGAGAAGGTATAAACCCCTGGGTTATATGAACTGGAGATTTTTAGTAAGAAGTCAATAGATCTTTTGTTAGGCACATTTTATGTTAGGCTGTCTCCCTGCACAGGACGCAGGCGCCTTGAAAATGGAAATCACATCCCTCTATAGTACGTCCCTCTTCTTTCTGCTTTGCAGTTTGCTGCTCCACTTGTTCAACCCCACCTAGTAATAACCTATACTTCCCTTGTTCCTGTTTTCCCATCTGGAAAACAGACAAAAGGCAACCAAACAACGCAAAGGTCTCAACAAATAAGGGATACCCAAAACCAGAGATGGCCAGAACTTCTGTATCCCTCATGAAACCTAGCCCGGTGTTCAATACTTAGGTATCATTAATACATGCGTGTTGACTGAAACAGTTGAAACGCAATTCTTCCACTTCCCAGTTTAGCTTTAGTCCTCATACAAAACCTGATCATCAAATTCCTTAATGCTAGGAATCACAGTGAAAAATAATTTCTCAACTGACTTCTGTCAGATGAGTGAGAACTAAGGTTAATTCAGTGTATCTGAAGCATAGAAAGTGAGGGCAAACGTGGCACAAGATGGGGCTAGAGAAGCAGAGAGGATTCTAGAGCACGCAGAGTCTTAAAGGCCACCAGTGTGTTTTCTATTCTCAAAACAATGTTTGTGAGCGATGTTTATGAGCAATGTTCCAACTTGCTTTGAAGCTTTCTTGTGTGAAGAATGGATTGGAGGGAAACAAGATATATGGACACTAGTTAGGACCTAATCGCAACAGACAGGCAAGTTCAGTATTAGGATGTTGAGGGAGAGCTGACAGATTCCAAAGAAATTCAGGAGATAAACTGAAGCGGGCTTCATGGGGTATGAGATGGAGGAAAGGAAGGTCTTAGGGAATTAAAGGGTTTACTGCACACATGAGCAGAGTCTCAAAATTAATCATTTGAACGTACAGAGGGGGATCGATCTCCCAAATGACACCGGTTAGGAAGCAACGGTACGCCCTGTAGAATTCCTAGAGACAGCACAAATCAACTGTTTCGATGGAAAATTCGGCGGGACCCTTGATTTCCATGGGAATATAGAGAAAAGAGACACTGATCTGGCTTGCAGGTATTTAGGAAGTTGTTAGCCTGACATCACATACTAGTCTCATGTAAGTAGGCCGTCTGAAGTATGAAGCTTAGGGGAAAAACCTTGAAGAAAACTTAAAAGCTTAAGCCACACCTCTATACTACACCACCTTTCACAGTTTCTTCTCAGATAAGCAGCATCCCCATCAGTGAAGAAACTCACATCCCATAATAGGAACAACAGGCCTAAAAATTAAATGTGTGTCTTTGGAGGTCCCATCTATGCGATATCTTCCTGGTACCAGAAAAGTCCCCAGGAAGATCGATCTTTGCACCCCTGAAAGCTTACCACCAAGGAAAATGACTAGGTCCATAGATTTCCTCCCTCAAACCAGCCTACCTCACACATAAATCACTAGCAACTCAGCCCTTAACTCACATTATCACAGTCACAAGAGTGGTTAGGGAGAAAAGCACTAACCAGGGGAACTAACACAGAGGCAATCCAGGCCAAGCTGGGCTGGTGGCAGATATCTGCTCCTTACGCTCGGGTGCATAATGCGACTCACCACAATGCCTTTTTCACAGACCCTTTTTAAAGTTTCTCCACAAAATCCAACAGCTCAAGTTAGCTCATGACGCTTCAAGGTAAACAATCGTCAAGAGAAAAACATGCAATATGTCTTACAATGTTGGATTCCTTACAAATAGGACAAGGAAATAACCATGTAGACAAAACCAGAGCATTTGAAAACATCTGCGTTCTACAAACATACCAGTGAATGCTATAAATAAGGTAATATGACATAAAACAAAATGAAAACTAGATGTGAGACTGTTCTCTTCAGTGTACAGACTTCATGGCAGTTGCTGCACGATCTAGCTACTTATATCTACAACTCTCTGTTCTGTTAATACAAAATGAGGCCCAAGTGTGTCAACTTGTTTCCCACAGAAACCAAAAAACCTACATGCATCTCTTTTCTCCGGTGCCCTTTCACCTTACCTGCTCCCAGTTCTCCACCAATGTCCTCCTCTTTCTCTAATTATTCTCCTCTTCATTGTGCTTGGCCTTGCACCCAAGCATGCAAGACAGAGAGTCCTAGAGGTCCGAGATTCTAGAGGGGCTGTTTGCAAGGGGGAGGAGATTACGGTAACTGCCACACTGTATATACTTCTGTGCAAAGAAAGAGGGACAGTGTTCAGAATGTCTCTCACATATAAAAAGAGCTGGATGGCAGGATACCTGTGTGGCCCAAGGAACTAGAGCTAGCAAATCATGGGCAAAACAATTGCAACCAAAGGCTGGAAGAGGAAAGGTCTGCAACCAGCTCTGTCTCCTGGCTCTCTGGTATTTGCTGCCAATGGGCAGAGTCTATTTCGTGAAGCATCAAGCACTGAAAAGAAGACTCCTGCTGCTGGAAGTTGACAGGAAGGAACATCCAATGCAAGATCAAGGCTTGTCCTAGAAGCAATGCCCATAATGGAAGAAAAAAAAAAAAAAAAAAGAAAGCGGAAGAGAAATGTTAAGTCGCAAGTCCAACCTGGCCCCCAGCCTAGCCCAGCCCAAGGAAGGTAGGAGTCAAGGAGAAGAAACTAAAAGAGAAGAGCCTTGGACCACAACATTCTCCACAGGGTACACTCAACAAACTTCACCCTGCTCTTTAACCAAGTTACAACTGTAATAGTTCAAACTACATGGCTCTTTCCTTCCTAAGGATACTAGTTAAATAAGATCTATATAGCTCTAAGTATATGATACATAAAATAGAATACTCTGTAGAATATAAGTAACTGTTAGTTAATTATATTAATGAACGTCTGTAAGAAATGTTGCAATGATTTCCCTAATGGAAGAGCCTGGGGGAGGTAAATCTGTCTTCTAGGATTTCCTCCCCAGAGCTCAGAAATTGAGGGGTTGTTTTAGCTCTCCTACGCTCTCTTCACCCAAGCCCGCCCTCCTGTTGGGGATCGGACCTCCCTATTGGCTAGCTCATACCTTTCAACTGCCTGCTTTGTGACATCACTCTCCTACCAAACCTACTACCACTTGGTAGAGGTCTTGGGGTTTCCGTGGAGCCGTTTGGACCAGTAACCAGTGACCTTTGTACTGGACACGTGCGCCGTTCAGCTGCAGCCACTCAGACATCCTCTAGTGTTGTCTCCTCATCCCTTGTACCTGCAGTTGATGTCTCCTCTTCTCTGACCATGTCAGGTAAGAAAAGAAACTTTGGAAAGTTTTGCGTTCGATTTCTTGTGCCCCTAAATTGAGGAGGAGATTCAAAATAGCGTGGAATAATGAGGGAAAGTATTGAACTACAAGTCTGGAGACCTAATTTCAGTTTTGACTTTGACGTTTACTGTCTGTGTGACTTTGGACAAATCACTGACTGCCTCACAAAGCCTGCTGCTTTCCTTATCTGTTACGTTAGGATACCACATTGGGTTGATCACTCTGATCCCCTTCTTTTCCAATATTGAGCCTTAAAGGGTACCCATGTAGAAAATGAAATCAGAGACTTCTCAAAAGAGTGTTTCAACAGAAACATAGAAAAGCCAGGTGACACAGAAAACTAGCGATATATACCAAGATGTTTCATCTCCAATGGTCTCCCTCCACTAGTATTTCGACTAGTTGAAAAGAGAGAATAGGGAGAGAGGATGGAGAGTACTGGGCTATATAGGGAGGCACAGAGTCAAACGTAAGCAAGTTTAGGATTGTTTTCATTAGCACAGGCCAACAGGAACCAAGAGATGGGAAAAAAATATAAGAATGAAGAGGGAAAGCATAGAGGAGCTCTCAAGAAAGAGGCAGTTTGCCATGGAATGTTGATGGGAGCCAAAGATTTTAAATTAAAGCAGAAACAGCACAGAGGGAAATCTGCTCAGAGCAGGGCAAAACAAAGCTGATGGTAGCAAATCCTTACATTAACAGACTAAGAAGGAAAGTAAGGCCAGAACAGGGGATCACCAGGAAGGGCAGCCTATCAGAAAAGTCATACTCCGTTTTCTTTCTTTTATTGCCTCTCTGAATACAGCTGGCACTTGACAGTTTGGAATAGAAACATTTTAGAAGTATGTTTTAGAAATGATGCTTCCTAGAAACCAGAAACCAAAGTGGTTATCTAGGGGGCTGCTTTTCAGTGTTCTATTCTTTCTAATTTTTAAACTAGGTAGACATTTGACCAATTAAACATTTTAAATGATATCTTCTACATTGAATCAGAAGGACTATTTCCTTTGTGTGATATGTAGCTTCTAAGGCAAGGTTGCTTTTCAATTTTTACAGTTATTTCCTTCCTAACACAGAGAGCACATTGATCAACAGCCATCGTTCGCTTGTAGATCTTAGCTACCGGAGAAGAAAAAGAAAAAGTCAAGCCCCCACATCTCTAATTCCCCATTTAGGGAATTCCCTGGCGGTCCAGCGCTTAGGACTCGGTGCTTTCACGGCCAGGGCCACGCGGCGCGGCAAAAGAAAAAAAGAAAACACAAACATCCACGTTTATCTAAAACAATGTTGTGGAGTCCTTTGGATTTTCTTACATTTGAAAATCTTTTTTAATTGGATTCTAGGGATGATGGTTTTTTGAGGTCTTGGGATGTCATCTTCTTGGATGTGGAAGATGATTCTAAGTTCTAGGATAAATACAAAAACCTTCTTGATACTTTTTAAGCTTCCTTTCTGCTTATTATATGAGTTATATTCATGGAAAGATATATTTCTCCTAGGCTTAATACCTGTTACTTGCTGGGTAAAAATATGAATGAGCACAATAATGAAACTCTTTTACACTTACTATTTTGCTGTCTGCTTTGTACCGGTTTTCATTGAAATACTTGTCTATATATGTTGTGGCTACCTATACATTCACATTTGTTGCATTCTGTTGCTTGTTGTGCATTTTTTACTGATTTATCGTCTCTGTCTGTATGCATTGGCTAGGAATTCATTCACCTCTATCACCTCCATCGTGTTTTTTGGTTAATAGTATTCACTAAAATAGAGTGGGCAAAATTCACTTTCATAATATTGCATGTATGGTACAGAATGTCATTTGTTAGTAAATTCATTAGGCTTTGATACTTGCCCACATACCCCAGTTTTCATTAATATCTATGGATTTCTTTTTCGTTACGTAACATGTTTTTCATGATTTTTCTTTGTCTTTCTAGAACTTATTGTATCTTCCTCCATATAAATCATACGCAATAGATCAGCTTATTCATCTATTAATTATTACTGCTATTATTATTGGTGGTGGTGTTATAACCACTTTATAGATGAGTAATCTGAAGTAATCAGATAACTTTTCTCTTTCCAAAAGCACTTAAGAAATCCACTTTCGGGTAATCATTTTGAGGTAGGATGAGAAACCAGGCTTGAAGAGGGCAAACATGACTCTTTCAGTTCACCAGTTGGACTGAGCTATACGTCAACTCTAGGTAATAGCGTGGGAACTGCACAAGCAAAGGGAGACACTGAAGATGACAATGGTAATGGCCGTACTGTTTTCTAATGGACAAAAAAAATGCTTATATTATAAGTTCTATTTCTCCTGCTTTCTGGCACTATCATGCTCAGAGTGGAGTCCTGGCAAGGAAGTCAGGATACTTAGGTTCTGAAACCTGGTAATGACACTAACATAATGAGAGAACCTGAACAAGTCAACCCGACCTCTCTGAGCCTCAGTTTCCTTACTCGTGAAATGAGACTGAAAAAAGAGAAAGTTCTCTAAGGGCCTCCTAGTTCTAAAATGCTTCCAGTCTAGGAAATAGCATAGAAGTCAATACGAGTGCAGGCTGAAGGGAAAGACAGGGCAGGGAGAAGGTTGCTTCCAGCCTAGAGAACAATGTCTGAACCATACCACTTGGCTCTTCTGCCCATCTGTGCCCAAGATGGGAGCACAGGCAGTTAATACAGAAGAGTGGAAAACTGCTCAGTCCTTACAGCCATCATTAACTGTCTGATTTTGGGTTTCTCAGGAAGGGTCGATAGTAGAGGTGTCCTGAGAGCAAGAACCTTAAGATAATGCTGTTCCTCAAACGTAGTGAGAATTTCTCAACCTCCCTGAGTTTTTCATGACCCTCTTGTTCTTACAGAAAATTTCCAAAATCCATCTCTACTTGGAACTCTAAATTCTCTGCAGCATTCTCTTCCTGTGGTGAGCAATGCAACTTCCCTAACACGAAGTGTCTGCAACTTCTCCAGAGTCTCTGCCCCTGCCGTCAGTTCGGCATCGGCTACCGGTACCTCTTTCCAGACACTCATGGGTAGTGCCTACCTTTACCAACATTCCAGCACGACTATGTTATCTGGAGTTACTGACCACAGCCAGATCTCCACTTCAGCTCCTTCCTATCCAGGTGTTCTTGAGTGGGACATCACAGGAAGCACTGAAAAGAATTCCTCTTCACTCGGAGACTTTACTCTGGCACTCACTGACCGGCACCCAGCTGCTTCCTCCATGTTTATGGCAGCCCAGTATGATAAAACTTCAGACGCCAATAACATGGTCCCTCTATATCCATCACTTTCTGCCAGGCTTGCTCAGGGAGCACCATCTCAGATTCCAAATCAGGGGCATAGCCGCCTGTCACTTCCCTACCAGGAAGGAAGCCAGGTATATTACTATAACCAAGGCACACTGGGGTCTTCACTGTATGGAGAACTTGGCTCCTGCCCGCAATCCTATGGCTCCGCGTCATACACAGGAAGTAGGGCCTCTGCGCAACCAGAAATGGGAATGGGACTGAAGGAGATTCAGCCCACAAATATCCGACCACCAGCTTCCACCTCTGCAATCTGCCACCCTGTGTCTGCTCAACGCATCACAGAAACAAGTTTTCAAGGTGAGTATACAAACGGCAGAGAAAGCTGAAGAATGAGGTCGGCATTCACAAATGGGGTCAAATCGACAGCTGGGAAAGGGTGTAGAGACAGGTAGAATTTAGATCCTGAGCCTTTAGTAACCACTACCTTCGCTCAGTGCCCTCTGTTTTTAGACTCTATGTAAGAACACCTAGGGCTTCCCTGGTGGCGCCGTGGTTAAGAATCCACCTGCCAATGCAATGCGGGGGACACGGGTTCGAGCCCTGGTCTGGGAAGATCCCACATGCCGTGGAGCAACTAAGCCCATGTGCCACAACGACTGAGCCTGCATTCTAGAGCCCGTGAGCCGCAACTACCGAAGCCCACGCGCCTAGAGCGCATGCTCCGCAACAAGAGAAGCCCGCACAGCGCAACCAAGAGTAGACCCCGCTAGCCGCAACTAGAGAAAGCCCGTGCACAGCAATGAAGACCCTGTGCAGCCAAAAAAATAAATACGTAGAATAAATAAGTTCAAACAATCAATCAATAAATAAACGTAAATTAAAAAAAAACAAAAAAACAAAAAAACAAAAAGAACACCTAATGCAGGTGGGAAGGTGGCAGGGACACTGTAAAGGTCATCTATGCTACATGTACAAGAACCCCGAGAGCACACCAATAGGTACCACATTTTTCACTGCTGTAGCCGAGCATTCCCCCTGTACTACCACACTGTAGCACTCCCTTCCCTCGTCTACTGCTACAGTCTCTTTGGAAGGTGTCTCAGAACTCTTGTTATGAGAGTGCCAGTTGAAGTGTCCTCACTTCCGTCATTTATACCAGGATTTAAGACCTTGTGGTCCGAGATCCTGTCCAGAGAGCAAGCAGGCTAAGACTCTGTCTTTGTTTCTGTATTTCATCAGAAAGGGCTCTACCCCCTCTCCTAGTTCATGGTGTGAAGTGTTCTTAGCCTCTCGGGAAAGTGGGGAGAATTGAAAGGACTCTATATGAGAATGCTAGGCTTTGTAAAACATTTCAGTTGTTTAAAAAGAAGACTCATTTTGTATTGGACTTACAACAGTCCTATGAGATACAAAGAGAGCCAAGGATCAGTGACATGAAATGATCACCAGTTAAGCATTACAACAGTCACCGCTTACCTCGTAGCATAGGGCACTGTCCATGATCCTTAAGAAGAGTTAGTAGAAATGCCTTGCCCATCTTGCCCCTGAACCCCTTGAAAGGTACATGACTGCTGTGTTGGTGTTTAGGGGGAGCATCTCATTTACCAGGGACTGACTTCTCCCTTGATCCCTTTGTAGTGATGGAGCCTTCCCTGGTGATGAAAAATTCCCTGGGATTGCAACCTCCAAGCCAGACGTTTTGTGTGACACAAACTCAAGAACTCCCCAAGTCCTGCAGTAGCAGAAACAGTCACATACTTGAGAGTAACCCACCATCTGAACTTGGGGACATTTCAGTGACAGCTCCAGTCCAGAGTGCCAGGCGTCTCCTGGCCCTGCCTCCAGCTCCAAGCCAGGGACAAACAGAGAGTAAGAACGTGGAGGATATCAAAACCAAGCTGTCAAAGCCTCTGGAGGCCTACCAGATCCCAATAGAAAACCAAGATCCTCCACTACTCCCTTTGGGAATCCCTGATATTCCCCAGCCGCTGGCCTGCACCGATCCCCTCAGCCAAGAGGAGCAGCCTGGTTCTGAAAATGCTGATCTGGGAGAGAACAGCCTGAGTCGTCAGGACCTAGGGACACTTGAAAATGGGACTGAACCTAGCAGTGGTCTTGCAGACATTACTACACTGGCGGAGGATATTCACCTTCCCCAGCTCTTTAATTCTTGGAAAGATCTTGATCGATCCCAAGGTCCCAACGTGATCAAAGCTGAAGACACCAGAGCCATTAAGGTGAATCAGGTGCAGGAAAAGCCAAGTGTCGTAAAGGTTCCCTCTGATCAACCCAGGAAGAACAAACAGAAAGCCTCTGAGCCTATCGGTGGTGCTCCCAAGGCCAAAATCCAGCCAAAGGATCCAGAGTGCCTGTTAGGGGGAGAAGCGGTTATATGCACTGCTGCAGTCAGTGACAGGGCTCCTGCGAACACGGCCAAGCACTCTCAAGGCAAACCTCAGAAAGCTGCATCCGGAAAGATCAGCAAAACTGAGAGCCATGGGCAGGAAAAGACCAAAAGGACCAGAGGAAGAAACAAGGCTGAAGAGAACAAGCAGTCAGGGAACAAAGTCAAGGCAGAAGACAAGCCAGCAATCCCCAACACGAAGCGAAAGGAACACCAAACTGAGCTTCGCCAAGAGAGCTTTCAAAAGCCTCGAACCTCCCTTGGCGTGCGCATGCTGGAGTCTGTGAAGGTTCTTCATGCGCTGGGGAAGAAGAATGAGACGAAAACTGGGCTCTCTTCCTGTCGGCTCTTGGGAAATTCAAGCAACCCCAAAGACCCCCAGCCACCCCCAGCGATCCAGCCACGGCGGCATACCCCACGTGAGGGTAAGAGGCCTGAGAAAACGCAAGTCCAAGCCCAGAAACCAGACAGCAGTGCTGAAACAGAGTGTCCATCTCCATCCCAGTGTGAGCGGCCTCCTCCTGGGAAGGTCAAGTTGATACCTCTGCCTTTTTCTGCCTGGGACAAGCCTCAAGCTCGACCCGCTCCTCGGAGGCCACAGTCTCTGGCCTCACATCGGCCTGCTGTGGCTTACCGTGCCCAGCCTGGTTCTACTGACTCAGCTCAACCTGCTGCAGTCAATTCATCCCAGCCAGCTCCTGCCTCTTTGCCAGGTCCCGCCAAACCAGCTCAGCCAACTGTGGCCAACCCAACCCAACCGGCTTGGACCAACCATACCCAGCCTCGTGTCCCTCAGCCTGCTGCTCCTAGGCCTGCACCCTACAAAACTTCATCTGGCGCTTCTCTCCAGCGCGAGCCTGTTCCCCCTGCTGTGACTAAGCGCCAGTCCCCACCCAAGCTCCAAACCCAACTTCTACTCCAAGACTTCAGCAAGCAACGAGTTCCATGGAGGGAACCCAACGTGCCTGAGCCAGTCATGTCAAAGCCCATCGAACAAGAGCAGAGGCCAGAGCGAGAGGCCATGAAGAGGCGGGCTCAACAACAACGGGAGAATGCTGCCAGATACACCTCTTCGGGGAAGCTGCAATTTTTCACCCAGAGGGACAAAGAAATGGAAATTGCTGACTACTACGGATACGTCAGGTGACAGCTGCTAGGATTCTTGCTGCCACCTTGGCTACCAGCGGTTCTTCCATACATAGGTAAGATAGGTATAGAACCGAATAAGTAAATGGAATAGAAATAATAGATGAGTAATAAACCTTTCGAATTTTGAGATGCTGCTAACTGGGGCGTGAGAAAGGAAGGACTGAAAGTTGGATGGGAGAATGAAGGAAAGGGGTAAAAACTGAGGAAAGAGGAAGGAACTTGGCCCAGGGCTAGGAAGGCCAAAAGAGACGTATGGATTTAGGAAAGGAAGCAGGAGTGAGGATGAAATGGCAGAAGTAAAAAGCAGGGTCAGGGGTCTGGGTTGAAAGAACACAATTGGAGTAGAGTTGAAGGTGACAGGAGATGAGTCTAGGTTTACTAGGAGAAATAGAAACAAAGTCTCTCGGGGAGGTTGGCCTTAAGTCTCACAACCACCAGATAGGTATTTCAGAAAACAAGAGGTTCACGACACATCTCTGAAAGGTTTGAGTTGCCTTATTCAGGTGTGATTATAGTGGGGGAATAGGCAAATCTACCAGAGAAGTGGCTAGGGCTCAGAGTCCTCCTAGGGGCA